>NC_090270.1:299345574-299685574 GCF_040414725.1 Anabrus simplex
CGAAACACTATAGGTCTGTGTTACATGTGCGCATTACATTACCTGTACCATAATGTGTGGAATACCGCGAGTCTACACTACTTTTGATTAGTATCACAACATGACAAATACCATGGTTCTACTTTCCTAGCGATAAGTACCATTATGAGGGGCCAATGACCTGGATTTTGGACCCATTTAGACTACAAGCATCATCAATTCAGTATTGTGCTTTAGAAGCAGTCCCTTGGTTAGTAATACTATTGTTTAATGCTAGTTTCTGGGAATGTGGGGCATTGCTGGTCGGATCCACTGGTTGTTTTAACTTCATATCCATCCATTCATTCTTCGTCCTCACATTTTGAATTCTGGTCATTGGAGGATTATGGATTTTTAATTGTCCTTACATTTCGTCTCATTTTGTGCCATTAGGGGCCGATGACCTAGATGTTAGGCCCCTTTAAACAACAAGCATCATCATCATCATCATCATCATCATAAATGGGGTTTGTGGCTAGCCTGCACATGTTCATACTGAGCATGCATGTGCCGAACAATGACCAAAGCGCTGGTGTGGCCATATTTTTTTTAAATGGTACTTTTAAAAAAAGTATGCTTCATATTATAAAGAAGGTTAGAATTAACTTGAAAGATTATTAGAAAGTGTTTGCCCGTCTGTCACAATTAATGAATAATGTATTTAGTGAACTCTGTGTTATTGTAGTTTTTCCTTTTCTCTTCCAGGTATGACTGTAAAGATCCATATGATTTATTAGATAAGACAAATAAAGAGATAGGAACATTTGAAGATGAAATGGCAAAACTTCAAGACTCAGCTTCATTATTTGAAGTGAATGTTCCTGACTTCAAATACATCAAACAGTGTCGTAAAGAGCTCCGTATGTTGAAGGTAAATTTGACCTTACGATCTTTGTATGTGCATGTAATATGTGAAATAATATTTTGTAGACATGATGACATTTTGTGTTTATGCCATGTGAAAGTAGACAAACTATACAGAAAAAATTATAAAACAAATGAACATTAAAAAGTCCATGTTAAAGATGGGGGACTCATTTTTCTTCATCTCAATAATTCAAATCATATTGTCACAGTAATTCTAATGAAATCTACATAATAATAATCATGCTCATTGCCATTCAATCTACATCAATGCAACAATGACTCATGAATTCTTTGGAAAATTCCTGGCATTTCTCGGACTGATGTGCAGGAGTTGTGACGGACAGACGGAAGGACACAACGAAGACAAAAGGAAATTCACCTGGATAGCGCCTTAGCGAAAAGTGTGGCTCGAGTGCCTGGGAGGTAGGCAGGCAAAACTAATCCTGCAGACCTGTGGTTCCTATGTTCACAATACTTCTAATTGTGCCATCTAACATGCCTTTAATGAATCCATTAGTGCATAAAGTTATTTTTTGTGTTTTATTTCATTTTATCTACACATTTTTACTGTTAATAATTGCAGAAATACATTCCAACTATCAGAATGTTCATACAAGTATTAGTTTTATTTACACAGACCGTCCAATATATTGGATGCTATGCACTCATATCAGTACAACGACACTAGTTACTCAGCATTACATTGTACAATAATGTTGCAAGCTAGGCAGTATTTACTTCTCCAATTTACACTGTAAAGTGGACCTACAATTTCCACTACAGACTTATCACAATACTGTATTGTAACAGTAAATATGGTACTTTGATGAGCACGAGAAATGCAGGGCGTGTACCGTTCTCATTGAAGTGCATACAGAGGGAGAGGGTTTTTCTTTAAAAGAAATTTCTAAGTTTTTTTCTGAGTTTATTAATAAGTTCTAAATCATATCACCTCTGTACAGAAGAAAGAGTGAGAAGTGTTCTTTCCTCGTCCTAGGGCTGGCGATGTCCCAGAATTCCGGCTGCTCCGCTTCTCTTTGCACCATTGAACCACCCTTCCTCCCTCGATGGAAGTTCTTGAAGGTCTCGAATTTCTAGAAGATCCATGCGATGTCTAGAAGATCCATGCGGTGTAGAAGTAAGGGCGTTGAAACAGGCCACGTAAATGATAAACGTGAACAAACACCGTTAAGCCATGGATGTGTTAATGCGAAAAGCGACTTCTGCACAGATGAGAAAAAGATATAGCAATGGTTTTAACAAGGTTCAAGAGCTGTATAATTGAAGAATTATCACACGGTAGAATGTCACTGAAATCTATCCTGTGTTATGTCATTAATCATTTGAAATGAATTCTATGTGGCACAGTGTCACTAAGCTTGAATAAGCACATAAGTTTAACACTCGGAAATTAAACTCATAAAATGAATAACCACTTGAAACTAGTTGTCGAATGTCAATAAAGTGTCAATAAAGTAATAAATAGCCACGTACAGTTTGTGATACTTGGTATAATCTGAAGTTATTCCACACGACATATTTCTGAGTCTGAACACTGTTCAATGAAATCAATTGGATTGAAATGAAATAAGAATCTTTCATTTAAAATTAAAAACTTCATTATTGTTCCGTATTGAATAGAGAAATAAGATGTACAATATTATAGGTTAGGATCCACCTTTCAATACTCCGTAATAAGATGGTAAAAAGTAGTTACAACCTGTTTAATGGGACCGGTTTCAACACATTTTAAGTGTCATCATCAGCCAATAGGCTTTAGATTTTGCTTGGTAAGCGTTATCATTTAAAGTTAAAAACTTCATTATTGTTCCGTATTGAATAGAGAAATAAGATGTACAATATTATAGGTTAGGATCCACCTTTCAATACTCCGTAATAAGATGGTAAAAAGTAGTTACAACCTGTTTAATGGGACCGGTTTCAACACATTTTAAGTGTCATCATCAGCCAATAGGCTTTAGATTTTGCTTGGTAAGCGTTATCATTTAAAGTTAAAAACTTCATTATTGTTCCCATTAAACAGGTTGTAACTACTTTTTACCATCTTATTACGGAGTATTGAAAGGTGGATCCTAACCTATAATATTGTACATCTTATTTCTCTATTCAATACGGAACAATAATGAAGTTTTTAACTTTAAATGATAACGCTTACCAAGCAAAATCTAAAGCCTATTGGCTGATGATGACACTTAAAATGTGTTGAAACCGGTCCCATTAAACAGGTTGTAACTACTTTTTACCATCTTATTACGGAGTATTGAAAGGTGGATCCTAACCTATAATATTGTACATCTTATTTCTCTATTCAATACGGAACAATAATGAAGTTTTTAACTTTAAATGATAACGCTTATCAAGCAAAATCTAAAGCCTATTGGCTGATGATGACACTTAAAATGTGTTGAAACCGGTCCCATTAAACAGGTTGTAACTACTTTTTACCATCTTATTACGGAGTATTGAAAGGTGGATCCTAACCTATAATATTGTACATCTTAAGAATCTTTCACTCGTGAAGTTAATCTTGTTCACGCATGTTTAAAAAAAAGTGAAATTGATAATTCACCAACAGTCCTTAGTTCGGATGTTCGTAGAATTGGAAATGCAGAGTTCTTAGTTCGAATGTAGAATTAAAAATGCACAGTTCAAATACACAGTCCACAGCCCATCATCTACAATATATTTACACAGTTTATAGAATTATCTACACACGAAATTGTAAGTTAGTGACGTAGTCACTAAGTTCAAGGTAACTCTGTACTCAATCACTTGTTAATGTTTGCCACTTGAAGAATTCTAAGTTAAAGCACAGTCATGTTAGTGAAATTTCTCGAAATATTCAATCACTCTGTAAGGAGCAAAGACTGTTCCAAACCCTATCACTGTCCACAACATTAACTTTGAATTGTGAACACTTGGAAAAACAATCGCAAGTCTTAGACATTCATTCAGAATAAACAATCACTTGATAATATTAAGAGTTTGATGAAGCACAATTTCTATCACCCTCCGTTGGAGCAGAATTCTATCACTCACGATTTAAAGAAACTTGTATAAGTCCACACTCGACGCTACGGAGTTAAAGTCCAGGACTCGACGAAATATGACAATCACTACACGTCGTATCGCAGTCTCTGCGAGCCGACCACTCGCTGTTAGCAGCGTGAACTCCACTGCGAAACACACTGCTCTGTTAAGCGAAGCAACTCTCCATTTATACCTGATTTACGCCCAAAACATGCCTTCACATCTCGCTCCACAACTTCGTCGTCTCATGTTGGATTTTAATCAAACCTTGCAGGAATGCAGATAAGATACCGGGCTACATGATGATGTGGTTGATTTTGTCTAGTCATTATCGTAGGGAAAGTTATTATCCGAAGAAACTCAAGGAACATTCCATACTAGTCTTGGCTCACTCTGTGTTACGGTGAGGCAGGCTGTGGCGTCACTCCGCTCTACGTCACACACAGCTGTTGCTCGCTGTTCCTGTCTGTCTTGCGCTGCTGGGCTGGCGTGTAACGTGAAGTTTTAAATTTAATTACGGGGACTTAGTTTCGTACCGGCTGTTCCCGGTACAGTATATGCTATTTACGTTTATGTATCCACAGAAACATTTCGGGTGAAGTTCAAACTGGTCAAGCTGATCCACTCTTTGGATGCCACTATAGGAATTGAACAGCTTTTATTGCGGTACAGACCCTTTGCATATTTTTTTACGCTGGACCACCTTGATGCACCGCTTTACCTCCATCTGTTTGTAATTCGTACCAGCAGTGACAACACCGTTGTCATTCCAGCGCATCAGCGACGACAGCACAGTCGTCATTCCAGCGCACCAGCGACACACCACCAAAACTCCTGTAGTCATATGATCCCCTTCTTTTTCCTGTCTGCCTTTCTTTCAAGGGGGCACTTCTCTGTCTGGTTTTCTTGAAATGTACCTGTTGCACTCATTCCCTTTGAAGCCAGATGTCTTATCAGTTTAAGGGATGTAAAGTAGTTGTCAAAGAATATTGTATGCCCACTGTTTGATTCAGTTCCACCTGCATCAATGAGAAGTAAGGCTAGACTACACATCCACCAAGTCCAAATTCTTTCAGCCTTTCATTTTATATTGCTATATTCACTTGGAAATGTGGAAAGGTATCCCATAGCCACTGGCATAGAGAGAATTCTAGCGGAATTTCACAATTTTGCGCATCATCTGATGTGTTTGTGTGTGGAGGCAGAGGGGAGGGAAAGAGGGGCGGAGGAGACAGGAATACAGTCGGTCACTAAAAGAGTTGTAGATTGTGATGTTGTCCACCGTAGGGTTGCTTCTTGTCTGTTACAATTCGATCTACTAATGCTTTTGAATTTTCTATCAGGGATATCGGAAACAGAGATACTGGCCTATTCTTATGTATGACTCTCTTTATTTTCGTATGACAACTTCCTTTTGTATGGTTTTCTGGTTTTTCAGTTCCATCTCTAGAACTTACAGTAATATTTTGACTACCACAGGTGCTAGTCTACCCTTTTTCATATTCTGTTGGAGCAATTTGCTCTTCACATTCACTCAGAAGTAGGTTTCTACCAGTGTAATTCATATTACCCTCATACTCATTTCTCATTATCATCAACGATTTCACATCCATCATTAGGAGATTTGATGTGCTGCTTCTCTCCGAATGTCGGTTCTTCCTCCAAAATTTCCAATATTTCACTCACCATCGAACTAGTAAGGAAATACAAATGTTTGAGACATTTGCATAGCATCCGATTTTCAGGACAGCTATATTTACAACCCTCTGTCACATCAATAATGAGACATAATTGACATTTTTGTGTATTAATAGATTTATAGGAGTGTCAACAATATGATCCGTCACAAAGTATACGATTATTGGAAATATTTGTTAATTTTTTAATTAAAATCTTGCTTGTTGCACACAACTCTGTACTATTTTGCCGCCACGCTCGCAATAAGTGTGATTCAACAATGACTGGTAAGAATGAAGAATAATGTATACTTGGTTCTTGTTAGCTACAGCCTTTCTGAAGTATAAAGAAGTATCATGGGCTTAAAACCATGCATAAATATCACACATTTTATTTTTCTCCGACGTCCGATTTTTTGGACGCTATGCACTAATGGGTTAATGAAACAAAAGTTTTTCTGCATCTTGTAGATTAGAATACAAAACATATTTAGTTTTGAAGCTATTCACATGTCTCAAAAAAATGACTGTACTATGGGTGCACACAAAGAGATGGCCGTGCAGGCACTTGGGTGGGGAGAGGGACATGCTGGAGTGGCAGGGTTGAGCATGCACAGATCTGACATTGCTCCTAATGAACAAATGTTCAACCCAGGTGTTCTGTAGCTCTTGTGGGCTGACGTGTGAGTGGGAATTGATGTATTAATCAGTGCATTATAGGGAGTAATAGGTCGTCATTTGTGGGTGCTTTTTCTATTATTTGTATCTGCTAGTTCTTATTATAGACCATAGTGAACTAGGTCTAATATGCCCGTAATATGGCAGCAAAGAGACCGAGGGGTAAAACAATTCACAGTGAGGCTAGAAACATAATTGAAGGAATTATAAAGTTATGTGATGATGAAGGTCAGAATAAATGTCTCTCTGTGGCTTCAAAGTACTGTAATGTTTCAGAGCAAACATTGCGGCGTTGAAGAAATGAACTAAGTAATAATGATGCGGGCTGTATCTTGTTCAGGCCAGGCAAGAAACAGCCACGACCCAAGTTGCTGAAAGCAGAAATAGATGACTTTGACTGTCGGGTGATAAAAGATACAATTGAAAACATTTATTTACAGCAGAAGGTAAGCAGTCAGTGTTTTTAGTACTGATTAGTAGTTTACTGGCAGGAGCTCTTCTCTCCCCGGCTAAGTGCTGGCCCGCCCACCTCGCCGTGCGCCCATAGTTCATATATGACATTCTTTAATAAGGAGCTATTCTTTTTGTTTACAGCAACTCTGGGACTATGTGTACATTGTTCAGTCATGTGTAGATGACTGGAAAACCACTCCTTGGAGGAAGATTGATGTGGAGAATATGGATATTGAATGTAAAAAGTTTGCTAAAGAAATCAGAGGTTAGTACTTTATTGATACATATCCTAATGTCTTTAACCCAATGAAATCGGATGAGAAGGCATGCCCGCAAGTGTACAAGTGGCCTACAACTTGTATGATGACTTTGGCCTGCGCATTGTTGAGGTTTACATATCTTCTTACAGTGTACCAGTTTGTAACAGATAGCTCTTGCATTAAATTTTTCATATAATAGAAGTTTGAGGCAAGGGTATTTCAAAGTTTCCCCTCATTTGACCTTCACTGCATGTTCACAGGGTAACTTGGATATATTGCTAATACCATTCAAGCCAGTAACCATTATGGCTACTATAATGCAAGCTGACAGCTGTGTAGTCCTAACCGCATGGCCATCCTGCTCATTTTTCTGAGTTTTTGTTCTAGAAATATGTGGCCACAGCTCAAACAGAGCTCTCAGTCTTTTTAGAGTATATGAACCTGTTATTTTCTGTAATTGCTACAGAGACAAATACTGTACTTGATTCAAGAAATGGAAAAAATCCAAACAAAAGTAGCTCGATTTGTTCTGGGTAATTTTCGACAAAAGAGTAGCGTTAAGTGTTGCAGAGTTTGGGCTAGGAGGACTTGGGAGTAAGAAGATGAGCTGTCAGTGGAGAGATGGCATGGAATGACATTAGTAGATTAATAACTTCATGTGATGTTTTAAAAAATAGAAAAGATCAAAATATAAAAATAAATTTGTATCTAACAAGACAAATTGAGGCAAATATTTGTTTATCCCTTTCAGACCTGAAAGAAAACTGGAGGTGTGAATTTTTGTTTGTACGTCAAAAACTGACTAAAATGCTCTTAAATACATACATTTTATTTTACAAAAATATTGATTAACATTTGAAAAACAGCACCCACACAATTGTGCGTGTCAGAACTTAATTCACTGCTTATAAAATATTAAAAATTAAAAAATTCAGCACAGTGCATGTGAATATACACATGTACATGATCCAATGTTCTATTTTACAGTGTGGAACGATTTAAATCAGTTAAAATCTTATACATTACATTTCTCACATAGAGTATGAGTTTTGCTTTTACAGTCCTTTTGGTGGCAGCACCCAGCACTCCCGCATGCATTGCCTGTAGAGAAACCTAGCCCGCACAATTGTGCATATCAACATTCAAAACCTCGTAGTATTACGTACGATGTTGTAAGTTCACAATTTACGTTCGCTAAACAATTTACACACTTCAGCTAAACAATTTACACACTTCATTGATTAAATTCTGATATTCAGTAAAGCTTCTAGATTAATATGAATGCAATAAATAAATACTTAGGCATTACTGCTTCCTGCCATCTTGCCGATGAACTGTATTATTAAAGTCTTCTTCCTGCCCTCTGATGGTCAAGCGCTAAATAAAAACAACTGTACATGCTACGTGTCCCGCACAAACACTGCAGTCTGGTCTAGCGCCAAGAAAAGGTCAAATAAGCTCGGACATAAATAAATACAAACCCACACAATTGTGCATACATGGTCTGAGAGGGTTATAGGAAGGGGAGGTAAGGAAGAGGAATAACAATATGGCTTTAGACCGAATAGATCAACAATAGACTTGATATGTACAGTGCGAATGTTAATGGATAAACATCTGGAAAGGAACAAGGAAATCATCTACGTATTTTTGTATTTGGAAAAAGCTTATGATACAGTTAAGAGAAAACATGTATGGGAATGCTTATTGAAAAGAATGTACCAAAATAATTAATTAACAAGATAAAAATGTTATATCATGAGAGTAAAAGCAGTGTACAAGTGGGGAGTGGTGACTCTGGAACATTTTATACAAAAAAAGGTCCCAAGCAAGGAAGTGCACTGTCACCATTATTGTTTATTACATTGATGGATGAAATCATAAAACGTGTAAAACAGCGTAGCAGTAGTGATGAAGTGAATGCTTTGGTATTTGCAGATGATGTGATTTGCAGAAGGGGAGAAAAGGAAATACAATGGAGACTGGATGTTTGGAATAAAAATCTGAAGGAGTTTGGAATGGTAATTAATAAAAAGAAAACTGTAGTCATGCACTGTGGAAAAGAGAAAAAGAGAGAATCCAAGTGAACATAGACGGAGAATGGTTAGAGAATGTAGAGCAGTTTACACATTTGGGTAGCATTGCTAATGGAAGAAATGAAATCAACCCTGAAATTAATAACAGACTAAGTAAAGGTACAACGTTTTATCATCAAATCAGAGAGCTTGTATGGGATGACAGAGTACCCACGAGAACAAAATTAATATTATACAAACAGTATTTCATACCAATTGTAACATATGGACTAGAAACGCTGGTAACTAATAAGAGACAAGATAGTAAGATCCAAGCAGTAGGAATGAAATTTTTAAGAACATCGGTTAAAAAGACAAGAAGAGATAGAATTCAAAATATTAAAATCAGAGAAGAGCTAAATATAGAACCGTTAGTACAGAAGATACAGAAAGCAAGACTGAGATGGTTCGGACATGTAAAAGGAACGAGAAAGGAATGGGTAGCAAGAAGGCAATTGGAAAGAGAAGTTAAGGGAAAGAGACCAGTTGGAAGACCAAGACGAAGGTGGATGGATAAGATTTGGAAGGACATTACAGAAGCTGGATTGGATGTGGCGCAAGTAATGGAGCAGGAAAAGTGGAAGGACAGACTTGTTAACCACACCCAGGCGACTGGAGTGGGACATTGATGATGATGATGATGATGATGATGATGATGATGATGATGATGATGATGATGATGATGATGATGATGATGATGAGTTAAGGATTGGAATAATTTACTAAAGGAGGTGTTTGATAATTTTCCAAATTCTTTGCAATCATTTAAGAAAGTATTATTTAAACAACTGATAGGGAATTTGCCACCAGAACAACTGCCCTAAATGCAGATCAGTGGTGACACTCATTGGTTGATTGATTGATTTATTGATTGATCAATCGATCATTTTATCGATCAATCAACAGAACTTCATTGAGCATGTGTGTGTTGAGATGAAGAGGAAAGGTACTATTTGCCATTGGATTTTCTATGAACAGCAGACTCTGTGTATGGGGGAAAGTTGCTTCATGAATGAGGTTTGCAATAAGCAATTCATGGATTTAGGTTTACATTGGTTGTTTGATGTAGCAGATAAGAATTATTGACTAGATTCTATATCCACAGATCAATTAAATAGAGAATAACATATACAGTAAATATACATATAGGAAACAAGGCCAAGTGGATCCGATGGTAAAGTGCTGACTTTCTGGAGCCCAAGGTGGCAGGTGTTAGTTCAGTGTTATTTGAAGATGCTTAAATATGACATCCATGTGTCTGTAGATTTACTGGTACATAGAAATATCATATCCAAAAACTATAAAAATAATTAGAAGTATATAAAACAAATATTATTTATAATCATTATCCTGGGCCATGCTGTGCAATGTTGATGTCGCTTGACTCCCAGCTCCAGTAGGTCTTAAACCTTAGCCAAGTCCTACGTAGGGCCTGATTACTCTGCCAACCTCATTTGAATGTGGGAAGGTGATATAAGAAAGAGAAACATTATTTATTATGTTGGTGAAAGAAAGATATTTAATAACTAATAAAAATAATTAGTATTAATGAATTTACATTTTGAAATGTTATAATATTAATTATGGCTATATAATAATTACAGCATTGGACAAGGAAATGAGGATATGGGACACCTACACCACACTGGAGTCGACTGTCAAGAATATGATGACATCCATTAGAGCTGTGGGAGAACTGCAGAACAACGCAATCCGTGAGCGCCATTGGCAACAGCTGATGAAATCTACCAAGGTTCTGCTTGCTGTGTGGTGTTTCTTTCACCACAGGATTCAAACTTCCTTTCTTCACTATCTCTGTCATTCTTTCTCTTTGCATGTCTTCTTTTCATGTGGAATGCATTTCGAACAATCCTTCAGGATACATCAGTCAACAGGATTTCAGAGCTAAAAAGAACTGATGTTAAAAAGTTAATTGAATTTGTTTTATATTTTTAATTTTCTTTAGTTATTTGAAAGCTCACTGTTCTAAATTGTTTTGAAAACTTGGTTGAGAAAATTTAATCTGTTTCTGATTATTCTGTATGTTTCTATGAATCAGTTATGTTCAGCATAATCTGGACATATTAGAATGGGTACGGAGTGCCATCTTTATAGCCTTGTGTGCAGGGACTCAAACTCTGAATTGCCTAGAAAGTTGAAACTGAGTGAGTTTGAGTTTGTTTTTTGTTTTGAAATATACCACATGAAGTGAAGTTCTCTTACTTTTCCTTTCACTTTATGTTGCACTGCTGTTTCCTCTTCCTTACATTTCTGTCTCTAACTCACTATTTGTGTACAGTGTCTTTCTCTTCTCAGTCTGTCTTTGTTTCTTATATCCTTCTTTATTGCCGTGTTTCTTGTAAATATACTGTATTTCTGAGTTAACCATGTCTGCAATAAAACTCTGCTAAACTGTTTACGTATTAAATATTTTTAAATTTGAAATTTTCTCACTATTATCCTTCCAGCAGGATTTTGAAATGACGGATACATGTATTTCCTGTCCAAGAAAGTTTCATTAGTATAAATTCCAAAATTACTGTAAGAGATATTGAATAGATATGTGGGTGCCATGACTTTGGCTTGTATTGTATGTAAGTGTGCAATTTGTGATTTTACCAAAAGGGGTGTTAGACTTAGTGGATTTATAAGTTTATTAGGCTTTGCCAATAGTTCCTTAAAAAATTACTAACTGTCTGTTATAGCATGACAAATTCAAGTAAAACCCTGGAAACCAAGAGATACAAGTGCTCGTTTCATCAGCTGGTGTGACTGAGCAGGGTGAGTATGAGAGATTAGAAGTAAATATGCTGTTGTTATCTCTCTTCCATTACTATGAACAACTTTGATTTTTAACACTTGCCATTACTTAAGACACGGTGATAATATACTTCCGATTGGATAAGATATCATATGGTCAGTAGATGCAGAGCGGGTCCTGGCCCACAAGTGGCCACGGCTGGTCCGTGGTACAACAGCTCTGCACTCTGACCGGCCAACCAAGCAGAGGAGGAATGAAAACATTTTTAGTAGTAGGAGTACATCATATTCCAACAAAGAGATCAGCAAAAATCTCACATTCAGCGCAGTGCAACACTCAGCGTATGTGAGCCAGTAACACTGGCTATTTATTCCTGGATCCTGCCAGCACACATCTCGGGTGTTGTCAAGCCATACACAGTGACAAAGTATAGAGCTGGAGCACTTTAATGCTGGCTTATCAGAAACATCTCTCGTGAGAGTTAGGCAAGCACTGACCCTTTGTCACTATTCAGTAATATTGGGCAATCTTCACCTCGATTGGCTCATGAGAGGTTTCTCCCCGGTACATATTAGAAAATTATTGATCTTGCATGACTGGGACAGAAGAGCAGGATGATGGTTCATACTGACACTGCACAGTGAGGACAATTAATGAAATGTTTTATCAACACAGATCAAAATGATTTTAATGTGTGCTACAAATATGCTATAGAACAATTTTAAGTTATAAGAACATTTCACATCATTATTTTAACGAATCATGTGGCATTTAGGAATACATTAAGTGGAGTTTTAGAGACGCACATTGCAAGTCATATGAACATTAACAAACATTTTAGACTGAGAGAAAAACCCAGAACACATTTTAACACTACAATATTATTATTTGTATTATGTGACATTCATTATTGAATTCAGTGATGCTTTAAATTGTACATTATGTTAATATTAGGTTCAACGGGTGAGTTGGCTGTGCGGTTAGGAGCGCGCAGCTGTGAGCTCGCATTCGGGAGATAGTGGGTTCGAATCCCACTATCGGCAGCCCTGAAGATGGTTTTCCGTGGTTTCCCATTTTCATACCAGACAAATGTTGGAGCTGTACCTTAATTAAGGCCACGGCCGCTTCCTTCCCATTCCTAGGCCTTTCCTGTCCCATTGTCGCCATAAGACCTATCTGTGTCGGTGCGACGTAAAGCAAATAGCAAAAAAATAGCAAAAAATAATATTAGGTTCAACGATCAGCTGAAGATGACCTGAATAGGGTTCGAAACCGGTCCTGTATACTAATGTGATATAGATATGTTTTAGAAGCTATATATCAATAAAGTATTGATTTGTTGAAAGATTCCCATCTTTATAATTGTGTATACTAAGCTATCAATACGGACATGAAACTAATAGATTATAAAACTCCAAAATTCTTTATGCTACAACCGTAAATGCGAAGCCACATATAGAGATCGGTGGCTACAGAAGAAAAGAGGGTCTATACCACATATAGAGGTCAGTGCTGAGGGTTAAAAATACCCTTTCTGCTGAGCAACTAAGCCAGCAGGCACTGTTGGACTTCTTTTTGTATGTCCTCTATTCTCTCAAAAAGATGCTAAGCAAATGGTGCCGTATCGGGATTGTAAGAGAGGAATGCAACAGAATTTCCACCCTTATCATCATCATCATCATCATCATCATCATCATCATCATCATCATCATCATCAGTTTGCCCTTCCAGCGAGCCAGGTAGGGTGTTTGAAAATGAGCGTCTTGCAAAGTTGCCTATCTAAAAAGATTTTGTTGTCCATGACAGATTCCCAATTCCATTCTCTTCTCTTCACGTCTTCCCTCAGTTGGTCCATCCATCTTCTTCTTGGTCTTCCAGCTGGTCTTCTGCCTTTTATTCTCTTTTCCAAATAAGCACATAGCAACCTTGTGCTATTCATTCATTTAATATGCCCAAACCATTCAAGTCTAGATGACCTAAGTCTTCCTCCATCGATTCATTTAGACCTAAGTTAGATCGGATCTCATCATTTTTCAAGTGATCAAGTCGTGTCTTTTGGAGGGCAGTTCTAAGAAATTTCATTTCACAGGCTTGAATCCTACTACAATCCTTTGATGTTAGTGTGCAGGTTTCCAGAGAATATGTAAGGATGGGAATGAAATATGGCTTGTACAGGGTCATTTTTGTTCTTTGTGGGACCTTCTCATCCCTTTGGTTACTCTGTTATTTCTATCTCAGCTCTATTATTACTAGCCATTACACTTCCTAAATAACTGAATTGGTGTACTACTTCAACTTGGTGGTCCTGTATTTTTATGTTGCATTCTGTATTATGTCTGCTGATTTTCAATGCTACTGTTTTTGATGGGTTCAATTTCATTCTATAATCATCAGACTTCTTACACCATGCATTCAGATTATTTTGCACTCCCTCCTCTGTTTCATCCCATATTGCCACATCATCTGCAAATACCAGAGTTGGAGATCTTTATTACATTTTCCTCTTAGTTCCTTTAAAATGGTATCCATAACTGCTATGAATAGAATAGGTGAAAAGGCACTTCCCTGTTGTACTCCTTTGGTTGTATTCCATTCAGGGTGACCATCTCGAATTCTGACACAGCTTTTGCAATTAGTGTATAGCATTTGGATCTTCCTAATAAGGTACTCCGGTACACCAAGTTTTCTAAGACTTTTCCAAATAGTTGATCTAGGAACATTATCATATGGCTTTTCAAGGTCCATAAACACAATTATTAGGTCTTTTGCTCTTTTCCAGTGTTTCTCTCCAACATCCTCAAAGCAAATATCAGATCTGTTGTGCTTCTTACAGCCTTAAAGCCATGTTGTTCCTCTTTTACAATAGGCTCTTAGTATATTCCTTACTCTGGCTTCAATGATCTTCTCCATAATTTTAAGGCTGTGTGATAAGAGGGTAATGCCTCTGTAATTTTCACTTTTCCTTCTACTCCCTTTCTTAAAGATAGGAACTATCACCCCTTTTTTCCAATCTTCAGGCATTTCATTACCCTTCCATATTGTTCTGAGAACTCTATACAGCCACTGTATTCCTGGTGGACCAGCAGCTTTAATCATGTCAGCTGTAACTTCATCAGCTCCTACTGAACCACTTTTCATCCTATGGAGAGCTTACTCTACTTCTGTCCATGTAATTGGGATATCTTCCTCTATTGTTTTCTGTCCTACATCCTCAACAGAAATCTCATCAGGGCCATTTAGGAGCTTGTCAAAATACTGTCCCATTGTATCCGTGATATCTTTCATATTGCGAACTATATTCCCATCTGCTGTCTCCAGAGCTGTAATTGCAGTTCCTTTCAAAACTAAAAATTTCCACCCTATTTTTCTAATATCCTCGTTGTTGAACTGAGTTGATTGAGGGAATGCATTATTGTATTGTAGGATGATCCTTTCCTATGGTTAGGCTGCCTGGCTCAGACGGTTGAGGCACTGGCCCTCTGATCGCAACGTGGCAGGTTTGATGCTGGCTCTGTCTGATGATATTTGAAGGTGCTAAAATACGTCAGCCTTGTGTCGGTAGATTTACTGGCACATAAAAGATCTCCCATGGGACTAAATTCCAGCACCCTGGCATCTCCAAAAACCGTAAAAGTAGTTAGTGGAACATAAAGCAAATAGCATTATTATTATTTTCCTATGGAATTTGTGATGTCTCTGAATATAATGGCAAGCATTTTTGTTGTACCTAGGTTCAAGAAGTTCAACCAGAATGCACCCCTCTGCATCCCAGGAGATGTGTCTGTAATGTAACTTACTTAGCAAACTGCACTGTCTTTGCTTTCTTTTTTGTTTGTGAAATCTAATCATGCCATACCCTGCACTTCAAATTCTGTTCATTTTTTACTACAATCAGGTATTGATATGAGCTGACGGCCAGCTTTCTTTTTTTATGGGATGATGAATTCTTTTTAGCAGTTGTATGATTGTATGTAATTGATTTTAAATGGTTTTATAAAGCAGGAAATAAATGTAATTGTCATAATGTATTCCTTTGACAAATTAAAATTCAGATCATTTTAGAAAGAGAAATTTGTACCTGCAGGTTGTGTAGCTCAGATTGTAGAGCGCTGACCTTCAAAGCTCAGCTTGGCAGGTTCGATCCCACCTCTGCCTGGTGGTATTTGGAGGTGCTCAAATATTCAGTCTTGTGTTGGTAGATTTACTGATACATAAAATATATTCTGCCACACAAAATTCTGGCACTTGTCATCTCTGAATACTGTAAAAGGTAATTTTGTTGGACATAAAACCAATAACATCATTATTTAAATGTATGCTGTCTGGGTGTTGGTAAATATTCTAGCAGAGTTTTGTTGTGTTTCTGAGTGAAATGAATGTTGTGATACTTCTAGAAGGGAAAGAGGTTAACTTTCCTCAAAAGTGTACATTTGTAAATCTATTTGTCACAGTGTAAGTGCTGAGTGCTTATCTTTCTGCATAAACTGTTGTTTCTACATTGATGTTGTACAACACTGAGACAAGCAAAAATATTCAGGCAGTATACAAACAGCAGTATTCTCTTGATTTAACTGAATGTTGTGGGATAGTATATGGTTTCGTAGCATTGTTGTTGTTGTTGTTGTTATTATTATTATTATTATTATTATTATTATTATTATTATTATTATTATTATTATTATTATTATTATTATTATTCAATCAATCACTACTGATCTGCATTTAGGGCAGTCACCCTGGTGGCAGATTCACTATCTGTTGTTTTCCTAGCCTTTTCTTAAATGATCACAAAGAAAGTGGAAAATTATTGAACATTTCCCTTGGTAAGTTATTTCAATCCCTAACTCCCCTTCCTATAAATGAATATTTGCCCCAATTTGTCCTCTTCAATTCCAACTTTATGTTCATATTGTGATCTTTCCTACTTTTAGAGACACCACTCAAACTTATTCGTTTACTGATGTCCTCCCACGCCATCTCTCCACTGACAGCTCAGAATATACCACGTAATCAAGCAGCTTGTCTCCTTTCTACCAAGTCTTCCCAGCCCAAACTTTGCAACATTTTTGTAACGCTACTCTTTTGTCGGAAATCATCCAGAACAAATCGAGCTGCTTTTCTTTGGATTTTTTTCAGTTCTTGAATCAAGTAATCCTGGTGAGGGTCCCATACACTGGAACCATACTCTAGTTGGGGTCTTACCAGAGAGTTATATGCCCTCTCCTTTACATCTTTACTACAACCCCTAAACACCCTCATAACCATGTGCAGAGATCTGTACCCTTTATTAACAATCATATTTATGTGATTACCCCAATGAAGGTCTTTTCTTATATTAACACCTAGGCATGAAAATATCACAACCATTGTGCATGATCTTTGCACCCTTTTCACGTTTCTTTACACCTCATCATAATTGCACCTCTAGGTCAGTACCCTTATTGCAAGTGAATGCTGTCAGCAGATTTTGCGGTGTGTAAAACCAAAAACCAAACCCTGTGACACAACAGCCCCATAGGGCCATGGCCTACCAAGTGAACGCTGTTAAGCCTGAAGGCCTGCAGATTAAGAGGTGTTATGTGGTGAGCACGACAAATCTTTTCAGCTGTTATTCTTGGTTTTCTAGATCGGTGCCGCCATCTCACCATCAGATAGCTCCTCAATTGTAATCACATAGGCCGAATGGACCTCGAACCAGCCCTCAGATCCACGTAAAGATCCCTGACCTGGCTGGGAATCAAACCTAAGGTGTAGGCACGCTACCCCTACACCACAAGGTCGACGGTGATAAAATATATATTCAGCAAAATATGAACAATTTTGAAAAAATGTGGTATTTTGATGTACCTACAATTTTGGAGCTGTTACAAAAACATGAAAGTTTTAAAATCAGAATTCCTTGACAACACGTGCGACAACGGCATCCAATACATTATTGTAAAGAGAAAGAACAAGTGTATTCAGCAACAAGAGTCTGACCTCGCTATGACTTATACAGATAATGCAATTGTGCCGCCATGTTGTAATAAAATACCTGTTAGTTAGGGTAGCTATGGATTACAGCATGGTAGCATGGTACATGAGGTGCCGGTTGATTCATCTCGGTGAGTTATATGCATGTATGGCAAAAAAAGAATCAAATATTGAAGATTTGAGAAAATTGTGGTGCGAATAAATATGAAAAATGTCTTTGTTTCATGAAATGCCACAACACATGGTCTATAAATGGCTCCAAATTTATCAAAAATGCATTTGATAGAATAGAGCACCTTATCAGAATTCTAAAATGTCCAAGATAACCAATGCTGGGTGTCAAAATGTTTACAGTAGCCGTCCCAAATTTACATTATCTGAGTGTTGTGAAGTGACCTCTGCACTACTGGAGCTGCAGCTGAGCACATCTGCTGACTCAGTGGCAGAAAGATTTCAAACCCTTACTTATTTCAGTGTGCAGAGAGTACGTTGCTCCTGATAATGTGGTAAAGTGTGCCAGTCGTATCATCAGCTACTTAGAAGAGTCCACTGGAAAATGTTCAGAGCAAAAGAAATTACCAATTTTTTTCTCTAAACGGAACAGTTTAGTTACACTACAGTCAATATAAAATTCAGAATTTCTGACAAGGTAGGCCTAAGAAAAAAGTATACTTGCATAATTTCATTTTGTTTTGTGTATGTTCTGTTGAATAAAATTTCAATACAATGAAAATAATTTCATTGACCCCAGCATTTCATCACACCGATACTTGACTTGATACCAGGTATACAAGTTGCACCAAGCTACAACCTTTTTACTGGAGTAAAATGTTACAAAAACTTACTTTGTGACTTGCGCGCGTAGAACCTACATAAAATCTGTGGCATCATATTCTAATCTTAATTCACTTATAAATGAGAGCCATCCAGAAATTAAGTTCCCTATTTTTTTTTTAAATGACGACATAGTTACATGGAAAACTTTATTTTGACACCTGGTACAGCGATGTTGGAGCTATTTTTCAACAAAATCACCACCAGAATGAGACTCTTGTCATATCGTAGGATCAACTTTTGCATGCCGTTGTTGTAGAAGTCTGCCACCCGGGAATGGAACCTGCATGTGACATTCAATTTCAGTTATTCATCCATGTGAAAATGCTGACAGGAGGACAGGAATTTCTTGAGATGTAAGAAAAGATGAAAATCACTGGGAGCAAGATCATGATTGTACAGTGGATGATCAAACACCTCCCAGCCGAACTCGTGCAGAACAGTTGCTGAACGCTGTGCCGTACGTGGACAAGCATTGCCATGGATCAGCATAACACCAGCACTGAGCATTCCACGCCTCTTGTTTTGAATGACCTATCGCAATTTCTATAGGAACTTTATCACAGACCGAACCTCAGAGGTGGTGGGGGAAATAATACGAGCTGCCATTTCAAACCACTGCTGCTGCGCTCCTGTCACCAGGTAGGACTTGCCCGGCCGGTATATGATTGCTACATCATAAATCTGTTGCATGTGCTCATACTTCCTGGCTAAATACGTTTACAAGAAGAGAAATAGGGAAACTTAATTTCTGGGTGGCCTATGTATTTAGCACATTCAATATTTTGGAGATATATTTCTGCACTTAACAGTACCCAAAATAATTGTCATATCATCGTAATTTCCTTGAAGATAAAAGAACCCTGCTGAGTAGTACATTTGGTTTATTGCCTGTCATTGGATCTAATGGTATGTAGGATCCCTTTTTAGGGTGAACTCCTTATATTCAAACATTTCTTAAAATTTAAAGAAGTTGAAAAGTTTAACCTAAAGCAATATCAAAAGAGAGAATAAATTGTGATGTTTGTATACTGGTTTGATATCACTGGGACATGGGTAATTTATTGATAAGAATATTACCCTATTAACTTCAAGATGAAAATAAAATTATAAGTATTAATTTTAACTTATAGTTGGAAGTTAAAAGCTTTTTCCGAAGCATTCACAAAATACTTTCTTAATGCTATATTTTCATCTTGCTGAATGTTGCCCATGTGCCTTTGTACATGAACTCAACACTCATTCTCTTCTACAACTGTCTTCTTTTCTAATAACACTGGTGTTTGCACGCTGCTACAGAGCTTAGCCGCACTTCCTCCTGAAGTGACTGTAAGTACCATAGAATTAGTCTGCACACTCATCACTGATTGAGGAGTTATGAAATTTTGTACTATACCACAGGGATCCATTTTTATCACAAATTCTGTGAACCATACAGATAGCTTTAGTGGAAAAATTTCTCTTTTGGAATGAACTTAATTAAAATAGCTTGTTGAAAGTTCTCCACAAGAAAAGGCCAGAATTTAAGGAAAACTGTCTTTTTAATTAGATCTTCCATGCATATCAGGTAAATTTTGGAATTTTCAATGAATAATTTTGTTTAACCCATTCCGGTCTGGGCCAGAATACCCCTAACAAAGGTTCTGGAATGGGCATTTTCAAGGGTTTAAAAAAAAAAAAAAAGATTTCTGTACCTGTGGGAGACATGTGGGTGGGGGTTTTTTCTTTGTGCTTGTTTGAGCATCTATAAATGAAAAATGTTGTTTGTTTCATGTCAGCTAGCATTTGAGATTTTAAAATTGCTTATATATTATACCATGTTTTGTAATCATCAGATTTGTTTAAATACTGTACTCATTTACAGTTTTCTAAAATATTATTTTATTCATCCTATTTTGATCATGTAACATGTGCATTGCAATTACTACAACAATAATGAAAATGATATAAAAATAATATAATTGTTTAATAATAATAGTAATAAAAATAACAAAAATGGGAGTTCTTATAAAATTATATTTATATATTTTTAATAGTCGATAGTGGCTCGGAAGGCAATGTTAGCCGAAATACTAAGAGTAAATATGATATTGAAGGTATGTAATGTTAATTTTATGCACAAATGGAAATATTATTGAGATCCGAATATGAATTAATTTTAAAGCCTACCGCCATGTTTCTACGCATTTCATATTTGCGTGAATACATAAGAATGTCTGTTTATTAGTAAAATTTTCTGTTTCTACTAGATATGAGGGATTATGATTACATAAAATATCAAGAACATCACTTTCATCATGCACTTGTTTGTTGCAAGAAGCCATGATTTAGAACACATTGAGTGACAACATCTACTAATGCATACTTGTCCAAAATATCATAAATTCTCTGACTTAGATAATACTTCCATCTGTTGAAATATTCTTATAACTAATTCATGAATAAACATGATGTAGCCACCAGAATACGTGCATAGCTCGTTCCCGATTTTTAGTGAATTGTCGAACCTTACTATGGGCTACGCTCGCAGCATGATGTGAACGTCATTATGGCCGCTGTGAGTTATGCTCGTAGTTAGACTGGAATGAGTTAATAATGACTGGTGTTTGGTACATCCAAGGATAACAGCATATGATACATGAACTAAAATAAAGATCGATATTTTGTGCGTATTATAGACAAAGAATATCGTGTAATGTCATGGCTAACCATTGAATGACATTTTTTTTAATTTTCATTTAAGGCTGATACCTGTTTCAGTATACAATTGTGTGCAAAAAAAATATGATCCATCAATCACAAATGGCTTGCGGCATATAGGTACTGACCCTTGGAATTTGTGTCCAGAGTAAAATGGGGAAAGTAATGTAATGTTGTTTTAGATGAGGACTGCATCCCAAATATCTTTTGAAATGCGTAGAAATGAGCACTGATCACATCTTAAATCACTGTTAGGTTGTAAAACCCTTGTTTTCAGTGTCTAGGGGGTCATCAGGATCCACCAAAAAGCAAAGAACAAATTTTTCCATGAATTCAATTCTTCCTTCTCTCCTGCCATCATTCAAAAGTAAAAATGGAATTGAGTTTGAGCATAATGGCAACAGAGACTTTCACATGATAAACTTTGGTTGAAAAACTACAGTGTGTTATTTTTACCACATTTATTCTGAATGAAAATTGGAAGTTAGAGGTTTGGTTTCAATCATCATTTCAGTTGTCCTGATCAACTTATCATGGCCTGTGTTTATTGGACAACATTGTTTGTACATCCTGAATATTGGATAGTACTACAAAATTCACAATATACAAACTCCTATAATTTTTAGATGATACTGTATTTTGATTATGCACTGATGTAAAAAAAAAAAAGTATCTTTCTTCAAGTGATTAATTCACACTGTCTAGAGTCAGCAGTCTTAGTATACTAAACAAAGTATTTATGACTGCTTAGGATCAGAGAGATGTAACTACATTTTCAGCTTTTTGTAGATACTATCATGGTTTGATCCAGAAATGCATTTTTATCTTTGAATCATACCCCGTGATATGGAGTATTGTGGGTTGATGTAAGTTCTTCTGTTTCAGTTCCAAATGTGCATTTTCTGATCAAAATTATGATAGTATCTACAAAAAGCTAAAAATATAGTTACATCTATCTGATCCTAAGCAGCCAAGAGTAAATACACGGCATGAAAAATTTCAATCTCCTGAGATCAGTGATGTTGATAAAACTATGCTTATAAATGTTTGAGGTGTTATTGTCAGCTCATTGGCTTTGTTTTCTGTGAATTTCTTCCATCATTACATGTCAAACATTTTGTCTTTTCACACCCAGTTCAGGAAGAAATAAGCAGGTAGAAATAACTCAATTGTATAAGCCCCATTTGAGAATTATACAGAATTCTTCCTATAGCTAATGCCTTTCACAAAATCTGTGTTTATTGTGTAAGTTTGTGGTTTAATTTCTTAGGGTTATGTTTCAAGCATGTTAATTCTTTTCCTCCACAATGACAGGAAACAAACTCCTTAATATAGAGTCTCATCAAGTTTGATCTGAAGATTGAGACTTTTATTTTTACAATCATTAAGGGAAAATTATCAAATAATAACCAGTATAAATCTTGACTCTAGTTTTGTGGAAGCAGAATTTATGTATAAATTATTAAATGTATATGTTTTGCAGATTCCAATAATTCTCTCATGTGGTAAGACAGTTTTGATGTTTAGTTTAAAAAGCCTGATGAGGATGATCGTGGATCATATTAGTGTAGCAGTGATTAAATACGTATGTGGTCTCCAAGAGTGGTTACATCTGATCATCCAGGATTTTTTATCACACTGAAGAAGTTAACCTTCGATTTAGATGGAGAAAATGTCTATGATCGGTGCAGTGACTCATTCTTCAGTCACTGCTCATGGTACATTTTAAAAGTCTGCTACCAGGCGAGTTGGTCATGTAGTTAGGGGCGCACAGCTGTGAGTTTGCATCCGGGAGATAGTGGGTTTGAGTTCCACTGTCGGTAGCTCTGAAGATGGTTTTCCGTGGTTTCCCATTTTCACACCAGGCAAATGCTGGGGCTGTACCTTAATTAAGGCAATGACTGCTTCCTTCCCACTCCTAGGCCTTTCCTATCCCATCGTCGCCATAAGACCTATCTGTGTCAGTAAAACGTAAAACAAATTCTAAATTTAAAAGCCTGCTATGATCATTTTGTGAACTCTGACAATGACCACATTATGAAAGCAGCTGGTTGGCAAAAATAATTGAAATTCCAGAATTTAAATTTTCTCTAAATCAGTCATTCTACAATCCATTATCCTCTTCCTTCTTTGAGAGGCTGGTGTACAGTATACAATTCTTTTTTTCCTCCCAAACATTTAAGGTTTCCAGACTGAAAAAATAAATCGTACAATACAAATTCAGTAGTCTTAAGTACAATTCAGAATGAATGATAAACAATAATTCTAGTGATAAGGTAAAGAAGACAATCCTTAGTAACAAAGTACAAGAAACAAGGTAAAATATTAAAAGAAAAATACTTTTAATTATTTAATTAACCCTGGAACCGGCAAGCGGTTCACCTTCAAGCGGCAAGCATTTAGGCGAGTTTTGCAAGCAACGTTTTAAAAATTTATAAAAATGTTGTTTTTCAATTTATTTTCATGTATAACTTGTCATTTTATTCAGAAAAGGACTAAGATTACTATAGTAGGAAATTAAACTTACTAATTTAGTATCCTGAAGCAGTATGGGCGAAGTATTCAACCTACGCTAAGTATTACAAAATAATCCAAAAGTTCTGGGCAACGTATACGTAAAAAGTAACATTATATGAAGATTTTACTATATACAAAATTTGCACAATTTTATGCAGATTAAAAATATGTAGGAAGGTTTCACTACATTGAAGTATTGTAAAGTCAAATAGAACTGAAATAACACAAACACATCGCACCAAAACGTGAGTCTACTTAGTCAGATTCATCCTCGCTACCTGCGGGGCGGCTCCTGTTTCCTCCTGCTTTCATAGGCCTCCAAAATGTTTTAATTTATGGTAGTGCTGTTTATGGACACCACAATTACATCCTAGGCACCAGAAGTGGGAACGTGACTTTTCTCTGCAGTCGAACAGACATGGTACAACCGCAGTTTCTTCCCTGAGAGGCGTACCAGCTGATGTCCCATTTCTCCTGAAGGTCCAGGTGGAATGTTTTGAAGAGTTTCTTAATCTGCAAGACCTTCGACAATACTAACCATAAATTCCTCATGTTCAAGGGGTTTGTCGGTGTTCAAACTATAGAGTATATAGGCATCAAATATTACCATTACCAACAGGTTATAGAATATTTCTTTCCAGTCGAAACATTTTAGTGACATGACTTTAGAAAAATATGGAAATATTTTCGATTTTGACGTGCACCACTATTTTTCAATATTGTTATTAGGGTTCAGACCCATATTTATAACTAGAGAAATGTTATTTGATTTTTGATAGTGTAACGTCAACCCATCTTTGCAGACGGAATTCGTTTTATTTCGAATAATTTCCTGTGCGTATTTATTAGTTTCAGTCACTAAATGATTCCAGATTGCATTAGAGAAAAACAAATAGAAATATGTTAAAAGAGGACTGTTTCCCGGAGGGCAATTTCGTACACCCGCTTTTCGAATTTTTGAACTTCTCTTCCACTTTTATTTTTGGCTCTAGAAGATAAACTCTTGTCCAGTTCGGTTCTGTTTGGTCAACTGCATTACCGTAATTATGATTATCATCAGTGGCTGGTTCATTGTGTTCCACATCATCGTCAATATCAGTGTCGAAATCACTTAGCCTAGGCTCATACAACTCGCCACTACCTGACGAATTATTGTCAAAATCATCGTCAGTTCCTTCTAAAAATACGTCATTATCACCTTCGCCGTCCAGATCAAACAAACATTTACGAATTTCACTACTTCCTGACAATCCAATAATTTTTCGCCACGAAAGCTAATGCACATCGGACAACCACAGTAACCACAAGAGAATGACCACCTGCAAAGCGTTCTCGTTTTTCCACGTGTATACCGCACACTCTGTCATACTAAACTACTTCAGAATTGTGCTGTATTATAGAGTAGAGTTTTCTCTTCAACATGATGCAAGATATGTCATAAAGATGTTGAATGTCAAGGCGCTATCTCGAAATTAGTCAGCGCTGGCATAATGCATCTCGATAGCGACTCTGCCAGTTGAGTAACAGGGAAATGAGTCGCGATCGCGACGATTGCCGGTTCCAGGGTTAAGAGGGTGGTACATAGTTCATTCGCCCACATTCATTTGAACCTCATACGATTGACCGTATCTCGGTCGAGCAGTTTCGCTGGCAGCATGTAGTCTGAGGTAAGGCAGCTGGTGAGTTATCCAAGGAACAAGGAAATGCTATTTGGTCCTTGTTTCAATAACGGTGAAATCCTGACATTCACCTCCCTGAGGTAGAGAGGGGGCAACGACTGCATATAAAAATATTATTTTATATACAGGCGGCTAACGAATGAAGGGACTGATTATCTCCCAGTATAAGGAGATCCCCTATACCAAGTGCCAACAGTCTCTTTGAGAGTGGATGAGCGGGTATTGGTAAGGGCACTCTATTGTTCTGGGGACAAGAAATTGTTCCCAAAGGCGGAGGAACCGGTTTGGTCAACGGCATTAGGATGCAGAAGGCAACGGGAAACCACTGCATTAAAGATCCTGAGAGATATTCCAATAAATCCACAAGGCATGGCTGCAAGATCGGAGCTGGCCGTGTGGATCGTCTACCTCTGTTTGGAGACGACGTCTTAAGAAGAAGAAGAAGAAGTATTTGAATACTGTAAATGCACCTTGTTGGATACATTTTGGAAATAGTTTTCTTCCATGGCATTTGAGAGCTTTAAACTGTGAATCAAGATTAACTGCATGCAGTAACGGGTCTTAAAATATATTGTACCGAGCTCGATAGCTGCAGTCGCTTAAGTGCGGCCAGTATCCAGTATTCGGGAGATAGTAGGTTCGAACCCCACTGTCGGCAGCCCTGAAAATGGTTTTCCGTGGTTTCCCATTTTCACACCAGGCAAATGCTGGAGCTGTACCTTAATTAAGGCCACGGCCGCTTCCTTCCCACTCCTAGCCCTTTCCTGTCCCATCGTCGCCGTAAGACCTATCTGTGTCGGTGCGACGTAAAACAACTAGCAAAAAAAAAAAAAAAAAAAAAATATTGTGACGCCGCAAGGGTGGTCATTTCCGAAGTATGTGTTGGCGGTTAATTCAAAATCACATAATTCAAAGTCCGATTTTTGTGTCCCAACAACTTCGAATTAACGAGGTTTTACTGTAACCTGGTACTCATTTTTGGTGTAGGCTGAGTGAACCTCAGGGCCATGTGCACCTCTGGAAGTGGATATCTCGTTTCTTAAATTTGTCATTTTCTGATGCGGAATCAAACCCTCGTTTATGTGGGTGAACTGAGCATGCCTTTACCGCCTCAAACAGGCAGCCTCTTAAATACTTGTATTTGCATTTTTCTATTTCCTGGCACTAATCTTTACAACTAATGCTTTCCATCCTTTTCTGGGTCTGCCTCTCTCTCTTTCCTACAATCTTCTCATTGAAAATCTTTTTTGACTCTTTGATCATCCTCATCAAGTAACCAAAGAATTTCAGTTTGGATAAATCTATTTGACTATACAGTAAATCCAATTTTTTTCTATCTACTCCAACTCTTTTAAAATTATTTTAACTCTAAGTGCTTAACAAACAGTATGTTAATGGATACCTCACTTTTCGTTTCGGGATCACCTACCTTTACATTTACAATTTTTGGAGTTTAGTGAAATGTGAGTCTATCTGAAACCAGTATAAAAGAAAAGAGTACTGCCTAGATCAACAACAGGATGTGTGTGCTTGTTTTATTTATTTTAAAATTGCATTTGACAAGGTACAACTTCCAATACATAGAAGTCATGAAGTTTGCTGGAGTTGACAGCAAAGATATCTGCACAATCAAAAATATTTTCTGGAGAAAACAGGCCGGAGTCTGTATGGGCAGCAAGACAGGAAATGAGATAGCCATACAAAGAGGAGTTAGACAAGGTTGTGTTCTATTTCCATTGTCATTGAACTATTATTCAGACAAAGTTTTCAAAACGGCATTAGGAAATTTCCAGGGTGGCATAAAAGTAAATGGTACTGAAAATTAACATCATCACATATGTGGATGAGATGGTCATCTTATGTGATAATCTTTATGGTCTTCAACTCCTAAAAACCAAACCCCATTGTGCAACAACCATAAAGGGCCATGGTCTACCAAGTGACCACTGCTCAGATTATGAGGTGTCATGTGGTCAGCACAATGAATCCTCTCGGCCTTTATTCTTGGCTTTCTTGACGGGGGCCGCCATCTCATCATCAGATAGCTCCTCAGTTGTAATCACGTAGGCTGAGTGGACCTCGAACTAGCCCTCAGATCGAGATAAAAATCCCTGACCTGGCTGGGAATCGAATCTGAGGCCTCCGGTTAAGAGGTAGGCATGCTACCCCTACACCACGGGGGTTTTCAACTCCTGCTCCAGGTGACTACAGGGGACTAAAAATAAATGCAAACAAGGTCAAGTTTAAGATCTCCAGTAGACAAGCCAACCCTGAGGCTACCTTACAACTAAACAACTGACAAATTGAAATCATTACCACTGAATGACTTGACCCTGAAAAAGAAAGAGAAACAAAGGATAGCAATGACACAGAAAACATTTACAAAACTGATATTTCTTTTGTAATAACCACCTAAATTTATAACTTAGGCAAAGAATGGTCAAGTGCAATATAGGGCCAGTCTTCCTGTGTGGTGTTGATACATGGACCCTTAAAATACTACTTCCTGAACTTTCGCTATGTATATTTAAAAGTTTCAGAAGTGTACCAGTCGTAAAATTACATGACATTCCTGCTATTCTAATATCCTAAGAATCCCTCAAACTAGTTTATCTTTCAACCAATAGGCTTCACGCTTTTGACATTCACAAGACATGGCAGTGAAACACAAGGCCTCTTACTTAACACTCAGTGGGAGGTGCACGAATAGCTGGTAATCTACAGTTAATACATTTGCTTATGATGTCCTAGCCCCCACATGAAGCAACTAAAGAGGTTCCATACTGACTGTGGTGGTATTTGAAGGTGCTCAAATACAACAGTCTCATGTCAGTAGATTTACTGGCAGTAAAAGAACTCCTGCGGGACAAAATTCCAGCACTTCAGCGTCTCTGAAAACCAAAAAGTAGTTAGTAGGACGTAATGCCAATAACATTATTATTATTACTACTAAAGAGAAAATAAAAATTATCTTTATATAAAAACATTTTTAGTCAGTTATGAATGCTCATACATCTCTTACAAAACCAACGAAATTTTCCCATTCAGGTTCGCTTCGTTATGGACGAAGGCACGACTCTGTCAGACTTACTGGAACTAAACTTACATGAATGTGAAGAGGAAGTTAAGAATATAGTTGACAAAGGTAAGGTTCCATATCAATTTTGTTATGTACGCTATTTGTGTAATTAAAGTTTTCAGTCAGTGGCATCTCGGAGAAGTTTTATTTTAGTAACCTAAATGAAGATGAAGATAGGAAAAGCTGAGGGAGTGGATGAAGTGGCCATTGAAATAATCAAGGCTGCAGGACCAACGAGACTCCTGTGAACTAATAGAATACTCAAATATGCATGTTGAGTCTTGGTCTGATAATATCCTTCATGCAGGGTATAACATCTAGGATATTCACTTATTTTAGTCTTTTTTATTGATGAATCCATTTCAAATATTAACTGACCAAGATAAACTTAATTTTTAATAGTGAGAATCAAAATACTATATAATACAAACACACAAACAATATATTTCAATTCTTTAATAATAATAATAATAATAATAATAATAATAATAATAATAATACTTTATTAATGGTATTAGCATTTTATTGGTATATTAGAAAGCCTGGGTTACAACTAATGAGATTTAAAAATCACTTTTTGTTTAAGTGTTTGTTGTTTGCTTGTGGTGCTTCTTTATTCTTAAAGCAGTGGTCCTCAAAGTGGGGGGGCACAGAGAGTGATAAAGTGGGGGCACTGGCTCTGATTGAAATATTTATATTTAAAATTCTGTAAGAAATACTGCTATCCTCAGATTCTCACATCCATTGACCTAGGCAGGAAGCACTTCCTCTGCCATTCAAGACTAATAAACTCGTACTTTTGCTGTCTTATTTCTCAAGATCCTGCCCAGCATGTATTCTGAGAAAACGTGCGAGTAACATTTCCCCCACAGCACCCTTTCACCCGTCACCTGCAGCGGTATCACCTTACCAAACACACAACAACAACAACAACTAATTACAATAAACCGCTTGACAATGTGACCGCCACTTCCTTACATGATTAGATTCTTCTATTTCTGCCATTGTCAATTCAATTTCAGCCAGGCCTTTGCAGTCAGTTCAAAGACAATGAGTGAACACATGAATTCTAGTGCATGTTTAGTGGAAGTGATTAACCCAATTTACAATAAACTGTTACAAGTATCGCCATACCCACGGATAAGTGGCTTATTAGCAGTGGTAAAAAGAGACCCCATGGAAGTGATTTATCGAGTGTTTGCCCTTCTTCGAAAATATTCCGTCCTAATAAAGAACAAGATTCAAATATAATCAAAGTACATTGTTCTTCCACTTCTACTTCTGCTCCCATCAGCAATGTTAATTCTACTCCCAAAAGCAAAGTGCATAAATATCAAGATTATTATCTGTCATTAGACTTTACCAGCATTATTTTGAACAATCAGGAACAACCTCAATGCATTCTTTGTTTCGATATTTTAGCTGACAACAGTTTGAATCCTGTGAAACTTAAGAGACATTTGCAGACAAAACATCCAGATTGTGTAAGTAAACCTATAGAATATTTTAAGCGCCATGAGCAACATCTAAAGAGGAAATGTCACATTCCTTGTAAAGCACCTAACAGTTCCTAAAAAAAGTGCTGAGAGCATCCTTCGAGATATCCTATTTAATTGCAAAATCCAAATCACCACATACCATTGGTGAGAAATTACTTCTTCCTGCAGCCGTGAAGATGTGCGCGATCATGCATGGAGAAAAGTTTGGCGAGTGTCTGAAGTCTATACCGCTCTCAGATGACACAGTGGCTCATCGTATTGATGTAATAGCCTCTGACATTAAACATCACTTGCTACCGCATCTTCATAATAGTCCAAAATTTGCCCTGTAACTTGATGGCAGTATTGATATCATAAATAGTTCCCAGCTTGTTGATTTTGTACGCTACTGTCATGAAAATGAAATACACAAGGATTTTCTATTTTGTAAAGCTCTGGAAGGGAGAACTACAAGCAAAGATATTTTCTCTCTTGTGAATTCCTTTTTCATTGACAACAGTCTATCATGGACAAATTGTGTTGGTGTATGTACCAATGGGGCGGCAGCATTTACTGGAACTAAAAAGGGGTTCAGAGCAAGAGTGAGTGCTGTTACTAATTCTGTAAAATTCACACATTGCATGATACACAGGGAGGCATTGGCTTCGAAATTATTACAACCAGAAGTCAATAAGTGCTGAACGATGCAATCAGTGTTGTAAATTTTGTGAAAGCAAGAGCTTTAAACAGTAGACTATTTTCCATTTTTTGCGAGGAGATGGGATCCACACATTATTAGCTTCTATTGCACACAGAGGTACGTTGGTTGTCTCGTGGTCGAATCCTTCGTCGCATTGTGGAGCTGAAGAATGAACTTCTGTCTTTTCCTATTGGACACCAATCCTATACTCACAACTCCGTTTCTGGATGAAAAATGGCTTTTAATACTGTGCTACCTGGTTGATGTATTTGAGAAACTGACTAATCTTAATGTTACATGTTATAAACCTCATTTTAGGTCCGTATTGAAAATTTAACAGTTCAACAATGATAAAGGTGTTTTAATTTATTCCACCTATTCAATACTTATATTATATTATATTATATTATATTATATTATATTATATTATATTATATTATATTATATTATATTATATTATATTATATTATATTATATTATATTCAACAATGATAAAGGTGTTTTAATTTATTCCACCTATTCAATACTTATATTATATTATATTATATTATATTATATTATATTATATTATATTATATTATATTATATTATATTATACATGTAAGTATTGAATAGGTGGAATAAATTAAAACACCTTTATCATTGTTGAACTAATCTTAATGTGTCGCTTCAAGGATGAAATAGGTCTTTCTAAGTGAGAAAGTGCTTGCGTTTAAGGGAAAACTTGAACTTTGGAAAACCCAAATTGACAAAGGTAACTGTGAGATGTTTTCTTGTCTGAATGAATTCCTGGGGGAAAATAAGTTAGATTTTGGTAAAATTAGTGGAATTGCCGTGGCACACCTCGAAAATCTTCATTAGCAATTCGAGGATATATTTCCAGAACCTTCAGCTGAATATGACTGAATTTGTAGTCCACTCAATATCAACGTAACAGCCCACTTGTCAACGGTAGAACAGGAGGAGCTAATAGAACTCTCAAGTGACAGAACCCTTCAAAATGAATTTAAGTCGAAGTCTCTTGAAAATTTTTGGGTCCAGATTCGGAATAAATATCCCAATTTATCAAGAAAAGCAATGGACGCGTTATTACCCTTTGCTTCAACTTACTTGTGTGAGTCAATATTTTCCACAATGGCATCCATTAGATGAAGCATTGGTCTTAACTGCAGCTGGAAGGGGATCTGTGGGTTTCTGTTTCAAATATCCAGCTAAGGCTTACCAATCACTCTAACCCAGTAAGTGTCAGAGAATTACCGAATTCTGAACCATGTACCTTTTTATTCTTCTGTTTTACTTTTTTTGTGGTGAAGATTTAAAACATAAGATTTTTCAAATTCACAGTTAAATATTGAAAATTATGTATATTATTTCTACTGTCATTTATAAGTCATAAGCTTTCAAATATGAAAAGCATTCTAAATTAACTAAAGGCAACACAGGTGCCACAGCTAAAGAACTAATTAGTGAAATAAACAAAATCTGTTCAATTCCAGTAACTGCACATGCAACTGTTGTTTTTTATAAGTACGGTAAGTAGTAATAGTTAACTTTAAACACCTTGGACTAAAAAGCATGAAGTTTTTTTACAAAAAGTTGTCGAACTCTGATGTGCTCTAAGAATAGTAAATTGTGTTTTATATTATTATTGTTATTATTATTATTATAACTGGTAGGTGCAGTAATTAGACAGAAGCAAATACTGTAGATTTTGTGATCCGTTTTTGTGCAAAGCAGCCAATGAGAACTGCTAAGAAAGTAAAGAAGAATGGGAGGGCACTAGATGTTTCATGTTTCAGAAGGGGGGCGTGACAGAAAAAGTTTGAGAACCCCTGCTTAATGGCTTGAATAACCTTAAATATATTTTGGAAATAATTAACTCACTTGAACTCAGCTTTTTGCAATTTAGGAACACAGTTAAATTTAATGAATATTTAATTTATATGCCAAGGTGGATGTAAATCACAAACAGTTGAGGAGCACAGGTCCTCATTTCCTTGCTATTCCCACAATTCCTCCAAATTTCCACAATTGAAGATTTTGAAAACAAGGCTATGCAAACATTCACTGATGAAAGAATTGGGATGCTGATTTATTTTTAATTTTTTTTTCCCAAAGTAAGTTAAGGTAATGGACACCACTTTGAATGTTTATTTTGCACAATTTTTAATTTATATTTTCTAACTCCAAACAAATTTAAGGTCATGAGATGCCGCTGCTAAATATAGTGATTCTCACGTATAAGTTGGCTGGTCGGCACACCATGGCAGAGTGACAACTCTGTGCACCTTGCAACCTTGGCTTACTTTTTTCTTTCCTCAGTTTCACCAAAGTATGTGTCAAGTTCAGAAGTAATTTGAGGTGTTTGGATTGTGTATTATATGGTAATAATACCATTAGATCAGTACATATTACAGCAATGGATTTTTATGCATGATTCATATGAGGTTTCATCAATTCATGGGAAAGTTTAATGGCACTTTTTAACAGAATTTCAAGATGTACGACTCCAAGCAGAGAAGCCATGTGAAAACTTATAAATAAATTTAGGGAAACAGATTCGATCATCAATAAGAAATAAAGGGCAATGCAGCCCATGCTTAATGAGGAGAAAGTAGCTGGAGAATGTAGTTGGAGAATGATTGCAACTTTCTCCTCAAACATCTCTGTGACAGCTATCACAGGAAATTGCAATTTCAAGGAGTACGCATGGCAAGCTACAAAACTCTTAAAACTGAAATTTTGAGTAAAGGTAAAATGATGGACATTACTTTGAAATTGTATTTTGCACATAATTACTTTTTTTTTAACTAGCCCCAGACTGGTTGCGAGATGCCATTGTTGAATACAGTTATGCTTGTATTACATCATGTCCTTACTTTGAGGCTGTTGAGTTTTTGCAAAGAAAATATGCAATTACGCTGAGTATTATAAACCTTAGTAGACTATTAATTCAATCATGTTGTACAAAAAAAAAAGCACAAGAGTTATCATGTTTTCTTTTTCAGATAGTTTTTAAGTTTACTTATTATTCATAAATTAGTTTCAGCAGACCCTAACAGTTACAAATTGACTTAGTCGAAAATGAAAAGACATGGCTTCAAATATCACTGAAAAAATTAAAATGAACAGAAACACACATATACATTGCAATATCTTTTTCATGGAAAGTGAGTGATGTAATATGTTTACTTCCTGTTATTGCAGCTGTAAAGGAAATGTCTATGGAGAAGATCTTGAGGGAGCTACATGTCACTTGGTCAAAAATGGAGTTTGAACAGGAACTTCACGTCCGAACTGGTTGCACCCTTTTGCGTGCCAGTGAGGAGCTTATAGAAACTCTGGAAGACAACCAGGTTCTGAACTAACTCATCTTGAGTAAATTATTTTTTTAATGTATCTTTGAATATTGAATTTTCATGACCACATTGTAATCAAAATATTCATTGATTTGACCCACAGCGGGCAGCTTGCACGCACTCTCCAGTGTGATGGCAGTGGTGCCAGATCTGTAGCTTAGATCCTTTCGTAGGCCACCATAGCTCAATGGTAGAGCAACCGACACAAAATCAGGAGGTTGTGGGTTCGGATCCCACTGGTGTCCGGCTGGCCATTTTTATTCTATATTTAACATCTCTTCGACATATATTATATATACTGGACACGACCTAATAGGTTGAAAGTTTATTTCTATTACAATGCGCTCGTGAAAATTCAGTATTCATTGACTTGGCCCAAAACGGGCAACTTGCACGTACTCTACAGTGTCATAGCAGCAGTGCCAGACCTGTAGCTTGGATCCTTTCCAACAGAACAAATATGACGTAGGCCACCATAGCTCAATGGTAGAGCAACCGATGCAAAATCAGGAGGTTATGTGTTCGGATCCCATGGGTGTCCAGCCGACCATTTTTGTTCTATACATAACATCTCTTCGACATCTTCCATATGTTCTGCACACGACCTAATAGGTTGAAAGTTTATTAGGTTTAACAAAACTGTTAAATGTAGACAGATGTAGAAAGTTTAGTATCTAAGACAAGTTTCTGATTAAATTGCCATGTAGTATGAAGGTACTTTGATTTTAAATGTGCAAGTAATTTCATTATCATTACTATAACATACTCGCAGGAGTATTAATGTAGACCTCACAACTGTCTGTTGTCTGTAAAGGCGAGTGAGGGAAGGTCACTAAATTTTAACATTAACAGCCACTCCACTTGTCACATGACCGTAACGCAAAAATATGCACAGAACTCTAATTGAATCGATTATTTGAGAAACTGTCCATTTTCAGACAAAATAGGTTTAATGCATATATGTTAAAATTATATGTATTCCCATCTTTCAGAGAAAACCCGTACATGTCCGTCTCATTATAAGGGACTGGGACCTTGAAAATTTTCCCTAGCCTACTGTAAATAGGTAGGACATATCTGGGGAATGTGAATAATGAGCATGACAAGACATTCTTCTTGGTGTTATTTTTAACAAGGAGGATGTCTCTGAGTAACTGTAATAAGTGATATTGTTAAGACGGACAATGTTGTAAAATGTTCTGAATTTTGACTGCAGGCCTACTGTTGTTGCGTGAAGGGAAATTTAAAGATAAAATTTAATTATGTAATTAAAGTATGTAGTACGCTTAAATGTTTTTTAGCCTTAAATAACCTCATTTTATAATGTTTTTGCTAGCAAGAGTTTATTTATTTGAGAAATCACACATGTCCAGTAACTTTCAGTTCCCATATCCCTCCTTTTTAAACTTATTCTTTTTCCAAAAATGATCAACATTATTATAAAAGATCTGATAAATTATTGTTTTAAAAACCCAGACACAAATTCCAAACATTAGAAGCTCCAAGCAGTTTTTTTCTCTTTTCTCAAAACTAATAGTAGTGGACATATGTACTTTTTTTTTTCAAATAACTAATTCAGTTGGAGTGTGATGATATGATATGTATGTATGTTGGGTATACAGCCCGAAGGCTGGTTGGATCCTCAACAGTTTCACCATTACCTGTTATAGATGGTCTAGGTGTCACTGAAGAGGTGAACTAGGGAAATGAGGAGTGAGGTAGTTTCCCGTTGCTTTCCTCACTGAGCCAGAAGTTGCTATTGCACATCAGTCTGCCAAGCCCGCTGAAATGCGTGCACCAACCGACCCTATGAGCAGGGACTGGCTGCATAAGGAATGGCATTACTAGCGTCACTCATACCTCAGCCACTTTCATATTGTCAAAGCCAAGAATAAGACTGAGACAGGTCAATGATAATGAAGTTAAAAATATGTGCTCAGAGCTTACGGAATCACCAAGTGAGTTGGCTTCACAGTTTGGGTCACATAGCTGTGAGCTCACATTCAGGAGGTGGTGGGTTTGAACTCTACTGTCGGCAGTCCTGAAGATGGTTTTCCTGGTTTCCCATTTTCACATGAGGCAATGCTAGAGATGCTGTACCTTAATTAAGGTCACGGTTGTTTCCTTCCTGGTAACAGCCCTGTTTTGTTCTGTTGTCACAGTAAGACCTGTCTGTCTTGGTATGGCATAAAACAAATAGCCAAAAAAAAAAAAAAAAAAGGTTGTTGGATCTTGATGAAATTAATGCAAGTTATATAAACAGAAAGGATGTGTTAGCAATTTAGAAAGATTAAATAAATATAACACATGATTACAGGTGCAAATAAAACATAAAATATGTATATTATTGTTGTGTTAAAATTCATTCACATGGAGCTGTATATTGAAACACAGCTGCCTTGCAACTGCGCCACTCAGCTATCATGCTTTCTGAGTACTCATTAACTCTCGTATGTGCTGCTTTAAAGTATAGACCCTAACAATTGTTCTGAGAGTTTTCTGTTGCTTGATTATTATTTTTCCATATATTCTCTGAATGTGAAACCTTTTAAATTGTTGAATCTTGTTCTCTTAAATCATTCAATGTACTCTGTTATTTAAAATAGTCTATCATTTCATTCCTACAAACAATAAGAGAGTGTTGTTTATTTTTCTAGGTGCAGTTACAAAACCTGATAACTTCCAAGTTCATTGCTCATTTTCTTGGTGAAGTTTCGGCATGGCAGATGAAACTGTCTCAAGCAGACCAAGTTATCACCGTTTGGTTTGAGGTGCAACGCACATGGATGCACCTTGAATCCATTTTCATGAGCTCAGAAGATATTAGGAAACAACTGCCTGAAGATTCAGCTAGGTTTGATCGCATTGATACTGAATTCCGAGTAAGTGGGTCATAAATTATTATTAACTACAGCAGGATGCCTTTGATAGTATCAACAGGATTTACCATTCAAATCTATTGGGCAAGATATGGGAAGTTGTTGCCATATCATCGAGCAAATTGCCCATGCAGCCCAGGTTGGGTAGCTGAAGACTTACATTTGATTTGAACTGCACTGTTAGTTGCCCTGAAGGTGATTTCCCCACAGTTTCCCATTTTCACACCAAAAATACTGAGTCTGTTCCTGTCTGTACCCAAGTCTTCCATAAGAACATCCAGTATAGATTCACTGTCTAAATTTTGTACACTTAAATTAAACATGCTAAATATTCACAAGAATGACACAAACTAGCCTGCCTCTCAAACACACTCTCTTCCTGTCCGCATACACATACTTTCCTGCTCATTTCACAGCTGAGAGTGAACGATGACGCAGCCTCAGTTTATGTAGGAACACAGCTGTATTCTCAATGCCTTGAAAGAAGAGCTCTCGACTTACGCTCATAACCAGTATATTTTATGCTCATAGAAGCATTCAACAGTATTTTTGTGAGGCATAGCTCACTGAAACGGCTGCTACTGATTTTAGCTACATAGAAATCATGCATCCGTAGATTCTCCAAGTACCGTCAGCAGTAATGAAATAATGCGCCCACAGTTTCTATGGGTGACGTCTCCAGTGTGTTAAAAATGATAACAATCCTTAGCAGAATGGTCTGCATAGTCAGTTCAGAGGGTCCCATGTGCGATTTCTCACCTGATCAGGGATTTTGGTCATAGTTGATTAATTTCTCTGCCTCAGGAATATGATGTTTTGTGTGTCGTAATTCTCACCTCTACATACATACTATCATCCACCGTGGAAACTTGTAATGGTGAATACAGTCTTCCACATATGGTTGGCATCAGGAAGGGCACTGACCTGTAAAACAGGGCCAAATCCCACATGCAATGACTTTATATAATGTAACAAAAGCTTTTCACTCTGTCAAACACACATCAATTACAATATAAATTATAACACTATATACATACCTGTAAAATTACACACTATTGTACAAAGAATGACATGTCTCGTTCTACGAGAACATCCTCAGATGCTATCAAATCACTTAAAACATGCTTATATATGTACAGTATTGTTTACGTTGTCGATGATAGAGAGTTTAGTGATAACGTGAACCAGTAATGACAATAGTGTTTGATGACAATGGACTTAGCATCGGCAGTCTAGATAAGTACGCAAGTTTTTCATTATATTAATACTTTGTCATACGTACGACATTGTAACTGGTGTAAAACCTTCAAGTATTATGTTTAATATATTTTAATTATCTTTTATTACATGTTAAATATGACTAATACAGGGTTTCCCTGTAAATATGTATTATAAAATTTTTATAACCTCAAATATGTACTGTGTATAAGTTGAACCTCAAAATCTATATAGTCGAAAGCGGTAGAACTCTATAATGTTCGTATATTCAATTTATTCTACTATAATTTGGTATATACGAAGGGTTCTGGAAACTTACTGTCAGGTTTATTATCCAGATAATGTAGAGACATTAGGAATGTTGGAGAAAATTCCATGTGTATTGGTAAACAGTAAGGAAAGTTCTAGCTGGATCCATTACTGGAGTACTCCATTCAACTAGCTGGTCGATCGATGTTTCGAGTGTGTTCCATTAGAGTGTTGTAAGAACCCTTCCAGAAATCGATAATTCTAGACGGTCGGTCGAACACTATATATATCGAGCTGTCAGTCAGTGAGTTAGTCAGGTGATGGACTGCGAGTGACTGTTGGGCTCCGAGGTGGAGTTGGTGAGTTCAAGAGAGCGTATGTTATAGTGCACGAGTCAGTGTTGTTGATATCTGTATTTTTCAGAATCAACTTCAGGGTACTCCGCTATTAAGTGTTGTAGTGTCACATGCTACTGCATGTAATTGTGTGTTGTGACTTACAGTGACAATAAAGTAATTTACACAAGGAAGTGAACGTGTTGTCTTGTGGTATTTATTTCCATCAAATAAAATCACATTTGAAAACAATAACTTGTAAATATATTTATTTTTTGTCATTACTGGTTCATATTATCACTAAACTCTCTATCATTGACAACATACACAATTCTGTACATATATAAGCATGTTTTAAGTTATTTCATAGAATCTGAGGACGTTCTCGTAGAACGAGACATGTCATTCTTTGTACAATAGTGTGTATTTTTACAGGTATGTTTATAGTGTTATAATTTATATAGTAATTGTTGTGTGTTTGACAGGCTGAAAAGCTTTTGTTACAATTAACTAAGTAGACACTGAAAAATATGGCTTCATTCTTAAAAAATTATATAATTGGGAAAAGGCTAAAAAGAAGATGAGGAAAATAAATGATTATGCATGATAATAGAAACATCCTTCTTTCCCCTTATCCAGCTCTTGCCGGCCGGGGCATTAATGGCATTTCTCCACCTTCCTTTCTGCTTACATCATTCCTCTTCCATCATTTTGTCTCAGTCCATATTTCTTTTTCTTGCACTCCTCTTCATTGAAACAGTCCACCTTGTTCTAAGTCTACCGAGCGCGATAGATGCAGTCGCTTAAGTGCGGCCAGTATCCAGTGCTTGGGAGATAGTGGGTTTGAACCCCACTGTCGGCAGCCCTGAAGTCGGTTTTCTATGGTTTCCCTTTTTACACCAGGCAAATGCTGGGGCTGTACCTTAATTAAGGCCAGGGCTGCTTCCTCCATCCTCTTTACATGTCCAGACCATCTTAGTTTATTCCTATCAATTCTCTCATTTAGGTTTTCCATTCCAACTTCCTTTCTCACATCTTCATTACTCAGCCTGTCTTTCCTGTCAAAATTTTTGGGTATTTCCTTTCTCTGGCTTGAATTGTACTCTCCTCGTACTTGTCACTGTCCAGGTCTCAGCCGCATAAGTCATTATGGGTGCATGATACAGTTTGCATATTATCTCTCTACACTTCCTCGGTACTTCCTTATAATAATAGACTGTAGAGTAAAAATTAACTTCAATATACTATTATTAATTATTTACAATATACAGAGGAAAGCAACAGGAAAGTATCTCACTCCTCATTTCCCTAGTACGCCTCTTCAGTGATGCCTAGGCCATCTATGACAGCTGATGGTGGAGCTGTTGAGGATCCAACCAGCCTTAGGGCTGATGACTGAACATACATAGAATATACAAATAAATAATAACCTCATCGTCTAATTGCTTTATTCCATCTGTCAGTACCTTACTACATGCACACAAAGAGGAAAGTTTACTTAGAAGTAAATCATAAATTTAGGAATCAGGTGGAGAGAATCAAGATAAAAACTTTAATGATAGCACATTCATAAATTTATGTATCCACACAGATGCACACGAGATGATGTCAGTTGGTACAATTCATTTTATTCACATACATTCACAAATTAACACACATATAACCTTAATCACAGTATAAAAACACTTCACTTCGAGAATATCAACAAAGCTGCCATTATTAAAAACAACTGCCACGTGATGTAATCCTAATACCAAATGGACGTAACACTTCACAGCTGTGCATACAATAATAATAATTATTATTATTATTATTATTATTATTATTATTATTATTATTATTATTATTATTATTATTCAAGCTCAGTATCTGCATTAGTTACCCATGGGTGAGAGAATATTGTTTTCAAGTTATACCTGTTATTGCACTTCTGTTATCGCACTTGCATCAAAATGAATCTATGAGTAACACTTGTGGAAATTGTTCTTGTCTCTTTTTTTTTTTTTTTTTTTTTTTGTCTACTTCCTAATGGTCCCTCTACCTCTACTGACCAGTCATTATGTTTATCCTTGTGTGTATCTGCCTTCCTGGTTTCTTATCTTCAGATCTGTATTCATACACTGTTCTATTCTACATCAGCAATATACATTCCAATAAATGTTATTGAATAAAATGTGTAACATTGACGGTATTGAACCTATAAATTTGGATTGAAATAGAACTGGTCAGAAATATGAAGTACAATTTATTTCTAGGTGATGATGACAGAAATGGCCAAGACTCCAAATGTTGTTGATGCCACAAATAAAGAGGGGCTCAGTCAGCAACTTGACGCTTTACAGAAGGAGCTTACTTTGTGTGAGAAAGCTCTGGCAGAATATCTTGAAACTAAAAGGCTAGCATTTCCAAGATTCTACTTTGTTTCCTCTGCAGATTTGCTGGATATCCTATCCAATGGCAACTCTCCTCAGATAGTTGCAAGGTACTTATAAAGACTGAGTTACTATTCCATTGGATTTATTAAACTTTCTCTTTTAAATAATAATAGCTTGTAACTTCACAAGAGAATTCAACTGTTCAAGGGACTAATATATCGGACGTGCCACTGAAGAGGTTAAGCCAATCCAAAAGCACTGATCCATTCTCATTGAAGGAATACAGTATATAAACGTCACTTTTCAGCTATTTATTTATTTATTTATTTATTCATTCATTCATAAATTCATTCATTCATTTATTTATATTTATTTATTTATTTACCGAGCTTGATAACTGCAGTCGATTAAGTGAGGCCAGTATTCGGGAGATATGGGTTTGAACCCCACTGTCGGAAGCCCTTGGAGGTGGTTTTCTGTGGTTTCTCATTTTCACACCAGGCAAATGCTGGGGCTGTACCTTAATTAAGGCCAAGACTGCTCCCTTCCCACTCCTAACCCTATTAATGTACTGTCGTTGCCATAAGACCTATCTGTTTCGGTGTGGCATAAAGCAACTTGTAAAAATTAAAATTATTTATGTATTTATTCAAGCAAGTCAGTCGAGAGCTGGACTCCATAACCAGAGAACACAGGTGCACCCTTATTGCATCCAGCAACAACGTAAATTAAATTCTCCGACTTCTCACATATCTCTCAGGGTAAATTTTCTTGCATAGGCCAGTTTATCGTGAATTCCAGTGTGACCGTAATAATTCGCTATTCGATCTGTCAGATGAACGTCTTCATCCTTTTGCACCTTACTCAACACTTAAAATGTGAAAAATAGCAAAATCTCAACTTAACACTAAACTATTCTACAGTATCGGCCTACTAATAGTCACACATGTAAAATCTAAATTAATAAGTTTATTATCTTATCATAACGCCTAGGAAAGAGAAAGAAATTAATATAAATCTTTGTTCCATATTTTAGAAAATTAAATAAATATCATCCGTTGATTTTATGTACAACAGCGCTGGTTAAGAATGTTCATTTTCAATCTTGACATGAGCTAACTCCATATTTGCAATCATTATTTGACGTTTGAAAACTTCCCTTAGATCATCACATGTTCAAACAATAATTAATTTAAAATCATTAACATCACTGCTTAAAAACACATATTTCTCATATTTGAATCTTTAACTTTAAATCATGAACTCTAAATTATTTATCTGTCATTGCTGCATCAATATATTACCATCGAATGACGTGCTAACCTTACCAACACATACTGCCGTTCATAATCTTGGCACCTACCATCCTAAAATTACTCACTTGAAAATCATCATATATCTTGCTGAAAAAAAAAATCTAAAACTCATTTCCAACTATTATAGTTCTTAATTAATTCTTATTCCACATTTAACCCTGAATGAAATGTCATTTGCCTTGAAAAATTAAGTGACTTCTTTCAACTCAATATAATAGCTAAATTATTATCTCAGATGTCAATACTATTCATCACAGCAACGTATACATATCGCCTATTAACCTGTGCATTACCTCTATAAGATATTTGGAATGGGTATTTCTTAACAACACAACCTTATTTTAGATGTAGCAAGAATTATTTGCTGTGACATGTGCGTTTGGGTTAGCCATGCCTAGCTTGTATTACCATATTCCCTCGATGAGAACTCTATCCATGCATTTGTTTCAGGTACGTGATCCAGAAATTAAGTATTCGCATTCAGCATCCATCATTTGCAACTAATTTCATATCAGTTCACTTCAGTGCCTTGTCATTTCTCCATTACATCCTTCATATCATTCAACTCATTCATTACAACTTCATAACGTAACCATTTTCCTAATTATCATAATCTTTTCGTATAAAATATTCCCAACAAATTAATCTAAAAAGCCACCTAATCGATACTTTATTTCTTTTGCCTTTGGCAAACTTAAAAATACATTAACAAACACAGTACATGTTTCGACCACTTAGTGGTCATCTTCAGCTGTATATAAAAATCTTAGATGATAACATTTAAAAGCAAGCACATTGGATCTTAAAACTATATCCCATGGGAATCCAAAAACTATTGTTTTAGATGCTTTAAATGAAATGGAAGATGGGGGGGGGGGGGGGGGGTTGGGGGTAAGGAGATTTATGTGAATGATACTTAAATTACAGTATCGTTTACAATTGTGTTTAAAAAAAGAAAAAAAACTTAATTGATGAAAAACATATTTAAAATATTTAAAAGCGTCTATGGTAAAATTCTTTTTGATAACATTAGGTGGCGTGAATAAAAAGTTCGTGTTTGTAATAATCTTCAGGCATATGTGAGAAAAATAATAACTTAATTAAAATTCGCATCTGTGGTGATGTTAAACACTTTGTTTTTAATAAACATACTTTAAAATATTCTAAAGTGTCTATGGTAAAGCACTTATTCAAAAACACTTGTGCTTGAATGAAAGTTTAAGTCATATGCACCAGTCTTCAGGTATTTATTGTTTATATGTAATAACTTCCTTGAGTGATATTCTTGTGGTTAAAAGGCCGTTTAACTTCCGAGAATTGCTCTTCGGAATGTAATAAAAGAAATTGTGTTAGTCGTTTAACTTGCTAAAACCCTGTGGTGGCTTCTGTTATATAAAATGGCGATCTTATTCGGGTAGCTTGCCTCGCGATCTTATCTGGCAAATGTTTAATCCGCGTTGCCTTGGAGAACTGCCTTCGTGCACGAAGCATTCAAGCACAAGTGTTTTTGAATAAGTGCCTTACCATAGACACTTTAGAATATTTTAAAGTATGTTTATTAAAAACAAAGTGTTTAACATCACCACAGATGCAAATTTTAATTAAGTTATTATTTTTCTCACATATGCCTGAAGATTATTACAAACACGAACTTTTTATTCACGCCACCTAATGTTATCAAAAAGAATTTTTCCATAGACGCTTTTAAATATTTTAAATATGTTTTTCATCACTTAAGTTTTTTTTTGAAACACAATTGTAAACGATACTGTAATTTAAGTATCATTCACATAAATCTCCTTACCCCCAACCCCCCCTCCCATCTTCCATTTCATTTAAAGCATTTAGAACAATAGTTTTTGGATTCCCATGGGATATAGTTTTAAGATCCAATGTGCTTGCTTTTAAATGTTATCATCTAAGATTTTTATATACAGCTGAAGATGACCACTAAGTGGTCGAAACATGTACTGTGTTTGTTAATGTATTTTTAAGTTTGCCAAAGGCAAAAGAAATGAAGTATCGATTAATTTGTTGATTATACTCATCGATACAGCCATGAAGTGGACAGCTTGCAATAAAATATTCCCTGTGACATATTAAACTTCACTGAATCTATATTTGCTTCACTGGATCACATTTCATCTCTCAGAATAACATTTAACCATCTAGCATACTGTGATACTTCTTCACATTCAACATCGACAAGGAATAGTTCATATTATCTACATATCCTTTCCATATCATATCATTACGATAACCAACATGCATGTTCGGATTCCTAACCCATTTAAGAAATCCATCACTCATATATGCTTTCATTTTGCTGCGTTAAATCTATACTCATTCTTACAAATAATCATAAATTCCATAGCTATCATATTACACTCAATATGTATACGGTCACTTCTTCAAGATATATTGATTCTAATATAACTTAACCTTTAAAGCTCAATTCAGAACTTGCATTTCACTGAATCACTTGACATCTTAAATACACCACAATAACTACCAATTTCATGAGATTACTACATCCTAACTTAATTAAGAACTATAATTTAGTAAACTTAGCTTGTCATTCTCTGGCTTATGACAATTTTGTTGTCGTCTGAGCTACAACTGCTGTCCTTAGCCAGCTGGAACACATGGATCAGCTGGTGTCCACTCCTTCATCAGGTTGGTTGGTTGCCGGTGACATACTCATCTCCAGGTCGGTCCAGTGCGGATTTAGCAACACATATTCGTATTCTTCTTTCTTAAGCTAAATTCAATAGAATAAAATCCCGATGTGTAAAAGTTCATATCAACGTCTCCAGTAATCAAAAATATTTTGTCAGTGTTCTTCTTATATGCTTGCTTATTGAGCTGACTACTTTCAAAAAATTTAATACTGGGATCAGTGTATTTCCAGTAATAATTCTGCCTTAATTTTTGTATGGATTTCAGATAATAATTCTGTTCTCTGATGCTCTTGAATCTCTTAATTCTTTCTTCTTTTTGTCTCAGTTTAAGATATTACCAAAATTTATTAGGATCAACCTATTCAATACAATTCTTTTTGTCTGCCGATCTCTAATCTCAGTAGCCTTCGGCATTACGGTCCTTATCTGACAACTTATCTCGCTTATATTTAATTTAAATCATATTATTTTAAGCTGCAATTCAGTTCTTTTGAGCTGAACATATAATATTACGTTGAATCTTCCTCTCACAACAAGTATTTCTAGTATCCTTTACTTGAATCTGGCTAATTTCTTTCTGATTATACGGAGCTAATGTCTTCGGTGACCATCCAGTCTCACGGCAATTTAATTGTGTGTAATAATATAATAATTTTATCTTGTTTCTTTTAAACAATCCACTTGACATTTCAATGTTCTTTTCTTACACAGCCTTCATGATTATGCTCTCTTTCTCTGATTTCGGCCCCCTGTGAACTTTTGAATCATAGTTTGTTTTACATAATTCCGTCTTGCGTGGGCTATACATCTACTTTGATGCCATTTTATAATGTGACAGAAAATGCAATGGGCACACAGGTGATACGAGTGAGCTATGTAACGTAAGTTGATTTTCGTTCTTCATAACTTAATCTAAATGCTATTCATCTTAGTCACCATTTTTCAACCTAAATTCAATTTGTATTATCCATTTTACAGACTAAAATCATATGGTTCAACTTCAATAATGCTTGTGTATATCAGTCCAGATCGGTATACAAAAACTAAGCCAACAATATACAGATACCAGTTGAACCACACTAAAGAACAACAAAAAGCATTGAAACAGAAAGTCTTACAGCTCAAGACTGTTTTTAACGATCAAGATTTCAGTTTAAAAAAAAAACTTTTTAACTAAAATGTCATTTTGTGTTTTTCCTGTGTTTTTAATGCATCGTACCTGTCTTACTGAGGATGACCCAATGCCGGGTCAAAACATGCCTATTTATGTGTGAACTTTCGTCTTGTAAAAGCAACTGGTGTAAAAGTATGTAGTATTGGCTAGGAGGATTAAAATAATTTTCTACAATTTTGTAAGAAGTTCAACCGTCAATACGGATTCAACACTGAGATTCATAGTCTGTAATAAAGCAACTTGTAAAATTTAAAAAAATTAAAAATATTTATTTATTTATTTATTTATTTATTTATTTATTTATTTATTTATTTATTTATTTATTTATTTATTTATTCATTCATTCATTCATTCATTCATTCATTCATTCATTCATTCATTCTCTGGCCTTCTAAGGACCTTGTTACAATTTCAATTCTTCCTCCTTAGTTGTTATTTTCTTTTCTTCCAGTATTCTTTCATTGTTTCACTGTGCTTCTTTTTCTTGTCTTCAGTCCACTTTGTGCCTGTTTTCTTTTCCTTCCTCCCTTGGAATCCTTCTATTTGTAAGACTTCCTTTCTTAAAATCTTTCTTATTTATTTATTTATTTATTTATTTATTTATTTATTTATTTATTTATTTATTTATTTAACATATGGCTTTTAGTGCTGGGAGTGTCTGAGAACATGTTTGGCCTGCCTGACACAGGGCTTTCTCTTTGATGCTCATAGGCGTGAGATGATGAGGAGGCAGGAAGAAGCTGAAGCCTGATGTTGACACATAGCCTTCTCTTCTTGAATAATACCAAGGGGTCTGCTCAAGACTTAATCTCCTCACATCACATGACAAATCACTATCAACAGAGCTCTAATGGAAGATGAAGCTTTTTCTTGAGGGAGAGGAGAGATGGCGATGTCCTCAATCAATACTTCTTTTTTTCGTGGCTGGATCGAAGTGGTAACATGAAGAAGTTTCAAGGACTCTTTTTTTTTTTTTTTTTTAAGTGTTCCCCACTGCATAGTAACACAGCAGATGCTCCATGTTCTGGAAGTACTAGAGATGGTCAAATACCTGGGGAGTAAATTAATGGAGAATGCTCGACTGGATGCTGAGATTAGTAAGAGGATTCAAGCTGGAAGCTGTTTCTATCATAGTGTAAGAAACATGTTATGGGGCAAAGATGTGCCAATGGAAGCAAAGGAAACTATGTACAAGAAGTATTACATACCCATAACAACGTACAGAGCAGAAACTTGGACAATGACAAAGAAGGATGAGAGTCAAATACAGGCAGCCGAAATGAAGTTCTTGAGGATTATGATACAGTAGAGTAGAAGAGATAAAATAAGAAATGAGAAAATCCAGGAAGAAATTGGAGTGGAAAAAATGAATGATAGAATAGAGAAGAGCTGACTAAGATGGTTTAGGCACATAAAGTGAATGAGTGATGACAGAATGTCAAAAAAGGTAATGGAAATGCAAATGCAAGGAAGGAGAAGCTGTGGACGATCACGATTGAGATGCATAGACACAATCCAACACAGTATTATAGAAAGAAACCTGGACTGGGACACAGTCTTGTAGGAGAAGTGATGGAAAGACCGAAGAAAGTGGAGAGGAACCATATTTGCCCCTACCTGGCTGCAGCTGGATAAAGGGAAATGATGATGATGATGATGACATTAGCAATATTGCTCGCTTAGGAAGTGTAAATTTTTTTAGTATAGTGCAAAATGATGTAAACCGGTACAGTTTCTGATTAATTGTTGGAAACATCAGAAAGTGACAAAGAAATTGCACGTTGTGATGACCCAGCACATTCTTCCCTCAATTTGCAAATCATGTTTTCATGACATGATAAATTGATATTTTGTGAATTTGCTATAAAGTAGTTTGGCCAGTTTTTTTTGTTTTTTTGTTTTTTGACCTTTTAATATATTTTCAAAACTGATTTGCTTAGAGGAAATAAAAATTTTAGTTTTTGTTATTGGTAGATAAATGAATAATTATTGCTTGTTTAATGAATGGTGGTCAGAAAGTACCTTGCTTTATTTTGTGGATTTTCTCAGGAAAATAATTGGATAATGTAATTAGAAACTGTTATAATAATAATATACTGTAGTGATAATTTAAATGTGATTTATTAAAAGAAAAGCCATAAACAAACTCTTTGTCTTTTAACAGTTTTAAACACAGGGTCTGTCAGAGCCTGGTGTACCATAGTAAGGAGAGTAGGCGAGGTATACCAGGGAAAGGTTAAGAGCACTGTTTTAAGACATAATCTGAGTGCTCTGGCATCTCTTAACCCATTACATGCCAAACCCATATATATATACTGTACCGGGAACTGTTCCAGCCTTGTACATTGTTTTATTGTTGCCGAAACATATGAAAAAGGGACGGCAATAATATCTGTTCGTGCGTCTGACATCTTGCGCTAGCGCAAGGTGAAGCTCCTTGTAGCGAGCTGCACACGTCACGAGCAACGAGTCTGCAGGTAACGTCAATATCACATGTTACATGCCTCTCCATCGGAGGTGCTAGAAAGAAAAGGCCTAACTTTTCAGCCGCTTAAGTTTCGAACATGAGACATGTATCATCATGTAGCTCATGTTCCAAATGCAAACATATATTAATTTCAGTAAATTCCGTCAAGGCATTCAAAAGATATAAGCCAATTTCATCTCTGTGATGTAGCAAGCAGCCTTGAGCCGTACTGAATATAAGCAGAGAGCCAGGCCACAGCAATTCAGTTCACGTCAAGTTCACACCAAGTTCGCACCAATTTCACATCGAGTTCGCGTCAAGTCTACATTCTTTCACAGCTGGCTAGTATATCACGCTGCGTGCGTCGAACCAAGTATTCCTGCGAGCGGACCTCGCACTACTTAGAAAGTTTCGATGGCTAGTTGATACTTAGTCTCTACGATACCAGTGAGTAACCTGTACATTGTGGGACTTGTAATTCGTCTGATATTCAGACTTAGAAAATGAACGTGTGTAATTTCAAAGTCTTAAAGACTTGTAGTATTCAGCAACAGTGGTACTTGACACTTAGTAAATATCTCAGCTGACGTGTGAATAACCGTAACCAACTTGGGGTTAACATAAATACTTCGCATGGTAATGATCTTGGACTATTTGAACTTTGAATTTCATGAGTGTAGGTTATAACACTTTGATTGTCTTGGGAGCCTAGAACACTGTCATTAGTGTAGAAGAACTGTTCGCGCGTCATCATAACAGGCTGTGCTATTTAAAATTAATGCATGTGAACTAACTGTGTACCCAGTGTTATCGTGAAGTATAGGACTTATACTTGAATAATTGAGGTATTACAAGAGAGAGTCGCTTATTTATTTTGCTGTGAAGTTGAGCAATTACAAACTGTGTTCCAAATGTAAGTTAATTTAACCCTACGAACAGTGAGCAGTAAGTGGTTAGATGAACTGTGCCGTGAACGATATTTCTCATGATCGTGATAGACGATAAAAGACTCGCTACGACGGAGATCGACGTAGAACGGCGTAGAACGACGTAGAACGGCGGATATCGACGGAGATTTGGTACTACGCGGGAATGGTTCCAGGGGCGTGGTACCATGGAGCAGCTTGGGGCCTGCTGATAGCCGAATCCCAGATTGCTGTTCGCAGAGTGGTTTTCCACTGTTCGAGAAGGCGTATATCAGATGATGTCAGTGCTTTTCCATTAAATTCTGACTTTAAGCAGGACCTTTATGAACTAAGTCATTACGGACAAAGAACTTTAAAGAGTTTACTTAATTAATATTCTACTTGAACAGTATTAACGTTTTCCAAGTCAAGAAAGACTTTCAACAACAAAGTGCTCCTGTATACTCCCATTTATTAGAACTTTGAGGTATCAATTAAGTGCACTATTCGTGGTGAAAGTATAACATAAACTCCAAATTTGCCATATTTTTCATAACGTTTGCTCAGAACTTTAAAAGACTAGATTTGATTTCAAGTTTAACGTGTTCTCGAGAAGAAATTTGCTTTACTCAATTTATGTAGGAAGTGTAAATATGAAATCGCAAATACCCCTAGAGAGAGAGACTTTAGGATTTCTCATTTATTTACAACATTCTTGATTTATGACATGAAGAATATGATGGACATATCGAATTGGGAAATATTATTCAGTTAAATTTCATTTGAATTAATTTCAATGTTCTGTTGTTAAAAAAAAAAAAAGAATGAGGATTTATTTTCAATTAAATATTCATTATTTGGTGACACAATAGAAGGGCATTCCAAAGAATGAAATAAAGGAATGAAAGACGTAATATCTCTTATTTAGCCTTGCCATCCTCTCTCTGTACGATCTCCTAAGGACTCAGTACCCCTTAGAAAGACCTCATGCCATTAACAGTCGACTTTTCCTGGTACAATACGTTATTGAACACCATGCCTCGTCCACCAAACACGTTTTGCTACAGTGTGTACTTCACCAATCTCCTATATGAACGGAATATAGTGTCATGCTTTGAAATTTCATAGAAATTCTCAAAGAAGTTCTGTGTGGCAGATATACCACTTCATTCCACGTGTTTTGAAAGTGATCTGATACTATTTCAGCTTCTTTCCCACTAACGTGTAGCCATCATGGAGTCTTGAAGTATACATTCATCTCTTGTTGATGAAGAAATTGAATGTTTCATCATAAACAGTGATTCTGGAGAGCTATATTTTGATGATGAAGATGGAGAATATATAGGGGGCGATATGAACTACAAGAAAGGGCGAGGCAAATTAGTAATGATGAATCTCATGTAGGTATTGTCGCCCCACCTTGGATCAACAATTTTTTATTATATTTCAGTAATAATAGCACTGAGCGGAGTCACTGTGAGTCTTAACATGCTACGGCTCTGGAGCCAAGCTCTGCATTCGGCAGGCGAGTGGGTTCGAACCCCACCATCAGCTGTCCTGAGAATGTTTTATTTTTGTGTTTTCCCTTTTGCACTCCCAAATAAATGCCGGGACAGTTCCTATTTATAAGCCACACCTGATTCCTTCCATTTCCTTACCCAGTTTCGTTCACCATCATTCATTTCATATTCATTATCTTCTCAACTGAGGTTGACATCAGGAAGGGCATCCAGCCGTTAAAACATGCTCTAAAATATAATCTAACTTCATCCCCAACCCCGTATAGGGCTGTGAGGCTAAGGGGACGATGTGCATTTCATTAATATTATCAGTAAAAATGCTTCTTCCTTAAAAAAAAAAAAAAAAAAAAACTGCCCAGAGGGTTTGCCCGGTCATCAAAACTTGGCAGTGAAAAGGTTAAGTCAGTAGTAGTGTAAGAAATATATCATCAATTTTCCAGGGAAAATGCTACCAAGCAATTTTATTCTTTAAATTGCTCTCAGCTAATTTTTTTCCTATTTTCTTGAGGTTGACTAGTTGTTTCATGTTCTCCAGACATCTGACAAAACTGTTTGACTCAATGGCTCGCCTAAAGTTTGCTGTGGATGCTGACGGCAATGTAGAGAAGAGAGCTCTGGGAATGCATGCTAAGGATGGAGAGTATGTCGAGTTTAATCAAGACTGCGACTGCAGAGGACCAGTAAGTTACTTCTCTCTTTAGACACTAACCAAAAAGTATGTTTAAAAATCTTATTGATAATTTATATTGTGAGTTTTAACACAAAATCCCAGTGTCTTGGCATTATCACGAAGCAATTTTTTTCTCTAAATTGTACTTTTCTGCTTTTTATGCTTATATCTTGAATTTAATACTATTTTATGTACTTCTTTCTTTTGATAACCCATAGTGAAAATCATAATTTGAATTTTGAGCTATTCAAATGTAGTTGAGTTTCCAATTTAACTCTTTGAGGATCAAGTTTTGAACACTAGATCAGCTCTCCTGTAATGAGGTTTGCTTTTCTTTTCACATTTTGCTAAACTCAGTTTTATGTCCCCAAACATCTTACAATGAAAGGAACAATATCTATATTCTGCAAATGCACAAGGAAAGGGAAAGGGTATGTCAAATTTTTGTTTAGTTGGTTTAAACCTAGAGCAAATTCTGTCTTGAGCTGATGTTTAATTCAGCTCCGTTTTGGCTGAATAGCACTAGAAAAGTCTCTCTCATAGTCACTCTTACCATTGTCCAAAATTTCACTACTATTTGCTTGTAGAGAGTTACTTTCAAGTATATTATAATAATTTTCATCAATATCTGACTCAGCATTAGTAATCTACAGAGTCCACCAGAAAAATGTATACACTCTTTGTTAGACAGTATCCGGATATAGACATTGTCAACTGTTATCATTGTTTTTAAATGTTGTAGTATGGTCTTTCTCTCAACAGATGTCGGTACTTGCATCACGATAGTGGGAAAACAAAATGGCGGGGGCACACTTGATGTTCGAGCAATGAAAGTACATTCTGAAGTGGTTTATCAGGTTTGATAATGCCGTTGAAGTGCAACATCAGTGAAGGAGGAAGTTTGAAACAGAACCCCCAACACACCTAACAATTAAACGCATTACTGGGAAGTTTGAAATGCATGGAACGATTTGTAATATTCACAAAGGAAGATCGGGAAGAATGCGCACAGCTACCAGTCCTGCTTCATCGGCTCATGTGTTGGAAAGTTTTGCTAATTCTCCACACAAGTCTGCTACGTAATGTGCACGTGAAGTGGGGATTAGCAGTACAAGTGTACGACGAATTTTGAAAACAGTTAAGTGGAAAGTTTACATCCCACAATTACTGCATGCGCTTAATGAAGACAATCCCGATCATCGAATGCAATTTTGCGAATGGTATCAGCAAATGGTAACCCAAAATGAACAATTTCTGACAAAGTTAGTGTGGTTTGGTGAAGATCAGTTAAAACTTAATGGAACAGTGAATGGACATAACTGTGTCTACTGGGCTCTGGAAAATCCGCATGTTCATGTGGACAAGGCGGTCAATCTACCAGGGGTTAATGTCTAGTGTGGACTGTCATTGAGGGGCTTACTAGGACCCTTTTTCTGTGGTGGTACTGTCACTGGAGCAGTGTACTTGGGAATGTTACACACATTAATTTTACCAGCTATGTGCGCTTTATCGAGCCGATGATGAAGTCTTCTTCCAACAGGATGGGGCGCCACCACACTACCATATAGCAGTACGAGCTTTCCTGAATGACAATCTGCCGGGACACTGGATTGGACGACGAGGGCCCATTGAGTCCCGCCCCCGCCCCACGGTTGCCAGATCTTACCCCTATGGACTTTTACTTGTGGGGAAATTTGAAAAATCAAGTCTATCAACGTAAGCCACACACGCTGGAGGCCCTTCGCCAGGAGATTACAGCGGCATGTGCAGAGATCCCCATTCAAACAATGACGGACGTAGTTGCAGTGACCGCTCGTCATTCTGTTATGTGTCTGGCAGCCAACGGTGAACATTTTGAACATCTCATGTAACCATATGTTTAACTGAAGACAGTACTACATGTGTAACAAAATTTAAATGTAAAGAAAAACCACAACAAATAGTTTTTATTCCATAAATAATGTATACATTTTTCTGGTGGACCCTGTATATATATATATATATATATAGAATAACATGTCCTGACTGATTGATTCATCACCGCTGAGCCAAAACTGCTGACATAAAGAATGAAATTTTGAGGATACATTTATATGACAGTGTACTAAGGAAGGATTTTTGGATATTCTGTCACTTAGGGAGTGAATTTTTAAAATCAGTATATCTATATCTCAAAAACTTAACAGTTTAAAGACTTGAAAACTGGTATTTGGAATCTCCATTAAAAACAAAGAAACATGGATTTTTTTCAGATAATCCACACAAAGGGGCTGAAAAGAAGTGGAAATGGGGGTAAATTTTTAAAATGAGTATATCTCAAAACTTAACATATTACAGACATAAAAATTGGTATTTAGAACCTCCTTTAAAAATAAATAAACGTGCATCTTTTTGTTTTTGAAAAATGCACCTAAGGGGGTTAAAATAAGTAAAAATTGGGTGAATTTTTGAAATGTGTATAACTCAAAAACTTAACATGTTATAAACATTAAAATTGGTGATACTGTATAGGTTTTTGGGCTTGTGCCATGTCAAGAAAATAAGGTGAAGTTCTGTACATTTATACATTAAACGATGACTTTTTGAAATTCAGATGTTATAATAGAAGTGGAAATGGTACATTCATTCGTCACCAGATGGCTCCCCAGACGTGGCACAGCGCTAGTGTTCGAAGCGGAAGCTGACTGAACCATCAGAATCGGTCTAAGAGGGTCACATAACATGTATACGTAACATATGACACTGACAGGTGTGACACCTGTCACTGTCCGGGGAGCCATCTGATGACAAATGAACGTGCCATTTCCACTTCTATTATAATGCCAATATTTCAAAAAGTCATTGTTTAAGAAGCCTTTCTTGTGGACAGTCAAGATTTGCTTATGATGATGCAAAGCACAGTAAATAATTTCACCTTATTTTCTTGACATGAATAAAATCTTTGATAGACAACTAAAGAAATTCAACCCCCCCTGCATTAATGTTGAAAAGTGAAGATGGAAAAATGGCATTTAGTAATAAGGAAAATGCCGAAATTTTGGCAAAAGCATTCAGAAAACGTTTGAACTGTGAAGAGCCCAAAGAACTTTTAAAAATTACCACAAACACCACAGTAAAAACCAAACCTGAATACCTAAACCCCCCAATATTCCAAGAAGTGGAAACAGCAGTTGAGGAGATGAAAAACTACAAGGCATGCGGAGAAGATCAAGTTTTTGCAGAAATATGGAAATATACCAGTGACACAGTTCAAATCTCCCTACACATGGCTCTATCGAAAATATGGGCAACAGAACATTTTCCCGAACACTGGACAACAGCTATCATCCACCCGTTTCACAAAAAAGGAGATAAGAACAATCCAGATAACTATACAGTTATATCTCCCTTGGACTGTACATACAAAATATTTGCTAGAATCCTGTACAGCAGAATTAAAGAACAATTAGAGCAAGAATTAGGTGATTACCATGGAGGCTTCAGATCTTGGAGAAACTGTGCAGAACAAATCATCACATTAAAATTAGTTATGGCATATTACAGAAAACAAAACGAACCTCTCACAATAACGTTTGTAGACTTTAAGAAGGCGTATGATTGTATTCATAGACCTTCAATATTGAAAATATTGGGAAATTTTGGACTGCACCCGAAACTAATCAAACTGATTGAACTCCCCTTAACCAACACACAATCAAACGTCAAGTTCAGAGGGGAATTTTCTAATCCATTCCTCATAAAAACTGGTTCAATACAGGGAGATTGTTTGTCACTACTGCTATTCAACTGTGCTTCGGAATATATAATGAGGGAATGGTATAAGGATAACGCAAAAGACATCAAAATTGAAAGATCGAAAGACAACATAACCTTAAATTGTCTGGGATTTGCTGATGACCTTGCTCTCCTATCTAACAATGTTCAGGAAACTTGACAACAAATTAAATCACTACAGGAAATAGCACAAAAAATTGGCCTCAAAGTATCCTTTGTGAAAACAGAAATCATGTTAACCGACCCACCGCTCGCAAACAAAATTGAAGTAGGAGAACAAGAAATCAAAATCGTAGACAAATTTAAATACTTAGGTGAAATTATAACATACAACCTTAACGAAAAGCAGACATGGCATAATAGAATAAACAAATTAACCAAAGCTCAATATGTCACCAAGAACACATACAACAAAAAAGACCTCTCAATAGCCACAAAATTAAAGCATTATAAAACAGTCATACGACCAGAAATAACATACGCTGGTGAAACCATTTTCAAAACAACTAATACTGCAGCACTAGACAGGATACTCAAAATAGAAAGAAGAATGATCAAAACATGTATAAACAAAAAAATACTAAGAAAATGGACACTGGAGACTAGTTTCTAATGAAACAGTCTACAAAGAAATAGAACCGTTAATGAGCACTATCAGAAACAAAAATGAATCTCATCCTTTGGTCACCTGATTAGAACACCCGAAAATAGAATCAGCAGGATAATAAGAGAAATATTGTGGAACAGTAGGAGTAATATAAGTGGATTACAGAAATCAAAGAAGATATGAAGGAACTACAAATCACAGTGGAGGATGTAAGAAAAACAAGACCCACATAATCAAGACACTAAGAAACATAGACACCAGACTACAGACCAAGGTCAACAGACAATCCATGGGAAGAGTGATTTCAGACGAGAGAAAATCAAGATCTGAGAGAATGAAAAAGTACTGGGCTGATAGAAAATCGAAAAATCCATTGTATAATTAACTAAAATGGTCGAATGAAGGCCACAAAATGTAAAATAAATACAGTAACTACAAAAATTTATTTCTTTTGTGCAAGTGTGCAGATCACTCAGTAGAATCGTCGCTATCATCACTGCTTTTGTAGTCACATGGTTGGTCCAAATCCTCATTTTCACTCTCCCCTTCCCAGAGTAGATCACCTTCAGTTCCATGCACAACAGAATAAACTTTAAACTTTCCTTGACAATATTGGGAGTGGTTAGTCCCCACACACGATCAGTAGTGGTGATTACATTTTTATTTCATTTTGGCCGACTGAAATGAGGAATTATAGGAATGATTAAAAACAGCAATTTGTACAAGTCCTCTTGCCTTATCAGCTAATTCTTCCTTTATTTCCTTTAATTATTAACTCAATTATTAGCTGAAATACGCATAAAATACTGTTCGTCCCGTCTAACCGATTTGTATAGTACCACAGCAAGTAGTGGAGACTTTGCATGCGCTGTGAGGAAGGGTAGTAGGTGTATACATTCTTTGCCAAGGTCATGGACACTGAGGTATGGTTCACCCGCTTGCCGCACGCATTCGTCAGTCTGGCAGTCTCTTTAGTGCCAGTTAGTTTCTTAGTGTGTAGTCAAATACTAAATTATTTTAAATGTATAATCACACCGTACTTTTTAATATTGTAATAAATGTGTAATATTGTTCCTTTGATGAAAGTTTTATTGTATAGTATTGAATCAAAATCTCAAAAAGAAACTGTTATTATCGCACTTACATTGGTAAACTGTCAACCTTTACCTCTGTTGAAATTTGCTCAGAGAGCATAAAAAACCTTACCCATTTGAAGCTTTTCTTTTCGAGTTTTGAAGTATATCCTTTCCACCCCCCATCCGCTATATCCCACAAACCTGGGTACTGTTTTTGTCTATATTTTTTTTCCCACGCACTTTTAATTCCCAATTGCCACTACTGCACACGATCTACTCACAGATTGCGCTAAACGATGGTCACTGCATTTTGCTGCCTTTTATTACTTTATGCTTTTCATTTAAGATCCAATTTGCATAGAAGCTCCTAACTTGATCTTTGAATGGCTTATTTATGTCCACATTTTTATATTTTTCTTTTTTCACATTGTTTATTCTCTTATTTAGGTTTCCCATACCGACCTCCCTTCATTTCTCAATCAATCTTACCTTGTATTTTTTATCATACCTCTTAGGTATTTCATTTTGCTAGCTTGAATTCTACTCTCCTCTCTACTTGTCATTGTCCAAGTTTCAGCCGCATAACTTAATATGGGTCTATAATACATTTTGTACATTCTCTCTATACTTCCTTGGTATTTCCTTATTCCAGACAAGGTCTCTTATACTGTGGTAAAATGCATTGCCCTGTTGCATCCTCTTGCTAATCTCCATGTCCATCCTTGTATTCTGCATTAATTCACTCCCTGGGTATTTGAAACTGTCAACAATTTCAAGGCTTTGACCACCCTTGTCTTTCTCCTCTTGATATCACCAGGTTCTTCCTGTACACCACTTCCAAATGAAGAGAATATTATTGTACTGTATGGTGTAGTTAATTTTTAACCGAGCGAGTTAGCCATGCTGTTAGGAGGGTACGGCTGTGAGCTTTCATTCGGGAGAGAGTGGGTTTGAACCCCACTATCAGCAGCCCTGAATGTGGTTTTCTGTGTTTTCCCATTTTCACACCAGGCTGTACCTTAATTAAGACCATGGCTGCTTCCTTCCAACTCCTAGCCCTTTCCTTAACCATCATCGACATATTATATTGGTATTATAAATTTACTCATTCAGGACAAATATTTCAGATTCCCCATGGGAATCAACATCTATGTCATCTGATGGCCAAGCAGGCATCAATTTTTGATAATGAGACAAAGTCTCTTAGTGCATTGGCACTGCCGGTGGCTCCAGTTAGCCTACGCAGTGGCCTCCATGGTATGCACTAGCCAGCGTATTGGTAGGTGTGCTAGGTACCAACTGATGAGCCGACCCTAGCACACGAGGGCGAAACGCTGGCAACCAAGAATGAGTTAGCTGGAAAATTTATAATGTCCAATGACGGACCATTTATATTGGTATTATAAATTTACTCATTCAGGACAAATATTTCAGATTCCCCATGGGAATCAACATCTATGTCATCTGATGGCCAAGCAGGCATCAATTTTTGATAATGAGACAAAGTCTCTTAGTGCATTGGCACTGCCGGTGGCTCCAGTTAGCCTACGCAGTGGCCTCCACGGTATGCACTAGCCAGCGTATTGGTAGGTGTGCTAGGTACCAACTGATGAGCCCAGCCTAGCACATGAGGGCAAAACGCTGGCAACCAAGAATGAGTTAGCTGGAAAATTTATAATGTCCAATGATGGACCATTTATATTGGTATTATAAATTTACTCATTCAGGACAAATATTTCAGATTCCCCATGGGAATCAACATCTATGTCATCTGATGGCCAAGCAGGCATCAATTTTTGATAATGAGACAAAGTCTCTTAGTGCATTGGCACTGCCGGTGGCTCCAGTTAGCCTACGCAGTGGCCTCCATGGTATGCACTAGCCAGCGTATTGGTAGGTGTGCTAGGTACCAACTGATGAGCCCACCCTAGCACACGAGGGCGAAACGCTGGCAACCAAGAATGAGTTAGCTGGAAAATTTATAATGTCCAATGACGGACCATTTATATTGGTATTATAAATGTACTCATTCAGGACAAATATTTCAGATTCCCCATGGGAATCGACATCTATGTCATAAGACCTATCTGTGTCAGTGCAACGTAAAGCCAATTGTTAAAAAAAGTTAATTTTGATAATATTAGTATCTTTAAAAATAATCTTGCTTCTGGGTTAGACCATAATGTTTACTAACTGCTCTGTTTTGTAGGACTTGAAATTGTTGTAAGAGTTCCTTTTTTGTTCCAACCCCAAATTTTACATATGTATTGAAAATGAGAACAGGTCATTCATAGAATGGTAAATACATTCCTAGGGTGATGCAGAAATGGGATAATGTAACCTGTGCTTGCCAAAGAGATTTTCTTTATGATATAATTAATCTGAGCATCCTCTACCAACTGAGAGTCGATTGTCAATCCCAGGTATTTAAATTCATTGACCTCAGTATGTGGTATATTACGAAGTATTAAGTCTAGCTAGACAATAGTGATAAGTACAGCTTCTTAACGAATCTCGTTTACTTGGCATTTCTTTGTCCAGGTTGAGGTGTGGCTGAACCGCCTGCAGGCAACCATGAGAAGCACCATTTTGCACTACTTTGCCGAAGGTGTTGTGGCATATGAGGAGAAGCCAAGAGAGCAGTGGCTTTTCGATTATCCTGCTCAAGTGTCGCTCTGTGGTACCCAGATTTGGTGGTGCACTGAAGTCAATCTTGCACTCTCTCAACTAGAAGAAGGCTATGAAAACGCTGTGAAGGATTACTCCAAGAAACAGGTGCTGATATTTTGACATTATGATTTCTTCTACTTGCAACTCTGACATATAATTGTGTTTATCTTTGCACTAGCAACCCCACCCTCTCCCAACTTAGCACAGAGCAATTTTGAATTTTTGATGATAGGCCTTATAAGATTTCCTTGTAGTCGACATTAGTTCTTTTCCTCCCAATGTACTGTATGTACGTATCTCAGTGCTACATTTTGCTAAGACCTTTCCGACTCCCAGCCTGTTAGCTTGCTCCTTTCACTATGTAATGTTTAAACCATCCCTGCAATTTCACTAAAAGGTAACGTCTAATCCAGACGTGCAAATTATATATTGTAAAGAGTATTGTTGTCTCATTAAGATTATTGAGATAAATAAACAATTTATTTTGGTAAGGGTTATGTGATTAATCTTAAAATTGTGTATGATTTCTAATTTTAAGGTTGATAGTTAACTGCAGACTAAAGCATTAAAATGCTACATTTAATAGGTAGGCATATCATTGTAGAAATTTTTTAGAGCATTTTATACTCAACAATTCTTCCAGTTTCTTTTTTTTTTTTTTTTTTAGAACTTTTGATACTCTCCAATTCTTCTACATATCCTTGGGGCCTATCACTGGAGCTTTAGGCAGTGTAAAACAAGAACGCACTTGGGTGACTGTTTTTTCTTTGACTCTTCATAAAAATTGTCATTTCACATCAAAATCTAGTCAGGGATTATCCTACATAAACACAGACAGGCACTTACCCATGCCTTTACTTAATAATATATCAGAGATGCCAACTATGGATTTTTTTGTACTTTTTATGTTTTTTCACATATACTATGCCAATACAGAAGCAGGACTCTTATTAAGGATCTCAGAAAATCAAAGTGCTGTTCATTTCTACCACAAACATGAAAAAAAAATACTAGATAGAAAAATTTGTGTACAACCTTTAACAGTGAGCATTACATTGTTTGACGAATGCAAATTCCCAGCATGGGCTCAGTTTCTCTTCTGTTGCCTATAATTTAGTAATGAGTTGTCTGTACTGATTTTATTAATATCTGTAAGCTATGTATGTTTTAACTTCAATTTATTGAATACTTTTAAAGAATTTTATGTTTAACACTTTCAACGCTATGCCCGTACGGGATACGGGCACACTGCTTTTCTGGTTGTGAACGGCACCCGTATACCATTTGGGTGTGATATTCGCGCATGTTTATAGGCAGCTACACGTATCCCATACAGTTCCCTTCCCATGATTGGAGGTAGTAGTTTATCTAGTGTCCACTAGAATGCAGCAGTTATCAGAAAGTTCAAACTGAAATGATAAAAATGGGTAGTTTCTTCTTGCCGTGATCGCTACCAAAGCACTCTATGTACGGGGTGCTGAGTACACCAAATCTGTCGTGTCAGCTGTGTTATGTACAAACATGTCCTCACGCCGGCTCAGTGATAGTGATATCTTGGATATTTTATCCAGAGAAGCGGGTTCAGAAATAGATGACAGTGATGAATACTTCGCTTACGAACCAGGTAACATATCAAATGATAGTTCAGGGAAGATATTTATTTGTTATGTCACTTTTGAGTGCAAGGATTTTTAGCTATATTATTTTACTCAAAATACAAACAACAGAAATAATTCACCTCTCCAGACATTTGGGCTTATTTTTTTTTTGTTTAGACAAAGAGACGCAAACTGATGATTCACCTGTACCGCGAAAAGAAGGTAGATGGTTATGCAAGGTTGGACTGTGCATAGCCCAATGTTTTCAGGGCTACTATAACAAAACAAACATTTCCTAAATAAGTAAATTTTATATTTCAAATGTGTTTATTTGTGGCTTAACTAGCACATTAAATGATTCATTTTTTATTGTTTGAGCAGGCTTGTTGTATAACTTGAATGTAGAAGTTATTTTCTGTACATTTTTTATTGTTTTCATAAGATAAGTATAATTAAACTACTTTAGATATGTACTTCCGGATTAACATCTTCATTTTGGATGGCTGAGACCTTTATATGACAAAAATTAGGTATGTAATGTTTCGCTGTTGTGTAATAATATATTAAAATTCAGGAAAAAGACCCAGTTCACTGCGAGAGTCCATGTTAAAATATGGTAGTGTTGAAAGTGTTAATAAATGCTAATTTTATCCTCAGACACTCTTGGCACTAAAGGCCATACGCCATTTCATTTCAATGCTATTTTAAGGAACCTGATTGTTTTGCTCAAGATAACATCACCAAGTTATATTCCCGGAAGGTTGTTCTGCACTTTCCACATCGTGTTGTCCGTCTGTTCATTGTACCATTAGTGCTGCTTGGTTTATTATTATTTTTTGTTTATTTTTCCTTTATTGCTTTATTATTGTATTGTTTTAATATGTGTAATTACCATGTAGTGCGAACATCTTTACTGATATGCTATTACTGTTTATAATGTTTAGATATCTCAGCTGAGCACATTGATCCAGCTGCTGATTGGAGAACTGACCAAACAGGATCGTCAGAAGATCATGACTATCTGTACTATCGATGTGCATTCACGAGATGTAGTGTCGAAGCTGATCCAGTCTAAGGTTGAGTCTTCACAAGCTTTCCAGTGGCAATCTCAACTGAGACATAGGTACTGGCTCTCTTTAGCTCATGCTCTGTCATTTATGTACCAGAATGAAAGAAAATAACACATCTGTGTTGTGCATGATTGGTTGATTTCATTCTCAAAATATTATCTGCCCCCCCCCCGAGGCTGTATACTGTTGAACCTGCTCAGGACATCCCTCTCTAGCACATTTCCCTGGTTATTATGCCATTATTTCAAAGTCCCAGTGCATGTGCTATTAAATACATGCTAAAGAAACCTGGATCGCACTTTGATGTAACTCTTTAGTTTGCTCGTAACTCCTGCCATAAAGAATTCAAATTAACATTCTTGGCCACATTGCGTGCAGGACATGCCAGCAACAAATGGCCTGGGTAAGAATTTGATAGAGAACTTAATTTCACGGCCCTGGAGTACGTTGCGCGGTAGTGTGTCAGCTGACAGCTACAGGAAGCGTCAGTCCCAAGCCAGCCTTTGCTTGGTTGCTTGAATTGCGCAGCAGTAGCTCATCTGACATGTTGGTGCTTAATTTGTTCATAAGAGAATTGTGTATTGACGTACATAATTTAGATCTACTGTATTTACGTATACAGCCGACATGTTGGTGCTTAATTTGTTCATAAGAGAATTGTGTAACAACATACATAAATTAGGCCTACTGTAATTACGCATAGTGTTTTGCAGGACATTCAGTTATGGAGAAGAAGAAAGCTAGACAGTGTGCAAATGATGAAAAATTAAAGTTTATTGAGAAAGTGGACATTAATCCACATATGAAACATATGCAAATCGCCCAGATGTCCTATGACAACTTCAAATACAATTGTAAGCAATGTGTATAGTTTGTGTTTCTAAGAACATTTTTCATTACATTTTACTATGTTGGTTTTTCTTAAAATGTTCTATTTATTTATTTATTTATTTATTTCATTAATTATAATTGTAAAAACTTGTTTCTTTTTTTAATCACATTTATTTTTACATTCAAACATAACTTTAAATTTAATAGCGCAATTGTTTTTCTAATTTTTTTCTTTCTTTGTTCGTTTCCTCTTTACGACTTTTTTCTTATCTCCACAAAAAGACCTAACCAGTTTTGGCTGGACACTGCCATTTCACAGTGAGGAGAGAGCCCATATATTTATTCTTGTTACTCCTATTTATTGCCTCATCTGCTGACAGTAATCTGTCATTGTCAGATCACCTATGGAAAGATAGGAACAAGAACAGAAACACATAAGATAAATGAGAGGTCAGTATAGAAAAAAGAAGCAAGAAAAATCATGAAAAAGCAATTGGACCAGAATGATCTCCACATCTTCATACATTGTCAACTTCAAAAAGATAGGCTCTCTCTTTACCAACCTTGTCCTTCTAAATACAGTTTTCTGAGCCCCAATGAGCTTGTTTCAGCTTCTCAGTTTCAAAAGGAAGGTGAACTTCAAATTATTTTTTTTTACGTCGCACCGACGCAGATAGATCTTATAGCGACGATGAGGCAGGAAGGGACTAGGAGTGGGAAGTAAGCGGCCGTGGCCTTAATTAAGGTACAGCCCCAGCATTTGCCTGGTGTGAAAATGGGAAACTACCGAAAATCATCTTCAGGGCTGCCGACGGTGGGGTTTGAACCCACGATCTCCCGAATACTGGATACTGGCCGCAATTAAGCGACTGCAGCTATTAAGCTCAGTGAACTTCAAAATTAGTCAAAATGGTCCCTCTATGAGAATTGAAACGTGCACTCCTGATGAAACTGGGAGGTAGAAACAAGCTCACTAGAGAGGAACTGAGATTGACGAGGAGAGAGTCCCTCTATATGAAGACAGCAGTATCTGAAGTTATGGAGATTTTCTTTTATTTATTTAGGATCATTTCAACTTTCTATGGGTTACAATTACACAATTCCCTTCACTGTTGATGTTATTTCTGTTTACGCCAATACTCCTGCATTCTCTGGTTTGCTTTTGCTCGTTCCTCATCCGAGAACACCCTTCTTGTTCTCTTGGGTTTCTCTACAAAGAGATGTGTCACCTCTGCAATTTTCTTTCTGAACACTGTTCTGTTTGTAATATCTCCCTCCTCAATGCCACATTTTTTAAGATCCTGATGAACTTCTTTCAGCAATGGTACTTGGGTCTTTCTTCTTTCCTGGAAGATGCGGATCTTATTTGCTAGACGTTCCGGTCTCATTCTTCTCAGGTGTCCATAGAAAGTCAGTCACCTTTTTCTTATCAAGGTTAAAATGTTCTCACCTTTTTCATACAGATCTTGATTTGATCTCATATGGAAAGTAAACTAATTTCCTGTTGCTTTCTTGGGTCTCATAATTTTCCTCAGAAATTTACGCTCTTTCTTTTCTATTTTGGTAATCCCTTTTCTGGCAATTGTCTCTGCTGCATAGAGGCATGCAGGTTTCACCACGGTTTTATACTGTCTGAGTTTGGCTTGATAGGAAAGGGATTTGGACTTATAAGTTTCCTAGCATAGTCTGAATGCAATCTCCTTCTTCTTTGCTCTTTCCTCAATAGCTGGCTTCTGATTGTTGTTGGGAGTCAGAGTCTCCAGTGGATATTTGAATTTATGGACTCTTTATGTCATCATACTTGGCCTTCATTTTCCATGTTGGTTCTTTGGGATCTATGTTCATGGACTTAATTTTCTCAAAGGATATTTGCAGTGCTGCCTTTTCTGCTCTTTCTTGCAAAACCTCTGTCTGTGTAGTGGCAGTCTCTAGATTTTCAGGGAAGAACACTAAGTTGTCTGCAAATGCTAGAAATTCAAATTTAATTCCAGCCTTTTTTTGTCCTATCTTGATTCCATAATGCACCATCCCGCGTCCAGGTTGACTACACGAGTTTCCAGACTAGCTCTTGATAATACTTTCATCTGCCGAAAATTCTTGGGTTGTGAGTTCCGCGTGAGAAAGAACATCGACGGCCTACGGTAAATACCAACCTACGTAGATGAACGTCTTCAACACGCTATTAGTCGGTTACCGTATATTTTTTGATACCAAAATTTATCGCAAAAATCAGATTATCGTGGCTTGCCGAGAACACCCTACATGATATCATCATGATCGCAATGAAAATTAATCATTCCAAACTTATATCTAGTACTTATTCTAAGCAGACATTGAAAGAATTCAATATTACTCTACTCAGCTTTTATTTATAAATTGATTTATGGATGAATTGGAATAAACGTTGATTACCTTGAAAATCTTTTATACAGTATAGCAGGTTTCCTATTCAATCAGTTTCTCAATAATATATAGATGTTGTCTTGAAGAAATAGGTTTGGGAAAACCTCTGATAAATAAATAAATAAATGAACTTAGGCCTTATTCATCTGACTCATAATCTTAGCCTATCGAAAAATTGTATTCTAACTAAGTAGTTTCCAAGGGATTGAAATGAAAAGAAAAATAATTAAATTACATAATAAGTAAAATTACTCAACATAATTGAAAAAGTTGGACAATTGCAATAATTATAATTATTATAATGTTTGTAATGAAAGAATTATTTGGATGCATCCGAAAGCTCTAAGTAAAATAAACTATCTTCCTACTATATACAATTCAAATTAAAGTTCAATTGGAAAATGAGGAAAACGCAAAGAAATTGGCCAATAATTAATGACTCAATTAATTAATTAATTAATTAAGATCTGGAATCTCTGAATATTATACTAAGTTGCTTCTCGAAATCATCAAGATTCAATTGCCTGAATTAAATTCACATACAATTACAGAAATGTATATCACTCAGTTGAAAACAGTTCATCTCAATGTCCACGCACAATAGAAAAATCGTGTGAAAAGATTACTGTCTGATCCTTAGGTATTTACTCTATTCGAAGTTTCAATTTGTTCAATGTTTCATATTTTGTATCAATTAGCCTCCATATAAGCAAAACTAAGTCCACTTTAAGTCGTAAGCATTTTCAAATTATTTCCATCGTAAGGATTACATTGCTAAATTATTCAATTATTCCTTTAATTCATGGTTAAATTCCAGCTAAAGTGCGTATATGACTTACCATAACATTTCCAAGTACATTACGATTACTATTCCAACGAAATACCATGTGTGGAAAAACTGACACATAGGAAGACTCTATCCTCATCTAAAATCCACATATGAAAGTCTAAGTTACCAGTGATGACTAATATTGCTCCAAAAGAAAATAAATAAATCGTAAGCTGACTTGCCGTAAGTGAGAATATATATGAAAACAGTCGTAATTATGTCAGTGAAGGTCTAAATGTTTATGTAAGTGATCTCTTGGCTCTTCGAAGATCCTACTTATTCAATTAATTCTTTAGTGATGGCATTAAGATCGTATCCTAAACCGTATCATATATATATTAGGGAATAAAATAGCAATCAGAAACAGTACATTTCACTACCGACACCTTAGCATGTGCAACCCACACATACTACCATTTCTCGAAGAAATACTATGACCGACACCTTAAATAACAGTAACTATCACCATCAAAATACACTAGCAACTCATATGCTAACTATATTCATTATTTAACACTTCCATTATCGCGTAGCATTTATAATTGAAGCACTCATTCCATCAAAACACAACATATGTACTATCACCTGCACATATATATATATTCATTACCATTACTGTCATAGTATCAAATAAATAGTACACTGTAACCTTAAAATTGTGCCATCAAATTTCCTTGTAATACTCCCTAAATACGATCTTTACGCTTGCTATTAGTCAAAACCATCATGCATATAAATATTAGGTTCCTCATATTACTCTAATATTTCACTGACAACAAATTATGAACAATATCAATCACTTCTCCACTATCATATTGACAAACTTACGAACGGCATTTCACTGGTACTTTAACGCCTATGTTTGGAATTTACGGTAACTTTGGATGAATACCTATTTCCTTGTGAACACACACACGTATATTAATTACGCACACAAAATGTCACTACAAATATTATACATTAACCCAAAGAATAAGGTTTTCTACTTACGATACGACTTAAATGGGGACTTATCTTTGCTTATTGGATCTGGCTTCCATCTCGCTGTTGATCGTCATGGGATGGTAGGTCTTGCTCCCTGGTTCGGCTTAAGTAACAAGGAATCATCTCGTCATCACAGCTGACTACTATCCTCCTGGATCATTCATCTCGTCAAGCGTTACCATAGCCAGAGTAGTCCTCGCCTCAGCTTCTTAGAAGATCATGATGGCCTTCATTGCATCAAGGACAGAATAATACAAGGCATTAGTGGATTTATACATGGTAATCTGCTTAGTAATGCTAATGTGGTCAGTATATTTGTTTTCTGTTCCGCTTAATTTGCCTATAAGACTCTAAATATCATCTTGTTTCAAACTGCCTTGCTCGCCGAAACGTTGTGAATATTACGTGCTTTAAAGATTGCACTCTGTTCGGTTTACTTCAGCTCTCTTGATGTTATGCAGTATCGGGCAAATAAAATGTTCCGAGCCCAACCGTGACGTAGTGAAGCTCCAACTTGACGTTTCTTATCAGCTGGTCTTTTATCTCACGTATATGTCAATTACAGCTGGTGTTCGGCGGGTTATCGTGGACTTGATCTTATCTCTAACAGTAGACCTAAATCTCCAATTATTACTGGGTTTCTTTACGCGATTCCGTCTTTCTTGGTGTAGTGCTCAAATAAGAATCCTTTCTCTAATGGAAGACTTTTTTTTCAATAATCGATTTAAATAATCCGCTCTCGTCATTCTTTCGCACTGCCTTCTAAAAAAAGAATTCCTTCTGTGATTGCCGGTTGAATTTATCATCTCTTCAGTTCATACAGCTGTTAATTGTTTTTATTCTGACCCGCTAATAGCCGAAGCGCCATTTTTGTTCCAAATATAGTAACTATAGAACGGTGAAATGGCACAATAAGGTATATTTTTCTGACTCATTTCTTTTTGCCATTCCCTTATCACCTTCTCCAAGATGCAGTTGAAAAGGACTGGGGAGAGGCCATCTCCTTGCCTCACACCTATCTTGATTTCAATCTACATCAGAAGTGAGTACCATGACATTTTCTGGGGACAAATGGAACCAGGTATAGAGTTACCCACTCTTTCCAACTATTATCATAGGTTAGAAATAGTTACTTTCTATCTTGACTTACTGTGTTTTTCCTATTATGTGATCCTATTCATGTTCCTAATTTTCTATACATGACTTCTTTCTTCCTTTCCATTACTTATATTGACTTATCATTGTATCTTTACTGTATACAGTGAAACCTCGATTCTCTGTTTTTGGAGGGACCACCAGAAGAAAACATACAACACAGGAAAACAGAAAATCTGGGAACAAATTAACCATCAACAATTTGGCTAAACATCACAAAAATGAAATATGTGTACTTATAATCTTACAAACACCCCTAAACTAAACCAAACCAAACCAAACCAAACCAAACAAAACCAAACAAAACTACAGCCCCAATGGGCCTTCTGCCTATCAAGCGACTGCTGCTCAGTCCGAAGGCCTGTAGATTACGAGGTGACGTATCGTCAATGTGACGAATCCTCTCGGCCGTTATTCCTGGCTCTCTAGACCAGGGTCACCATCTCACCATTAAGTAGCTCCTCAATTAAAGGTAATCATAGAATGAGTGAACCTGGTACTAGCCCCCATATCCAGTTAAAAATGCCTGACCTGGCCGAGAATTGAACCTGGGCCCTCCGAGTGAGAAGCAGGCAAATTAATGACCGATACACGACTTAAAAATCTTGAAACTTTACGTTCAATTTTACTGGGGAAACTTCGTCAGTTTCCTCTGAAAACTTTCAGTTCAGCAACTTTGATCAGCGAAACTCTTCGAAAAATCTAATACCCATAACGTTAAGCCAAACAACGATCGAACACAAGTAGTTTTTAATTCTGTAATCTAATAAAATAAAGCACATTAGATACAAAAGCACCCAACATGAGAGCAAAATCCCATGTTTTAAAATCTTCCATTGTAATTTGGTCACCGGTATACTGTTCGTAGTCAGTATATGGAAATCTTGTACTACGTTAATTAAGCCTACAACGATTTTTAAAGGTTATATTGAACTCAAGAATATGGTTTCGAATGTAAGTATCGATTCTCAAGTTCTCGAGGGACTTCGAGGGCCCTGGGACCGCTACGGTAGCTGTGAAGGCCCTTCAGGAACTCTGAAAAGTGGTGGCAAAAGGGGCTCTGGTTAAGACGTAGCAGGTCGTTATGCTACTTAGGATCCAGAACGGGTAAAAAAAAAAAAAAAATAGTAAATAAATAAATGCAATGTAAATATTAATGTTATACCAGTTTTATAGTATCATTTGAAGCAATTTCACATACTGTATATCAGTTGACTATATTTGTAAGTAGTACAGGAGATATTATAATTAGAATTTTGTAAACAATATAAATTTATTAAGGATGAGCTGTGTGTTAATAGAAAACATTGTTAGCGTAAATTGTATAATATTGTATTATAGGAAAAATTTTCTTCTCTTGTTAATTTAATATTTAGTGCTTGACAATAATGTATTTTAGTGTACCATTTGCCACCGAGGTAGACACCTCATTTGCAAATAAAGAGATTTTGATTTGATTTGATTCTCGAATACATTATATTCAGTTCTGCCCGTCGCTAATCACAATCAAATTGGAAAGAGAAAAAATATCATTAACACTTCTGAAATTATGGTTATTCACGACCTTGAACTCAGCTGGAAAGCATGCTCGCTGTACATGTCAGTACGAGTGCAAAATAATACAAAGTTTTTTAATGTAATGTGCGCAAATAAAATGACTGCAGTTTTTTTAACATTTTAACACAAAAGCCTGAAATTTCCAGTCTTATATTAGGACCAAGAAAGCAATAAGCAATCCCAAAACCTCCCATGGCTTTATGCATGTAAAGTGCAACATCTGTTCTGGTCCCTATAATATAATCGTATACAATAATATTAAAATACTAAATTTGTGTTGCTTAAGAAGGAGCAGTTTCGATTCCTGCCTGAAAGCTCAGTGACTATACAGTGCCCTGAGAGAAGTGCCAGAAATCTGTTCAGTGATACATTCAAAAAGAGTAAAATAAAATAAAAATAAAAATAAAAAGCATCTAGCGCTGGACATAATATAGACGTTTCGCAAGTACGAACATTTGAAGAAACTCGTTCTGTCTTCAAGTACAGCTGTTGAAATGTGCTCTGTCTCCTTCCAATTCTTGTGGACACTTGCTGCTTTATGATTTCGAAGGATTCTCTAAACAATACCATCCGAATGCGATGCTAAGATGGTCCGTTATGCAAGTTCACTGCCGATTGCTTTTCCAGTACAGTACTTCCTCAAAGTACCACAACGACGGGACATTAACATCATGATCCGTAAGTATGCTGTAGCTGTCCTTTCATGAGATACAGTTTGTTGAAAAATGTATGATTGATGATTTAGCATTGATGGCACTGAAATTTCTGGACGGTTGATCCAGGATAATGCGGGATTTTTACAACATGATTTAATTAGGATGCTCGCGGGACCACGTAATTTTAACAAATAATATGGGAAAGTGTAGTTTCTGGGAGCGTATAATCAAGGTTCTACTGTGTTCCTATTTTCCTTCCTGGCCTTCTGTCTGATGTGTATCCATACCAAAAAAAAAATCAAGCAAACCCATTCCTATACCAATGGTTGAAGGTACTTACAGGGTCCGACTCGTTGGCTGAATGGTCAGCGTACTGGCCTTCGGTTCAGAGGGTCCCGGGTTCGATTCCCGGCCGGGTCGGGGATTTTAACCTTCATTGGTTAATTCCATTGGCCCGGGGACTGGGTGTTTGTGCTGTCCCCAACATCCCTGCAACTCACACACCACACATAACACTATCCTCCACCACAATAACACGCAGTTACCTACACATGGCAGATGCCGCTCACCCTCATCGGAGGGTCTGCCTTACAAGGGCTGCACTCGGCTAGAAATAGCCACATGAAAAAAAGAAAAAGAAAAAAAAAGGCACTTATAGGAATGAAAGTGAATGATTCCACTATTTCTAACCTCAGAGAATAGTTGGATAGAGGGGGAAACTAAATACCTGGCTCCCTTTGTCCCCAGGAATTATCATAGTACTCACTGCTGATGTAGATTGTGTGAACCACAGCCCCAGACTGCCCTCGATGTATATTCTTACACCATTCTGAAAATTCAAGATACTAAATAGAGGTAAGGTAAGGGTGTATTCTGCCCAAAAGGCGGGTCCGAACCTCCGCAGAGGTGTGCCTGAACCAGAGTTTACGTGCGGTAGGGTGGCCAGTTCCTTCCCACAACCCAACCAAATCTTGACCACGCCCAATGTTGCTTAACTTCGGATATCTCACGAGATCCAGTGTTTCAACAAGGCTACAGCCTTTGGCCTAAATAGAGGTAATACACAGAATTTCTGAGAATTTTCTCATGAGAACATGAATACTTATGTTAACACATAATTTCCTCTAACCTTCAGAATAGTCACACTGGACTTGAATATGTAATTCCAGCAATTTTTCCATGTTTGGAAGCACTCTCAGAAGTATTCTGGCTTCATTATGTTCAGCACCTCCTGTAATTCTGCTTGGTTCTCTTCACTGGAGTCAAAATTCTGCCCTTGACTTCAGATTTTCATTTTAGGGAAGAGGTAGAAGTTGTGCAGGGGGCCAGATCAGGCAAGTCGGAGAGTTGCAGAACTGTTGCTGGAAAGCTCCTCGTAATAAGCGAGGTGGGTGTGGGTGCATCGTTACAGTACAGTAGCCAATCCCCCATTGCTCCATGTTGGCTGTTTGCACCCACAATCTTCCTCAGTCATCTCAGAATGTCTGTTAAACTTTCACGATCGTTTCAGGAGTTGTGCATGACGACATTCAACCCGAATGTTTGTCATCCTCCACAAATTTCATTCTTTGTAATGTTTAAACCACTCAGATGTTCTTGCTTGGTTTAAAGCGTGATCATCAAAAGCCTCAATTAGCATTCAGTGAATTTCAGCTGCAGGTTTTTAAAACCCAAAGCAAATTTAATGCAGATTCATTTCTCCTTAATATTAGCCATTTTGAAGGAAAGCACTGGAACTCTGCAATACTTGTCCTTATGAAGATGCCAGACTAATAGTTGAAACATATGCCAAGAAGCACTACTACATGTTCATGCGGTATATTGAAGTTCTTTGAAATTCTGGGTAGCATATCATATATACTGTATATTGAAAATGACATAGACAATTTATGTGGTACTGTTATGTGTTTTGTTGCTTTATAGATGGGATGAAGTGAGACATGACTGCTTTGCTAACATCTGCGATGCTGAGTTCTCCTACTCCCATGAGTACCTTGGTAATACTCCAAGATTAGTCATCACTCCACTAACTGACCGCTGCTATATTACACTAACACAGGTGAGTTCTTAATAAGCTATTCCCTTAAAAAAATTTCCTTAATCTCTTAATAAGTGGCTCATTAGGATAACAATATGTGAATAAATGGTGGATTAATATCAAAATAGACTTTAATTCTTGGTGTGAGCAAGCATGTAAATGAGAACAAGCAGCTTGATTTACAGTCTATTAGCTTTAGTAGTTATACATTCATAACAGGATGTTTTAAAAAGATTTTTTGGGTGCATGCAGGCAAATACATTACTTGTCTGTTCAGTCATCATCTAGAAGACTGGTTGTATCCTTTAACGCCAAAGATTGCAGTAAAACCTGCGTGACAAAAAAATATTGAAAATATTGTACCCGCTCAAAACCTGAGTCCCAACCAGCATTTATCTCAGGGAGTGTTACGGTCCGAATCCATCGCAACTAATACTCAATAAAAAATATTTTGAGATATAAGATCTCAAACTAAATGTAAGGGCGCCATCCAATCAGTACTACAGGGTTGAACGGGACACTCTAATCTTTAACTTTAAGGCTCATCATAAAACACACAAATTATATATATTCAGATCAAAGGGAAATCATGAAGGCTGCGTCCTAGGAATGGGGACGGATATTTAAACGGTCACCAAGGGTTTACTATTCTACAAGAACAAGAACCTGGAACTGTTTCCTTGCAAATGCTAAAGGAGCATTTATTTAAGTAAACAAATGAAATTTTACACACAATCAAAATCTGTTGACCCTTGATTTGCCGGTAATTTGGCAAATTATTCCTGAAAATGATTACATAATATTTGTCACTTTTGACCACCCTTCCATTTTGGTGGTAGAACCGTTGATATCTGAAGGTATCAGATTTACCTTCGTTAACACCATGACCATATTTGATCATGGACCAAATACCTGTTGGCTAAGTAGGCGCGATCACATGGACCATGTTATCGCCTCCACTTTGATAGAGATGAGACCAACCCGGGAAACTACAAACTCTCCCCGGGTTCCTAACCAAGATATGCTAATCGTTAGTTGAAGGAATACGACAAAGGGACTCTAACCTAATGGTCCAGATGTAGGGATTTGCCTTCATTTTACACATATTAACTTAACTTATTATTTACAACCACTTGACATCATTACGTTAATTCACCAGCTGACTTCCCTAGTATCATCCATCATCAGCATCCGAAATAATAAGAAAAATAAATAAATAAAAAAATATTATTATTATTATTATTATTATTATTATTATTATTATTATTATTATTATTATTATTATTATTATTATTATTATTATTATTTGTGGAGATCATGATTATCGTAACCCGTAATCATCCTCGGACTAATATTTCAACTTTTCGTGATTTTATTTTATTTTCATCTGAAATAAATAAAAGTACCTTCGTTGATTATTCTTCTTCTCCTTCTTCAAATATTCTCATTTTTATTATTATTAGTTAAAAATCTCAAATTTTTCATTTCAACTCCCAACATCATTATTATGTCCAAAATATAAAAAAAAGTAAATTATTCTTCTTCAAAAAAAAAGTATTTTTTATTTATATTTATTATTATTAATTTCAAAAAATTTTATTTCGCCTGTTACACGGTAGTCCACCCTCAATATGTTTAACGCATAACCCCTTTTTCAATTCCGATTTATTTTGGCACTAATCAATCCAGATATGATTTACTTGGAATATTATTATTATTATTACTTCTTTCGAGAATCTTTATTTTTTTATTCCCCATCTTTATAATTTGGTCACATACGTTCTCTCCCAAACAGAAATTACCAAGATCCGAATTCACATCGGTCGGGACATACTAGTGTTCGACTCCGCCACCTTATTTTCGTACTGCCGTTAATTCATGGAGACCATATGCTCCTAAGACAATTCTCAAATCCCATAACACCTCGCAGTTGGGCAAATACCTCCAATCTCTGCAAGTGTTAAATTATTCCTTCCTTTTCCATTTTGAAGTCCATTTATCCATTGGAACTCTTCAAAACATTTCACAAATTAACCCTCGGTGTGTGGACTCTATTCTGCCACTCAATACACCGGTATATAAATACAACCTCTATGTGGGCCTTAAGATCCATCTATTTCTTCATCAACATCAGTACAATTCACTTTCATTTCGGGCCGGATTTCTGTCCCACAAAACTCCAAATCTCAACTTTTGGCTCAAATCCCTCTGGATCTCAAACATAGCGTGACCATATTATAAAAGTGCCTATCTCATTTCTACCAAAATTATTTATGATTATTATGGAGTCCAAAAACGTTAAATCAACAATTAGTGTTAAAACCGGATTCACTGCACAAATTATAATTATTCACGGCACATGTGATCTCCACATTTAAATTAATTTAATTTGCAATCATACTATCCAACTAGGCCCGTGCCTTTATTCTCAAAGATTATTATTAAACACGCCTTTACACATTACCAAATTTTAATGTACTACGACACTTGTACAGATTATTATTATTTTGTCCACTGGCGAACTTCGCGATATTTACAAACAAATCAATGGACTTCATTCCGTCCCACAACAATTTAAATCACTTGGCAATCCTACCTCTGGATTATCTTAACAACATGCCTTAATATCTATAAAAGTTCCGATAACGGAAAAACACTTTGGAAGCACTTCTAAATGAATATTAACATTATCTTTACGTGAAACGTGCTCCATATTATATCAAACAACTCAAGCACTTGAATGAACAACTCAACCCTACTATACTCTATTTAATAATCAACTTATGATGAGTGCTTGGTCTAATCTACATATTAATTTGTCCCTTTGTCTATCTATCTTTGAACTTATACGAGCCGTAACGGCTCGTTTCACAATCAAGTTACCATGATAAAATAATATGATTTCCTCCCCCTAACGATAGCAATCTATAAATATATTAAAATGTACTCAACTCTGCCATTGTAGTCTGCTAAAACCAGACGAGAAGCCATAGCCCCTCCGGTTTTTAGCAATGCATTTCACTGGTATTCATGCCAGCTTGAAGAATTAATCCTTGACCCTTTTCAACTTTACACATTTTGAATAAAAACAAATAAATTAGCTGTTGCACTTTGGAATAATTTCCACCCTAAATTCTATTCACAAATTTTACACTCTCGGCCTTGTATCTAGCCCACTTAATGTAGATTTACATTCTTCATTCCTTTCCCGGACACTAGGAACATGGGATACCTCGGGTTTCCCTTTACAACGGCCCGTACGCGCACTTGAATTTCCTGTCTCACGTTCGTGTAGCTGACCAGGTATCAGTTTAGAATGGACTGTTTACTAGGTGACATAAACACTCGTGACCGTTCTCATGTAACGCACTTCCTAATCTGTTGGTAGAATCTCACACTCCGTAAGTTATGATTTACTGAGTCCTGTCTATTTGAAACACTTCATACTAGTAGACTGCTCAAGACTGTAATATGAGCTACAACACGTCATGAATCACTGTACTATGTAACAATATAATACTTTGAACTCTACTCCACAAGTTAGTACACACTCGCACCCCTGGCGTAATCAGGGCTCGAACGCTTTGTCAAAAGTAGTTACGCACCACTGGCGTGGTATCCGCTCGAACACAATATCAGAAGTACTTGCGCACCCCTAGCGTGGTATCAGCTCGAACACACTGTCAAAAGTATTTGCACACCCCTAGCGTGGTATCAGCTCGAACACACTGTCAAAAGTACTTGCAAGTCCTAGTATACGACCTCATATTTATACTTGTATCCCCTCTCTTCCGAGTTCAACGGAGGTCATCTTGGAACGCATAGTCCCGATATCTTCATACGACAGTTTGCGGTTTGGCCCGTGGCTTAAATATATGATCCAATGATGTAATTATGTTCTCAAATGCTCTATACCAATTCTCAACTATTATCGTTCGCTGGTAATGGATATATTCGCGAATTTAGCTGCCGTATCCCGGCTCGGGATTTCGCGCTCTATTGTGGCGTCCTTTGCCTTCAGCCAATCAACGAATAGCGTCCATGAATTCTCAGAATTTCACCATGCAATCTCCCGTAATTATTAACTTTTTATAAGTTTTATGATATAGTAAGGCTCCTAAATTCCACTTTATTCTGAATTGATATTTCACTTCTTTCTATCAGTTTAATCCACGGAGTTAGCCTCGCTAGTGCTTCTTACAATACGAAGTTGTCACCTTGCTTTGGTCAAGTGAATTTTTCCATTGGTCCACCTTAACCACGTGACCGGGAAGGCTCATATTTTTTTCTTCCAGTGCCAACCCCGTTTTCAACTCCCGCGAGTTACATGGAGATACCTCGCCTTCATTTCTCAGAAATTTGCACCCGGCTCCCTGCGCTGTTGCTACTACCAAGACTGCCCGGGGCTATGAAAACTTTGGCAACAAGTTACCCTCTCTCTTTCCTTCGTTGTCCCAAGTTCTGAGAAACCTAATTCTGTCCCTCATTGTGTTTGTTAATCTCACTGGAGACAACATTCTGTGGTATGGTGAAACCTGCCATCTCGGCCTGGCCTGTTCTTACTGTATGTACAGTAAGATACTATTTATTCTGAACATGAAATATATATTCCTCAATAATTCATCATAATTACAATTGCATGACGCTTATCACACCCCCACCAGGGTGCATTATATAATTTGGTGTTGTATTCCCGACTCGAACCCAGATACTTCCGATCCTCAAAACAAATAGAGCAGAAATTTGAAGATAGATAATCATTCCCATTTTTTCTAGTCTAGAATAAAACAAAAATAAGAAGAAGCTAAAAAAGTTGGGTATACAGTACAGAGACTTACATAATAATAAAGAAGTCTAGGGTTCGCCAGTCTTAAAAGAGATTTACCCGCTCTTGCTGAATGTTTAGAACACACCTATCCATTATTTTCATTACTTTTTCCATAACTACAAAATGATAAACTGAAGCAACAAAACTCTTGTCAATCACCTGCTATCGGCAGAAAGGATTGGGATTGTAGTAAATTCCATTAGACAACTGGAAATAATTCAGAGGCAGTGTCTACAATCGCGAAAAGAATACAGTAATAAAATGTAGACGCAGCAAGAACTTTGAAACTGATGAGTTATGCACATTTGACAGGCCAGAAATTGGGTTAATTGGATCACCAAATCATCGCCGGCGGGCGCGTGAGGATAGATTCCGTTTCGTTTGCTTGTAAACAAATTTAGACTCTACAAAACTTGAACAAAGATAACTCCGCGACCGTACCGTACATGTACCTCATGACAATAATAAGCCTCGTTGACAATGCGATTAAAAAGTAACAATGAAGCAGCAATATAAGCTTCAGTTCCTGAAAAGCTGAAGTAGGACGTACGCAGCAATGAGGGATACGGGACAGTCGCTCATTGTCATTATTTGTCATCTGCATTGACTTTATTAGCTGTTCTGCAGCAACCAGATTACAGTACAGATTTCGAATTACGAGGGACCTGATGAGAACTTTGAATTATATATGAACAGTATTTCGAATTAACCGAATGAAGTAAGACTTGAAGCCCTATATTTGAATTCGGGGAATGGCCATTTACAGTACTTTGAAATATGCGTATTTTGAAGAAACCGACTTTGAATTAAAGAGTTTTCACTGTATGTGGTTTTAGGAAAAGCACAAAAACCAATGAGGACATCAAAATGAAGCGTACTAAGTAGAATGAGGAGTGAAGTAATTTGCCATTGTTTTCCTCACTGGACGAGGAAGTGCAGTTACTGCACAACTGATCATATGAATAACACTCAGATGCACTAGTCACACTCTGAATGTCATTACTCAGCACCGCTCGCACCTCAGCAGCTTTCATATGGTCACAGCCGTAAGTGAACCTGAGACTTAAGGGGAAGCTACATTTTTTTCTGGTCTGTGCCATGAGACAGATGTCAAAATACTGTATCCATCAAGAAATCGCAACAAGCGACATTACTTATATCAGGAGAAGAAATACAGTCTCTCTTATGATAGCAAGGCATACTGCAAGAACAATCCTGAAAATTACAAAACAGACGTCTAAAATGTGTGTGTAAAGCATATCCTGTAAAAGGTATTACATCTCATTTTTATAGACAGAAGTAACTTCTATAATTGTTGCTGGAAAATGTAGAAAGAGCCTGTTGGTTCTGAATTCAAGAACAATGGGGGATATCCAATCATGCAGTAATTGCAGAGACATGAAAATGATGAGCCATTCAATGAAAATCTGGGATAGAGTGACTGGGCAAGAGACTGTGAACTGAGGTTTGTGCCTGGCAGGGGAACGGTTGATGCTATTTCCTCTGCACCAGCTAATGGAAAAATACAGAGAGGGAAACAAAGAGCATTGTATGGTATTCACTGACCTGGAGAAAGCATCCTGTAGAATCCCAAGAGATGAATTATGGAGTTGTTTGAAGAAGAAGAAGAAGAAGAAGAAGAAGAAGAAGAAGAAGAAGACCCGAGCAGTGCACCTGTTAACCCGTTGGCTGCTGCCTGACACATGTGCATCATGTCATTCTCGCATTGCATGTAGTGGACGCGCATGTGCATCATTTTATATAATCTGGTTTTGCTTGTCTGTACTGGTCGGCACTGTGATTGGGCTTTGTTCTTCTGAAACGGCACTCAGATTGCAGTTTGAGTTACATCTCCGGGTTAATGGTTCATGACCAGTTGCTTTCAAATGTGGTGTAACAATGGATGAAAGTTGAAATGACAATTCTACTGGTCCTTATTTCAACATAAAAAGCAAAAACAAAAGGAATATCAATGAGAAATCTATGTAAATTGTGGCACGAAAAGTGGAAAAGAACTGACTCCATTTATTATTGTCCTCAGTTCCCTGAAAATCCTTCACTTTGCTTAGAGGCTTGTTTAGGATTTACCACTAGTGCTATATAGGATTTGAATGACTACAATAATATTCACTACTGCATAAAAAAATAGTTACTGAAGGTTATTCTTGGTGTGAACGATTATTACATAACAATGGAACATCTTTGGTACAATGCAATGTAAATATGCTGTATTAACACACACGTCAATGATGCAGATGTGTGACTATTGGGACCGAGGTTATTATATTGTTCTTCAGTGCCTGTGACGCACATGTGCATCATTGATAATTTTTCACGTGGATGTGTAAAAACGGCACTTGTAATGTTAGAACTACCATCTGCTACCTTCTAATTAATTAGGGGAAAAGAAGCATACTGGCTCCTGCGGCGATATATAGGTTTAATTAAAGCGGCAGTGAACATATTTAAGTAATCCAATATTTGTACAGAAAAATATAAAAGACACTAAAGGTGCAATAAGAATCACAGAGGCTGTATCAGGAAAGGTAGGAGTTTACCAAGGGTCAGCATTTTACAGCCCTTTACTGTTTGGTATTGTAATGGATGTGCTGACAGAGACTGAAGCAGAGAGCTCCCCCGAGGATTTGTTTGCCAATGTTTTATTTTTATGAAGTGGAACTGTTATTGGAGAAAAGCTCAGGAAATTGGTAGTGTGGGGTTGAGCAAAATTTTAAAAAAGTTTAAGAACAGTGTGAATCTTGACCTATATATAAAATTACAAGAAGTGAGGATACCAATAGTGAATTTTTTAAATATATTTTGAAAACCAAAAACAAAACAAACCCCAAGGCACTACAACCCTTGAAGGGCCTTCTGTCCTTTTTTCCATAACACTACCATGTAATCAGTCATCATTGGCCACATTCATGTGGTCTGCTATAATACATAATCAAACATTCTGGTTTTGGGAAATTTACAAGTAGGTACACCCCTGCTTGCAACTCTTGTAGTTTGTTAGTGGGCCTATCCCTGTCCTGGGGGTACGATGTAGCCTTTTTCCATTTCTTGTTTATTAGGTAGGCCTACTCTCACAGAAGTATCAACTGATCTGCAACGTACAGATGCATGTGTTTGTTTATGAGCGACGTGATAACTGCACTGTAGACATGTGCGTGAGAATGTAAGTTTTATTTTGTTTTTGGTGTGTTTGTAGAAATAGTTTGATTTTTTATAATACAATGATACTGAACAGTTACCGGAAGTAATTTGCATAGCAACACATTAACGTGTGAAGCATTTATTTGTGATCATGGGTAATTACAGAAATTATTCGGAGGTCTTTAAACTAAACAGTATTGAACAGTATTGAAACAAAACTGAGGGAAGAAAATTTTCCATACGTGAAAATATGGGACATAACTGGGTAACTGGTGAAAATTAATTGTCAAGCTAGAAAACACAAACTATTTTATACACGCATTCGTCAACCGGAGCAGCAGCTTCGTCTGACGTCACGTGATCGGAGCTGTTCAACATGGTGGGATTCCGGTCCTCTGAAATAGTCTCAGTTTGAGGAATAAAATTTGAACATATGGCGATTATACAATGAAATTTTAAAATCCAGTATTTTTATAGAAAATAACAGATGTGACTATTATGCGGTGGAAATGATTATGCCATGAAATACGTTATCTGTCTTCAATGGATACAGGTCCTTGGAAGCATAGTGTCATTGTAGCATTATCTCAGAATACCCCCTATGACTCGGTACCGATTCATTGTCGATGTAGGCACTGTAAATAAAATTGTTCAATGGCACAATCAGACTGGGTCATCTTTGTTCAAGCAATGTTAACCCTTCATTATCTGTAGCTGAAATATGGAATATTAAGCTTCTCTTTGTTTGATTTCCTCAACAGTCTCTCCATTTAATCATGGGTGGTGGCCCTGCAGGTCCAGCAGGAACAGGCAAGACAGAGACGACCAAGGATCTTGGACGAGCATTGGGCATTATGGTTTATGTATTCAACTGTTCTGAGCAAATGGACTACAAGGTATGGTATACATCAGCACAAATCAAAACTCTTGACACTACCATCTTCTTTGAAAGTGTCTGTAGAACATCTGTAGGTAAATAATAATGTGTTGTAACAATTGTAATAAAACTTTATTCTCAATTCCAGTATTGTATACTGTATTCTATAGTACCTAACTCTTAAAGTCTATAAAAATGAAGTTTATTATTTATTAATAGACTTCATTTAATAAGTTCACCATCTGACAGTCCAACTCGTTGGCTGAATTCCAATGGCCCAGGGGCTGGGTGTTTGTGCCGTCCCCAACATCCCTGCAACTCACACACCACACATAACACTATCCTCCACCACATTAATATGCAGTTACCTACACATGGCAGATGCCGCCCACCCTCATCGGAGGGTCTGCCTCACAAGGGCTGCACTCGGCTAGAAATAGCCACACGAAATTATTATATACCATCTGACAGCAGGAAAATTCATGAGCTTGCTTTCCCATGCATATTCCCTCTCACAGAAAAGAAAAATCATTTCTGAAAATTACATTGTTTTCTACATGAGTGGCATGAAAATGAGAGACTCCTTAGACCCTGCAAACTTAATAACATTGGGATCAGAAGAGAACATGAGTTGACAGAGAGAGGTCAGATAGGAATATTTGTGAAACACGAAATAAGCTCTTCAGGGATTTAAAAGTATTGACCTGGAGGTATTGGGGTGATCGGGGAAGACTCCATCTCTGAAGTAAAGAAATTTGTCCTTTTATATTTTCATACTTGGCCTTGTCTCTTCTTTATGTTGCTCTAGTATCCCATTCTAGCCGGTTATTTTGTTCTTGTTTGTTGCACTCATAATCCACAACGAATTACATGCAGTTACACCCAACTAGTAGAATAAAACCTTAAGAGGCACGCATCTTGCTGTTTTATTATTATTTGCAGTATTTTTATGGTTACCTAATGGATCCAGTTAAATTTAATTGCTTCTTCTAATCTTAAGATTTAATTTGAGGGCAAGCATCTCATTGGTGTTATTACTAACACATCAAGCAAGGTAAATCAAATTTTGTTTACAATCATTTTGAAAAATTATGGGTTTTATCATCTTAAATTAATTAAGTTAATTCTGTATTCAGAGTGCTATGAGATGTACTTCTTCCATCTGCACCTGAACCTCAATTGTGTATTCTTATTCTGCTATTGTTGATCATGATTGATCATTAATTGCTTTTTATTTCTTTGTGAGTTTCCCTTGCTTTGCTGCAGTGTTTATTTCTGTCATGGGAATTCCTTTAATTAATTAGGTAATTTTAGTTTATGTTAATCGTGTGATTGAAATGGCAGCTGCGATGGTCATCCTTTTATCATATTTTGGGTAGATCTTATGTTGCTCTCTTATGGCAATTTTAGTTTATTATTTTAATAATTTCTAAATTATTGATTTTAACAAAATTTTATTTTATTTCCCTTTTAATATGATGTATATTTTCAGTTATCTGCACCTCAGTTTTCTCCTACTGTTATTATTGTAATTGTTGTCCCAACCCTTTGTTTCTTCATTCGGGGCATCATTGTTTGTTGTTTTACTGTATCAGTAATTTTAAAAATAATTTATTTGGTATGGGATGATCCAATTGAGGTGCAGGTGGAATATGAGTGTGTTGTTCATGATTTCTTAGTTGTGGTATAGTAATTCTTTTGCCTTGATTTAATTATTCCTAGGGTTAATTCATTTTGTTGATCCAAGAATTATGTTGATTTTTTGTTGATCTCATTTACCTTTTCTATGAGTCATATTCTTGAATCCAGGTCTACTATGAATTTGCTGATTTTTAACATAAGGCACATCTATCCTCCCTTTCATTAATCCAGGTTTTTATGTTATGCTTTTCTTTACGTGAAGAATGAATTAATGAAAACCTACAATATGTTTTCCAGTCAGTGACTGGGTCAGGGATGTTGAATGTATCATATATAGGCTATTAGTACGATGGGATCACCACTCCCAAAGTGATTTATTAGTGACTGATAGATGCTATAAAATAAGAATGGAGAGTGTTGCTGGAATGAAAGATGACAGGGAAAACTGGAGTACCCGGAGAAAAACCTGTTTCGCCTCTGCTTTGTCCAGCACAAATCTCACAGGGAGTGACCGGGATTTGAACCATGTTATCCAGCGGTGAGAGGCCGACATGCTGCCGTCTGAGCCACGGAAGCTTCTTTACGTGAAGATTGAGCTTTAATGTTATTTATCTTTAATTGATTTTTCCATTAAATTTATTCAAGTATAGACTGGTGGTTCTTTTTTCTTCAGGTAGCTATAGCATTTTACCATGCCTTATGTTTTTTCCTTGGTAGTAGATCCTGTCCTCTTGGGCATAGCCATTGTAGCCTAAAACACACTCACTTAACTGAAATAAGTCAAATAGCACATTCATATTAAGATCACCAGAAGTAAATTGAAGTAATTATTATGATGTACTTGAGATTTTCACACTGAAGCTATTATGGGCATTAAACTGATAAGATAAAGTGTGCATGTGCATGTGCACGCACGCACGCACACATACACACACACTCTCTCCCCCTCTCCCTCTCTCTCTCTCTCTCTCTCACTCACTCACACATCATGTTAAATTCTCTCAAAATCACTCGCTGCACAAGGCACTTAACTTCGTTTAACCTGGGTTGACTGGAGTTCCCAAGATTGGATCAAGTCCTATAGCCAACATTCTGCCCCATCCCATATGCAGTCCATCTTGAAGAAAGGTCGCACTCGACCTAATGCTATGGTGAGCATGGCTTGGTTTTAACATAGAGCAAGTTGTGTGCTAGACGAAATTCACCACAGTGAACATGTGTTCCAACATTTAAATTAGGATAGTGAATAGTTATAATAGCACTTGCAATCAGTGTCATGAATTAAATCTTCATCAGATAGAGTTGAAATATCAAGTGGAGTGGCCACGCATGTTAATATGCTACGGCTGTGGAACCAAGCTCTGCATTTGGAAGATGCGTGGTTTCGAACCCCACCGTCGACTGTCATGAGAATAGTTTTCTGTCGTTTCCCATTTTTACTTCCAGACAAATGCTGGGATAGTTCCAATTCATAGCTTATACCTTCCTTCCATTCACAATCATTCATTCCATCTTCATTACCTCGTCATCTGAGGTTGGTGTCAGGAAGGGCATCCGGCCGTAAAAACATACCACAGAAATTCATCCCACTTCATCCCCGACCCAGCATCAAGAAAAGGGACTAAGGAGTAGACATGCAACAACAACAACAATTTAGGAGTGTGCAGCTGTGCACTTGCATTTGGGAGATAGTGGGTTCGAACCCCACTGTCGGCAGCCCTGAAAATGGTTTTCCATGGTTTCCAATTTTCACACCAGGCAAATGGTGGGACTGTATCTTAATTTAGATCACAGCTGATTCCTTCCCACTCCTAGCCCTTTCCTACCCCATCATCGCCATAAGATCTATCTGTGTCAGTGCAACGTAAAGCGACTTGAAAAAAGAAAAAAACAATTAGATTTGAAATAAATATTATTCATTGTAGAACAAATAATGTTATTAAGAGATACTAATTTCCATAGCTTTATGAAGTTTGTCCAAATAACATAAGTTCCTTTATACCATCACACTCTTTACCACTCTCTATTATATTCATGTTTGTATACTTGCTTGTTTTTCTGCTCTTATTTCATACTTTCTTTCTTAACCATGTCTTTATATTGAGTTCATTCACAGTCTTGTGGAAACATCTATAAGGGCCTGGCACAGACTGGAGCGTGGGGTTGTTTTGATGAATTCAACCGAATCACAGTTGAGGTCTTGTCTGTTGTTGCTGTTCAAGTAAAATCTGTGCTGGTAAGTATGACCTACTCTTTAATTTAAACGTATAGAAGAGAAGGGCTTGTATTGTTACAAAGTAAGCACAGTTCTATTTTATTACAATACTAAAGGAAAACATGAGCTGTTTATAAAATATTACTGTAAGAACTAACATTACTTCTTTCATTCCATTTATAAAGAATAATTTCTTCAGTACTGCAAAAATACCACACTGAAAACAAAACTTATTACAAATCTTTCATGGCATTCAAAATTGTTATGAAAAACCATACAACCATTCTTTAAAATATACAGATTGTTACAAGTAATACATCTCATTGTAGACCATATTGGACATTAAATTATGAACGTTAAAATAAGAATAAAAATTTACACCACCTTTCGAATACTTATTTTTCCTTATATTTAGGATATAAACATTACAACAGGCGTTGTAAGATGGGACATGTTTCGCTTAACTGTCGTAAACATCATCAGCCAAAATAAATCTTAGCCTAAAGTTAGGTCAGGGCCCCGAACCTAGTGTCCTTAAAATATATGATGCCTTAAGATTAAACATTTAGAATATAGAAAATCAAATAGGCTTAAAACTAATGCAGAAACAACATAGAATGTTCATCTTGGCTAAGAGGGGGAAAAAAAACACACACACACTCGTGTTGAACAGAGGTTAAAAACAAGAAGTATAGTACAGAGCTGGTAGTGAAATAATTAAAATCTTATAGGATACCATTGTTATATATAATATAATAACATAATATAATCATAATTTTTTGTTATGTATGAACATTCTTATTAATTGACTAGTAGCAATTATTTTGATTATTACACTACCAGCTCGATGTTGTACCTTATGTTTGTATCCTCTGGCAACACGATTGCGTGTTTTTTACTTAGCCATGATGTACAGTCTTATGTTTTCACACTTGTTTTATGCATGAACATTCTGATTGATTAACTGGTAACAATGATATCCTATAAGATTTTAATTATTTCACTACCAGCTCTGTACTACTTGTTTTTAACCTCTGTTCAACACGAGTGTGTGTGTGTGTGTGTGTGTGTGTGTGTTGTTTTTCTTAACCAAGATGAACATTCTATGTTTTTTTTTGCACTAGTTTTAAGCCTATTTGATTTTCTATATTGTAAATGTTTAATCTTAAGGTGCCATATATTTTAAGGACACTAGGTTCGGGGCCCTGACCTAACTTTAGGCTAAGATTTATTTCGGCTGATGATGCTTACGACAGTCAAGCGAAACATGTCCCATCTTACAATGCCTGTTGTAATGTTTATACCCTAAATATAAGGAAAGATAAGTATTCGAAAGGTGGTGTAAACTTTTATTCTTACTTTAACGTTCATAATATACAGATTGGTCGGAAACAACGTGAACCAGGTATGTGAGCATTAGAGGGTTGATAATGCTGATAAATAAATTGAAAGAAATATACATTGCACCATTGCCATTTAATCAGCTGCTGAAGTTAGCTAATCAGATCGCTTTGTGGGTGAATTCAAATGGGCCTTGCACGCCACTGCTGCTAAATCTGTCCGTGAATTAAGACCGGCTTGAGAGCCGTACTGAGAAATCAGCATCAATACAAACATATTGTTTGTTTCATTCAGTGTCACCGCAGCGTACTTGCTTTGGCACGATGCTGTCAGCTTGGAGGTCTGTATTCAAACCCCTTCCCTAGCATCTAGTCGGGAAAAAAAAACTTGATATGAAAATTCATCTCACTTCATACTCGACCCAGTAGAGAAAAGGGATACAGTTTTATTAATCATACTAAAGGACCTGACCTGCTCCACAGCATTCATTATATATAGGTGAGATAACTCATCTTTATACACATTGTTTTGTCTGCCCTTTTCAATGATTTTATGAACATTTAATAAGAAGCGCATTATGGTATCCTGCAGTTCGTAGTTAGAATTCATCCATCTGTTCGGTAAAAATCTACCCATATATTCGCTTTTTTATCATGCAGTTCTTGATTTGAAGCATGGTAGGTATTGTGTCGTAAAAGGCAATGTCCTTTTCAATTGCAATTTCTCTATATAGAATGGTTGCCTTGTGAGCTCATAGGTTAGTCTCGAAGGAGCGTATTTTCCCAGCCAGGCAGAGAACTTTTTTAAGATGCATGACCTTCACTCTTTCTAGTGTAGCTAGGTAATCCTTCGATAGGTGTTCCCAGATAATGTATAAGGCATATGTCATGATGGGGTCCATTTGTATGTAGACTTTTTTCTCTTAACAATATGTAATTAATTAGAAACGCTCTGCCATCTGTTGCTGGGAAAGGTTAGAGAATCAAAGAATATCTAGCAGGGAATAGTATTCTTCAATGATCAGAGGAAGTGTATACTGTCTGGCTTGATAGGGAGTAATCAAACATGGCTGCATGCAATGACATTACTAAGAATGAAAATCATATGTATCAGAATATTAAACAAAGTGTTAGTCGCTTAGCAACTAACTAAGTACAGAATGTATTGCAGGTTAGGGTAAGCCTTCTGCTGCAATTATTGGAGTGATCATTTAATGATTTTATTTTATGATTACTCAAAGTTGGCTAAACTTAGAGGTCTCTCAATGTCTCATGATTCACCGTCAGGTAATTCCGGAGAGAATAAAACAATATTGAAGCAAATCTATCCAGTAGAACGGATGGACTGAATTGCCAAAGCTGTTTTTAGTAAACTCTTTTAATATATAGATTACACAATAATAATACAAAAGAACTTACGGCCAGTCATTTCTCTCTGTCAGTTGAGCAGTAGGCCTATCACACGGTAAACCGAATCATTCTTTCATTTGAATTATCATTGTCTTGTGCTGCCAGTGTTGTCATCATCCCAAATGACGTCATTTTCACTGCCATTAAGAGCTTTCGAGATCCTGTTATTCCCGATTGTATAGTCCAAACAGTGAGGATCTATTCACAAATGGTTTCTGGAGATGGTCTCTGTTATTCCCAGTTGGTGTATGTGTAGCAGAAGCCACCCCTTATGAATAAAGCCATGCTGTAGAAAGCTTGCCAACCCAACAGCTGATAGTTAGGATATGTTATGAATTGTACTTCTGAATGTAATACATAGAGACTGGAATCATTCTTTGGATAACTGCAGCTGTTGAAAGCCAGATCTTTATTTTTAAGTATGTATATTTTATGCTTGTTCTGTATATTTATCACATCAGGATTTACCTAAACAGCTATAACTGAGATAGGAGAGACCAAATTGTTTATGTTTGATATGCTATCAAGTGCCCAGGTAGTGTCAGAAGTTCCACAATGAAAAAATAAAAGTAAATAATAGGAAAGATTGATATATTTATGGATATCAAAAGATGTGGAGGTAATGCATTTTATTACGATAATGTTCAATTTCATACATTCGTTGTTTCCATGTTTTTATTAATGCTTAGTGTGATTTGTTTGGCATCTCCAAAAATCGTAGAAGTAGATAGTGGGATGTAAAACCAATAACATTATTATTTGATAGGTACGTTGACGAGTAAAACAGTTGTTATGATTGCTTTGTTTTTATCATGTTTTAAACCTCCTTCTCCAAAAATTACCTTTATATTGGCCTGAGTTATGAAATATTAAACAATCACTTTGTTAATGATCTCACCTGCTATATGAATAGCAACAACAATGAATATTTATTTTTATTTATTTATTTATTTATTCATTCATTCATTCATTTATTCATTCATTCATTCAGGATCAGCAACACCATAATGCCGAATTACAAAAATCCGAGCTATGTACAATAGATATTAATCTAAAATGAAATATATATAAATATTTACAAAGGACACAAATATACACAATAAAAACTGTACAATCATATATAATACATATTTACATAAACAACGACCTTAACAAAGGAAAATACATTTACAGTACATACAGGAGCAGAACAAGAAGGAAAATTAAGTTATATGAGAAATATCATGACAGAAGGAAGGAAACGTTACGAAGATGTCTAGGTTCATGTTGATGGATAATGTATTAAACATTGCTGGAATACATACAGAAAGGGACCTTTGGGTGAGAGAAAGCCGGGAGTAAGGAATATGAAATAGGGTCTTCTTTCTGGTACTACGGATGGGACGTGGAGGGGGGAATAAGGAAACTAAATCTGAAGACCTAAATAGACCATTAGCTGCTTTGTATAGCAGCTTTAGGTCGGCTGCTTTCCTCCGAGCAGAAAGAGTCTTGAGGTTCAGTTTCCCAAGCACTTGGATAGTGCTTAAGTTGCGACATGCAGGGACCCTGGCTCTGATGATAGCACAGAAAAAAGATTGTACACAGTCAAGGTGGCTGAGATTTGAAGAAGCAGAAATGGACCAGACTGGAGAGACGTATTCAACAATAGGTAAGATGCAGGAAACGTAGAATGCTCTAAGGGCATTTACATCTGTAATATCAGAAAACCTGTAGAGTAAACCAAGGAGTGGCATAGCACGTGAGGTGACCCTGTTTATGTGCGCGACAAACAACAATTTACTGTCAGAATGCACTCCTAAGTCTTTTTGATTGTCAGCACGTGCAATCAGTTGGTTCAGTAGGTGATATTCTTCTAGAACGGGGGATTTACGAAGTGTGAACGAAATGGTAGAACACTTGAGGGATGAGGTTTAAAGACGCCATGCAGTACACCAACCGGACAGTGAATCAAGTGCATTTTGCAATTGGATTGTATCTGTGGGAGAATCGATCTGCTTGAAGATTTTACAATCTTAACTGAGGTACACTCGTGTCCTTACCCTAAGGTGGTGCAGCTCTTTTTAGGGGCATCCCCAATGTACCATTTTACCACATAGCAACATTCCTTCCATTCTTAAATCTCTGGCAGTACCAGGAATCGAACTTGGACCCCCAAGAATGGCAGCTAATTGTGCTAACCATTATACTGGCAGACATTCTTAACTTCAAAGCACAGATATATGTTTCCATTGCGCGGGTCAGATGGACAAAACTATTCACAAATTTGTGTGATGTCATTGGAGGTGCAGTACAACTTGTACCTTTTTCCAAGCGGAATTGTTGTTCTTCTGTGACAAATTATGTTGGGGGGATTTTGTATGCAAGCCTTATTTTTATTTATTTTGGCCAGGGAGTGTAATACTTGAGGAAATACAGTAATGGCCTTTTTTATGGACAAGATGTATAAGAAATTCCCCCTTGAATTTCACTTTGAGTTTGTTTGATGATGGAATGGGTCTTGTCTGCATCGATGTCCTTGAGGGTATAAATAAGATAATGTATACCACAATTTGTATTGAAAGGTTGAACTAATACATCTCTTAAAAAGCTAATATTGTTTTGGCCTCTTATGAACATGGTTAATATTTGTCACCATTTCTGTATTTCCAGCACTCCTTCACCTTTATGGAGAATGAAGTTCTTTGCTCTTCAGACTACTTTACACCAGGTTGTCTTCTCGTTCATTCTGGAATATCCCTTAACCCATGTACCTTGGTCTTGAACTTGCTGTACTTCTTTCTTGAACCAGTAGTTCAGAGACACCAACCAGATCCTCCTTCACTACAGTTGCCCATGGAATGGTACACTTCCAAGTCATGAGTAGATCAAAACTTCTTCGACATATTCTGGTGTTTGGCATTCGAGAAAGATGACCTCAAGACATAAAATGGCACTTCGTTATAAAAAAAGTGAGAGCTTTTCAAATTTTGAGTACAGCTCTACGTTTGACTTCAGCTGAAATTCGCTCTCTAAATTTTGACATTGACCAAGGATCTTCCTTAGGAATTTCCTCTCTTTCATTTGCATCCCCTCTATCTCACTGTGATGAGTGAGGGCAAAACCTTCAGCATCTTTTGAAGTTTCAGGATACCCTACTGTGGTTTAGTGGCAGTATTTGGCAAGGCATGAGATCGATCTGAACTCATAAGTGAGAATGCAGAGGTCTATCTTAGTTACTTATTTTATGAATTTTAGTGCTGGGAGTGTCCAAGGACATGTTTTGCTCGCCTGATGCAGGTCTTCCTATATGACACCCATGGGCGACTTGTGTGTGTGGATGTGGGATGATGACGATGCGATAGGGAGAGGGTGAAACCTGCTGTCAGTACGTAGCCTATTCCTGTTGAATAACACCAAGGGGTCTGCTCAAAGCTATCTGCTCTATCTCCATCCAATGGATGAATCACTATCGACAGCATCACATGCTCTCACTCCATATGGACACTGTGGAGAATTGTATCCAGGCTTTTGACACGCAATCTAGTGAATGTATACCACCACCTCTCCTACCCTGAAATTTTTTTTCGGGCAATGGGACTCGAACCAGCTAACTACTGTGTCAGACCATAAGACTTGACGCCTTAATGATCATGGCCACCAGGTGGCCTTATGCAGAGGTGAAAAGTTGTTTCCATGCTTTCAGGGTTTCTTTCTCCAAGATACTTAAATGAATGCAACATTTGATTTTTCCATGGAGAAATGTAGTGGTATTATGATGATTAACCCTCTCCCATGGACTATTTTTAACCCTCGAATTGGCAGTCATTTATCCTGTAGTGGCAGCGATATTTTACTGGTGTTGCAGACTCTTAGTATAAATTGTGTTAAAAATCGTTGACATGTTATACATACATAAACAGTACACCCTTTTATCCTCAAAAGTACAGGGAATAAGATGATAATGATACTAAAGCTTTTATTTATCATCCATAAAGTTTAAGACCAAAAATATATTGAATATGTTTATATTATTTACTTTTGCAAAAGTTTTGCTATATATAATATGTTTAGGTAATTTTAAAAAAATGATATATACAAAAGGAACACCCGTTCATAGTAAATAGTTGCGTACCAGTATGTAGTTTATAATACTGTTCTTAGCTGGAAAAATTATACTACAATGTATACAACAATTGTATGCTACCACTTGTACATTTTACTCAGAGTCACTTGGGTGGGTCTTTCTTTTTACTCCACGTTTGTCAGGTCTCCAGAAGTGCACTAGTTTATGATATCACCCCTGGTGAACACCACCATTTCATTCTAGTCAACAGAATTTAGACTACTTCTTCTTATTTACTTGCAAGCACACAACACATAGGCGATTGTTATTCTGTGGAAATTTTTCGAGAGCATGAGAGGGGCCTCCTGCATGACCTGTTCGCCTCACAACTGGAATTGGGAACTGTTCATTTAGCAATCCCCTAACTATACTGACCATGAAGTCTCATCTTGCTAAAGGCTTATCAGTGTTCTTTATGTACAGGATGTATGCGTCAAATAATGTTATATCTACAAGATTTGAAAAAATTTGCTTCCAGGACCTTCTGGTGGGTCTGGAACAAGTGACATGAAAAATGCACTTATCTTTATTATCTGCACCTCCCATGAAGGTATTGTACTTATGAATCAGTAGTGGTTTCAACCCTTCATTTCCCTTTCGACTCCTTACAATATTGTCCTCAGTGTGACATCCCGTTGTGAGACAATAAACTGGTTTCCGTGTTTACGTCTCTTTATAAGCAACCAGTAGAACGTCACCTTGCCTAAAGTAAACGATTTGCCTAGGTTCAAGTTTGGTACCTAAAACAATCTGAGACTGTCCCTTTGATTTATTCACTGTCCCTGTGAGGAAATGATTCAGTATTGCTGACATGAATGCTTATCAACACTTCAGATTGATATCAGAAGGAAAACTAGCAACTAAATATAGCTGGCTCAGCTGAGACATACGTGTGGCCTGCCGCTGAATATGTAGCAGCTAGCACAAGACAGCGGGATTATGATGCTACTTTGGCTATGATTTACACTAGATTAGTGCAAGATGCTATTATACAAACTAGTTCATGATTATGACTGAACATTTCTCCTTCAATTGATTCATAATTAGCACATTTCGATAAATAATAATTCGATTATCGAAATAAAATAAAGAGCCTGTCAAAACGCCTGATGTCAGGCGTTGCCACTGGGCAAACACATAAAACGCCTGATATCAGGCATTTGCCACTTGGAGGGTTAACTCACTGTCCAGTGAAACCTAGAGTAATAATTTTCTTGTAATCTGTAGTTGTGGAGTACCTTTACTAAATAATTTATTCTGTAAAAACCACTTAAGATATCAGTTTCAAATTTTGCAACAAGGGAAAATCCACTATACTTATTCTAAAATGATACAATGAGATCACCTAATTACTTGCAAGAACCCCCAAGCTCAAAACAATACATCAAGAAGCATCCAACATGGTGCAAGTTAATGTTAAATTGCTTGTTCTTAAAGTCAGTCTGAACTGCCTTCTCAGTATCTATAAATGTCATCACTAAATCTCTAAACCCTTCCAGTGATCTTATCACATAGAATTACTTTTCTCCTTTCCTGCAGGATGCCATTCGGGATGAGAAGAAGACGTTTAACTTTATGGGTGATATGATCAATTTGACCCCTACTGTTGGAATTTTTATAACCATGAATCCAGGATATGCTGGACGCACTGAGCTGCCAGAAAATTTAAAAGCTTTATTCAGGTAAGTTAATAGAACTGATGTAGATGTTAGTGCCATCCTAGAGAAAGCTGGTGACATTCAGATGAAAATGAGTTCTAAGTATTCATTAACTGTACTGAAGTAACATACGTACAGACAGACAGACAGACAGACAGACAGACAGACAGACGCATGGACACACACACACACACACATAGTACGCGCATCTGTTAGTGATACATGCACACCCTAGTGCTGAATCGGTCGATCTCGGTTATCTTCGAGATTCGTATTGGCAACATTTGGAACACAAACTATGAATCGCTTACGCATCGCTCTGCGACATCTGGCGTACACTTTACGCACTAGTACTGTTGTTGTTTACACAGCAAATCCAAACTATAGAACTATAGAATTCATGCTAGGAACAAGATTCACATCAAGAAATGTTATATAATGTTATATAATGTTATATAATGTTAAATAATGTATTTGTTGTATTTGTATAATGTTGTTGGCGTAAGATAATAAATGTTTAGAAAATTCATATTGATCAATCATATTATCAATTCAATTCAGATTTCATTTTCATTCAGTTGGCAGTATTGCCGGAACTGAGAGAGCTCCCTCCTTACTCCTCAACCCCGTACAAAGAAATATCACTTAAAGCTGCGCAGACTATACATACATACATACAGTAGCTCCTCGATAATTCAAAATCCGTTAATTCAAAATCTTGCCTAATTCAAAGAAGGTCTTGTTCCCGCAAACATGAGGTACAGTTTTGCATGTTATTTAAATTGTTAAATTGAAATACAGATAATTCACAATTCGAAGAACAATGTCCATCCATTACTGAAATTCAGATTTTTAATTCAAAACTGCTTTTACATTTTTAAAAATAGTATTTTACAGAGTAATTTAAATTCAAAATTTCTCTGCATCATGAAAGAACACATCTTCTGGAACGTGCAGAGGCAGCTTTCCGCACTTTCACTCACTTCTTTGTGTCTACAGTGTGCTTTGTATTTGCTAAATTCGAGTGAAATCATAGTTCTTTTGTATTCAGCGTTTTGAGGAACACCACAATATCACGTAGCAGGCAGTGTGCAGAGAAGCAGAATCCATGAACACTGGCGATGCTGAAAGTTGACAAAAAAAGTGGCTCATATAATTGATTCATACGCACCGAACAATATTGTCAATGCCAATGAAACTTCATTATTTTGTTTCTTGATGCCAAGCCCAAACGGACTTATGATTTTAAAGGAGAGAAGTGCCAGCAGGGAAGTGGTACAAACCGAGCTTGATAGCTGTAGTCTCTTAAATGCGGCCAGTATCCAGTATTCAGGAGGTAGTAGGTTCAAACCCCATGATCGGCAGCCCTGAAAATTGTTTTCCATGGTTTCCCATTTTCAAACCAGGCAAATGCTGGCGCTGTACCTTAATTAAGGCCACGGCCGCTTCCTTCCACTCCTAGCCATATCCTGTCCCATCGTCACGATAAGACCTATCTTTGTCGGTGCGACGTAAAGCAACTAGCAAAAAAAAAAAAAAAAAGTGTTACAAGGGTGGGGGTTACTGTAATGTGTTACAATGCACACAGAAGTGAGAGACTTCCTTCCTTCATCATATGTAAGTTCGATAAGCCGCGATGTTTTAAGGGGGTCGGGCATTTTCCGTGCAAGTACAAGGCATCTAAAAATGCAAACAGTACATTAATCCAAGAGATAAAGCATTTGCACAGGAGATCCAACGTAATTTTTCCTCATCTTTGAATCGTGGTTTTTTTTTTTTTTTTGCGTTAGATTATGTTTGCCAGTGTTTTATCCAAGTGCATTATTTGAGTACTGTAAATGAACCTTGTTAGATGGATATATTTTGGAAACGGGTTTTTTTTTTTTTTCATGGCATTTGAAAGCTTCTAATTGTGAAATAAGGTTAATTGCATGCAGTAATGGGTTTTAAAATATTTTATGAGGCCGCAAGGGTTGGCATTTCTGAATTGCAAGTTGGCAGTTAATTCAAAATCACGTAATTCGAAGTCCAATTTTTGTGTCCCTAACGACTTCAAATTAACAAGGTTTTACTGTACATACATATAAGGGTTGTTTCTTTATTAGCAGCAACTATTAATTAGAGCTGATACAAAAGAGTTATCTCTATGAAACTTCTACAGTCCCTCATTGTATAGAACTTGGCACATAAGGCTATACACTAAAAAGCAAATATTGCCACCCTAGTGTCTTATTTTTGAATGGCTCATCACTGCTGTCAACTTGACTAGTTGCATATTGAAATTACGAGGCATAACCATCAACAAACTAATCTCAATGTAAGTATCAATAATGGAGGTTCCTTTACCCAGGTAAATGATCAGTCAAGATATTCATAATTAAGTCGGTCTTCTAGCTCAGAGAAATTAAGGAAATACACCCTCTCTCTCTCACCCTCACTCAATTTAATGTAATATATATTTCTACATTTTGATATACGCATTACTATAACCGTATTCTTCGGTTTTTGCCTGGTGTAAATAATTCAGTTTCCTTTTTGAAATTTGCTATCTTGTTGGACTGAAGTGAAACCATGATGTAATAATACATACAAGCAAATATATTACATGTACATATGCCGTAACTCAATAAGAATACAAAAAGGTTGTCTGCAAACCATAAAAGTCATGACAAAAAAAGTTTAGGTTGATAATAGAATTTCTTTCCATTTCAACTGAATTGATTTCTAAAGAGGAGATAATGTTGCTTTCCTTTTTGGAGGAGTTCTTGAAGATTTTTCTTGCTTCTTATACATTGTAATTGAATTCTATACATACGAATTGGACAAAATAAGACCTCCTTAATAAAATGCTGCATTCGTCATTTAACACAAACTACGTTATTAAATGCAGTATTCGAACATGCCACAATTCTATTTACTTGGTATTACCCAAACAAATTTATAATACTACAGAAAAAGGAAATATGCTTTACTTATGTCCACAAATGTAACACTAGTGATTTTCATAATATGGCAGTGGCAGTACGTTTAATCTCGCACGTCACAAAAAAAATCATGACTGTATAATGCCAACCTGCCAGATTAACAGTAACTGTAAGACATCATATCGGCAAGAAGGGTCTCTAAACTGTATGGTTAGCAGCACTGAATCCAACCCAACAGTTAGAAAATAACTATAAATAACTACCTTTAGTATTAGCTGGGGAGAAAGAGTAAGGTTGTACTCTTAGTGTATGTGCATACATGGCAGAGACTGTAGTCCCCATCATTGTGCAGAACCTACTGCCAGCAATGTGGAAGCTGTAATATCCCTGTTCTCTGGATGGTGTAGATTGGGAACAGTTCTGAAATTGATGACACAAAGTGGTTCTTCATCTTTGTTATCAAATCAAAATCACAGGTGCTTAAATCCGGGCAGTATGGGGGATGGTAGAGCACTTCCCAACTCCATCGAGCATATAAATTGTTAGGGTATATCTTGAGACACCCGGAACTTGTTCACTTAGTTTTCAACAGAAGGGTAGGCGGTAAGAACAGAATGGGTAGTTTGTGGCATGAGTATGAATAGCAAATTAGAGTAGAGTATATTGTAGTTACATACAAAAGAGAAAGTTAGCACAGGATAAGGTCAAATGGAGTGCTGCATCAAACCAGGATAGTCAGCTATATGCTTGACTTTGTTAACCTGGGAATCAAACTGGCACTCCTTTTGTGTGTAGGCTGAGTAAACTTCAAGGCCATGAGCCTCTTCGGTAGTGGAAGTCTCATTTCTAAATATTTCAATTTCCTGACTGGGAATTGAACCCATGTCCTTCTGTGCAAACTGCAGAGGTCTTTGGTGCCTTGTCTAGCAGTCATTTTTTTATGTTACAACTAATTTATTTTCATGGTCATGGCCAATTCTATATTCAGGGGGGTTATTTATGTGCTACATATTTTGATTGAAGTTACTATTACCAAGCGAGTTGGCCAAACGGTTAGGGGCATGCAGCTGTGAGCTTGCATTCGGGAGATAGCCCTGAAAATGGTTTCTGTGGTTTCCCTTTTTCACATCTGGCAAATGCTGGGGCTATACCTTAATTAAAACCACAGTTTCTGCCTTCCCACTACTGGCCCTTTCCTATCCTATTGTCGCCATAAGACCTATCAGTGTCAGTGCGATGTAAAGTCAGTTGTAAAAAAAAAAAATTATGTTTTGTGTATTGTTGGGCAATCCTGTTAGTTTGGATATGTCTTCTTTCTGTGGGAGAACAAGAAAGTGCTCATCCACTGCACGGGCATATACCCCCAGTTCAAAGACTCAAGTCCATGAAAAGTTTCCTGCGAACGTCACAGGAACTAATTGGATCACCTGAAATGGCAAGACTACAGTTGTAGAAAACTAAGATCCCTAACATCCTGGGATAGGTGACAGTAGCAGAAGGTATACCACTTGGCTACATTGAATAAGACTCCCTGAACAGACTGAGGACAGGAACGGGCAAGTCCAAAGTCAAGTGTGTGAGATGAGGCTATACAGATGCTGACAACATCAAGTGCAAATGAGACAAAGAATAAACCATAAAACTCTTGCTTCATTGTCCGATATGTCCATCTTCTTGTACTGAAGGTGAACTGTTTCAGGCAATGCAAAATACACCTGAAATTGCTAAATATTGGTCACAATTCATGTAATATAGGTACCTTTGATTTTTCAAAGTAATATTTGTCTGTGTAGAAGATGTTTCTGACATTAGAATAAATAAATGAGAGGTTCATTTAATAATTGTCACAGTTGAACATGTAGTGGAAGTGTTTTTTCAAGACTTTATTTGTAAAGTATGATATAATGTTTTATTTGTAATGACCTAACCTGTACTGTGTAATATTTGTACCATATGTATTTGTAAATAGTAGTATTCAGTTCTATATTTACTGGAAGTATCCATAAACTTTTGTTACATAAATTTTTGAACAGGGTGTGTTGCCTTTTGTTGGTTTGGTATTCTAGAATGTATTTTCTGACCGTTCTGGAAATGGAAGGTTCACGATCGCGTATTCGAGAATGTAGGTTAAGTTCGCGACTAAAGTTGGAGTTGTGATTGGTGAATCTAGGGGGCAATAGGGGGGCTCATGCATTCAGATTGGCTACTCCAAGGCCAGGGGTTTCCTTTATAAAGAGCGCGAGGCAACTTTCGTGAGGGATTCTGTCGGTCTTGGTCTATCTGTCTGTCTGTGAGCAGCCTATCTGGTTGTCCAAAGTTTTGACGTCGCCTCGCTACCAGGATGGCCCATCTTTGGGTAAGCACTCTTCAATTCCGTTCCGGCTAAAATTTCCGTAATGTTCGGTTGCTATTTCATATAGGAGTCTGCCCTAGCCTAACCTAGATTCGCCAAATTAATTATTTATGATGCCTTAGCTTTTCAGCTGGGCTTGCCTGTTTGTTTTCGAGGCATTCCCATTTCTTATTTCACTAAATATGTAGATTGTAGTTTGATATATTTACCTTGGGATTTGCCTCTGGTAGTTCAATGTCACTTGATGTACGCTAGAGTTTTGGAGAGTACGTTTACTTCACTGTAAATTGCAATGTACAACTGGATTTGTAACTAGATGTATAGTTGGTTTGGAATTTTGTAACTTGTATGTAGGTATTATCAAAGAACCTCTAAGTTATGTGTATCACGGAGCTTATAGTTCGTAAGTTGCAAGTTTGTGGATTTGGTTTCGGAATGTATTTGTAAAATTTCACTTGTAAATAATATTTTTTTCAAATTTAAGGATCACGGCGAATTATTTCCGAATCTGCAATCTAAGCCATGTCCTTGGCCTCAGTAGGTCGTAGTTCCTTCCACCTTCCTGGTTTATTGTCCACTAGTTGGCCCTACTGATATTTACGTATGTTTTGGTCGGCGGAGATCCGCGCAATTTCAGTTAATGTTTCTGAGTGTGTAGTGGTTTCTAATGTTGTGTAGTTGCTCTTAACTTCCCCCTTTTATTGTGTTTAGTGCTTTGTTTTGTGTAACCACCGTAGTAAAGGTTACAATAATAATAATAATAATAATAATAATAATAATAATAATAATAAGAATAAGAATAATTTTTACAGTTTGTTGTGGATCACAGAAGGAAGTGAAGTGCATGGGTTGAATGGACAGACAGAGCACGTAAATAAAATTACAGATATTTTATATTTTCTTACTCTTTTCCTGTTAACATAAAAATTACAAACAGTTGGAAGAGCCATGGCTTATAATGAATAATCTCAACAGAAAACAATAGGGAAATATTCCAAAATGCTCCTAGAAAAGGAGCCTAACAACACTCTAAATATTTCACTTGAATTTAATGTAAATATTTACATAAGGCAGGGGTGAAGCCCCAGTACAACTTCTAAATGATCCCCTGATCATATTGACAGAATTCAAAATCTAGTCCGGCCTTTACAATAGAAGAGGAGCTTAAGCTTAATGAATTACCATCTTCTGAGCCACTAGGCTCATACTATTACCTAAGGGTAATAACCCATTACCTTAGCAAGAACTGGGTACACTCGTTATTCAGACAGAAAATAAATATGGATCAAAAAATCCAATGAAGCAGGAGCAGAAGGCCCATACTAGTATAGGAACAAACAGGAAAAGCCAACTAAGCAGCGAGAGTTGGAAGTTGCAACAGCACTCCTTACACGAGTAAAAAAGAAATCCTTAGGTGGGCAAAGCCCATAGAATCAGTGACTAATCCATACTACCGGGGAACTTACGAAAGCCAAAAGAAGGGGGAGAATGTGAAATTTAGAAAAGAAAATTTTAGTCATCCGAAACTCATTTAGAACGGAGGATGATGAGGGTACCACACTCATGCCTCCGACAATTTTAACAACCCATCAGGGTATAATTTGAAGATCTACCTAACTTTAAACATACATAATGGAAGCCCTAATCTTCCAGAACATATACTGAATTCTGAGTTTAATTATAAGGTTCCTAGCCATCTTCTTTATAACCCCAAGTTCGAAGACAACTTCTCAGAGTTAAAGTCCACAAATAGCTTCCCAAAGTTAAAGTTTAAAACAGCAGGTACTCTCCCTACCTTTTTGTAATGTCAGGTTTATTCAGCTTTGCCCCTTAGAATCCAGCTCCATATCGCTGAGTCTTGTCACTAAGATCCACAAGCTGCACTCCAATTCTCAGTCAAAATGTCTCCTCTTAAAAGGGCATGGTAGGAAAGTTCGAGACTAAGATGACGTTATCCTCAAGGCTGACTGGTTACTTCCATATAAGGAAAGGGGCAGCAACATGATGTCACTCCTTACAGTATTACCAATATACACTCAAGAAATTACGTACTACATAATAAACTTTCTCACATGAGAGAGACCTCTGTTATACAAATGTCAAAGTATCCACAAGTAGAGCAACTTCTTGATAAAAGTTCATAAACTTGCTGTTAACAGCACCACAGTAGAGTTGGCGGACAAATTAAATGTGCGGAGAGGCCAAACATCCGGCACAATAATAATGTAAATGGCATATGGATTAAAAGAACTACAGACCTGTACATAGCAACAGATAAGTTTACCAATGCCATACATAGGAGACACTTGAAATTCTATGACCACATCTGTAGAATGGACAATAATAGTTTTACCAAAAAGCTATAATCATTCAAAGAAGGTCAGGATCAACTGGTTGGATTTACAAGAAATAAACGCTACAGACAATACCATAAAAATCGTGAACTGTTTGGAATTCTGGTTGCAAATCACAAATTTGTGGAAAAAGCTAAGAAGGCCACTGGAAAACAGTGGACAGCAGAATGGAAAAAACAATACAATGAATTCGTGAAGAGATTTTATAAGAAGAAGAAGAAGAAGAAGAAGAAGAAGAAGAAGCTAACAGGTTCAAACACACTCCTTAATTGAGCATAGTGAAGAAAGAGAAAGAATTATTGTTGTTGTTGTTGTTGTTGTTGTTGTTGTTGTTTAACATCTCTTGAATTTCCAACATTCTTTTTAGACATAGGTTATGGTCTATTTGTACTTTAACAACAGAAGCCAACAACAGTTCTGAAACACTGACCTTAACCAGGATTTAATCTATTAATCTGGGAACAAAATATTTACAATTAACCAGCTGAACCACTAAGCTCTCCAAAAAGAAGCATCATCATCATCATCATCATCATCATCATATCATAATTCTTGCTTTGACTATAAAATAATAGAATATATAAAAATTTTTGTGATTTTATGTTCTTATTAAAAATTTCATCATGTTGTTGTTACATTTTTCATCATACAATAATCTGCTTACCAGAAGCAGTGATCGAAGTATTATTCACCCATATGACTTTCCTGATTTTCTTGTATTTCTACTTCATACATAATGAGATTTTAAATTTCTTTCAGACCTTGTGCTATGGTGGTGCCTGATTTTGAACTGATATGTGAAATCATGTTGGTAGCAGAGGGTTTCCAGGATGCTCGTATTTTGGCTCGGAAGTTTATCACACTGTATACACTGTGTAAGGAACTTTTGTCCAAACAAGACCATTATGACTGGGGCTTGAGAGCCATCAAGTCAGTACTGGTAGTCGCAGGATCCCTCAAAGTAAGTGTTGTTATCGTCTTGTGAAGGTAATACAATAATTTATCATATGATGGATAGAAAATTAAAGAGGGTGTTCAGAAATAGTGAAGTAATGAACAGCGGTAAAGTAAATGAAGGAACTACAGTTTTAAAGTTGAACTGACAAGGTAATTTAATGGGCCTATCTTGTAATGTATAGCTGTGTCTACAATATGTCATATATATTATATAACTTTATTTTGGAAGACATTTTCTATCAAAACTCTCTGTGTGTAAGTTTTTGTTTGTACACCCAGGCACTTAGAAAAGAGTCCATTAGCTACAATGATGGGTAATTTTCAATTATTATTTATTTGTAAACACTATCTTTGGTCAAGAAATTACTATCTTTGGGTTCAAAGCCCACTGTCGGCAGCCCTGAAGATGGTTTTCCGTGGTTTCCCATTTTCACACCAGGCAAATGCTGGAGCTGTACCTTAATTAAGGCCATGGATGTCTCCTTCTCCATCCTACCCCTTTCCTATCTCATCATCGCCATAAGACCTATCTGGGTTGCTGCGACATAAAGCAGATTGTAAAAAAACAAAATACCGTATTTACGCGAATAATCCCTGCCACCGAATAATCCCCGCACCCTAACTTTAAGTAAGCTTATTTTGAAAAAAAGAAATGCCAACTTTGACGCAAAAAAATGCATCCCAATTTCGTGCCTCAAATTTTTTTTTAATGTGCGGGTATTATTCGCGTAAATACGGGTATTTACGTGAATAATCCCCGCCACTGTATTTACGCAAATAATACCCGCCACCGAATAATCCTGCACTAAATTTAGGAAGGCTGATTTTGTAAAAAAAATGCCAACATTGACGCAAATAAAACCCGCACTCCAATTTCGTGCCCCAACATTTTTTTAAAAAAATGTGCGGGTATTATTCGCGTAAATACGGTGTTTGTTTCTACAAAATTCTCTTACAGAACAGACTCTGCATAATGAATTTTGAATGTACAATGGTAATGTAGTGTTTAAATAGTTAGAAATGGCTGTAGAGAATTTCTTCTCAATTGGTTGAATGTTATTTTACTAGCGTGGTGACCCTGGTCGTCCCGAAGAACAAGTACTGATGAGAGCCTTAAGAGATTTCAATGTTCCGAAGGTCGTAACTGACGATGTTCCAGTGTTCATGGGACTCATTGGAGACCTCTTTCCAGCTCTTGATGTGCCTAGGAAGCGAGATATGGACTTTGAACGAACAGTGAAACAAGCAGCAACTGACTTACAACTGCAGCCTGAAGATAACTTCATTCTTAAAGTAAGAACTACTTTATTTTATAATCAAGTCTGCTGTTGGATTTCTTCATGTGGTTTGAAGTAAAATTCTTTTGCTTTGTAATGTGACCATCTCACAATTGGGAATGTTGTCTTTAATTCAGACTCTAAATATCAAATTATCTTTTTTTCTGTACAACTGTACAAGATGGCTCATTGTTGGTTTTCATTCTGCGGACTGGCTGAGAGGTGCATATCTATGATTATGATGCAGGCTTAAACAGAATGTTACATAATATTTATATTACTTCAGATAAATGAATGAAACTTACTGAAGAAGCTTACCTTTGATTCTAGTAGAGGACGGTTTGAAAAGTTCTCGGAATCACCACTAGATGTCAGTGCTAGAGCAACAAGGTTGCCGCGCAATAATCACACATCCTTTGTGAGTGAACACGTGGCGCATCAGTGCTCTAGCTGCAGGAGTGTGGTAGTGACGACTCTTTGTCGTTGTTCCCGCGTAGTAATTTGTGACAATGGAAGAAACTGAGATTCGAGCAGTGATTAAATACTCTGTAATGAAAGGTATGAAAGCAAAGAAAATTCATGCTGACTTTCAGAACACACTGGAGGACTCTGCGCCTTCATTTTCAACTGTTGCCAAGTGGACCAGTGAGTTTAAATTTGGTCGGGAGAGCTTGGATGATGATCCACGTAGTGGACGGCCAAAAAGGGTTACGACCCCAGAATTTATCGCAAAAGTGCATAAAATGGTCATGGAGGATCGTCGACTGAAAGTGCAGGAGATTGCTGAAGCTGTAGGGACGTCTTCTGAATGGGTATATTATATATTAACCGAAGAATTGGGTATGAAAAAATTATCCGCAAGATGGGTGCCGCGGCTCTTGACATTGGACAATAAACGCACCAGATTGGAAATGTCCAAACAAAGTCTGGCCCATTTTCAGTGCAACCAACAAGATTTTTTGTGCCGGTTTGTGACTACAGATGAAACTTAGGTCCCCTACTACTATACCCCAGAGACAAAACAGCATTCAAAGCAGTGGAAACATGCTGATTCACCACCACCAATGAAAGCAAAGGCAGTGCGTTCGGCCGAAAAGGTCATGTCCTCAGTTTTCTGGGATGCAAAAGGCATTCTGCTGATGGATTATCTTCCTACTGGCCAAACAATTACGGGGCAATACTATGCAAACCTCCTAAACCAACTACAGGAAAAGATACGCGAAACAAGGCCTGGTTTGGCAAGGAAAAAGGTCATCTTTCATCAGGACAACGCTCCGCCGCACACAAGTGTTATTGCCATGGCAAAACTTCATGAACTGGGGTACGAATTGTTGCCACATCCACCTTATTCACCTGATTTACCATCAGACTTTCATCTATTCCCCAAGCTGAAAATTTTCCTCGGTGGACGGAGATTTTCTACAAGGGAAGAACTGACAGCCGAATTGGAAAGGTATTTTGCAGGCCTGGAGGAATCTCATTTTCGAGATGGGATCAAGGCATTGGAACATTGCTGGACCAAATGCGTTAGTCTACAGGGAGACTATGTTGAAAAATAAAAGCAGTTCCACCGAGGTAAGATACTTAATTCTAGTACATTCCGAGAACTTTTCAAAGCACCTACGTACTTCTTGGAGGTGTGGTACTTACGGATTCAGTAGGCTGTACAAGAATGTGAAGAAAATTGTCTCCAAGGAAATAGTCTACTACTTTGGGAATACTTATCCCATTATTTGCCAAATATGTAAGGCCAGTAATGATTCTCTGCAAATGTTGAAGTCCATCCATTATGAAGCAGCTGCTATAGCCTTGTCACTGAACGTGCAAAAATATTCGTGCTGAGTTTCCGCAGGGTAATTTATGCAATGGTACAGATACTTAAGGTCTTGAAATGCACTTGCAGACATCATTTTGTGTATAGCCCCATTGTTATAGCGGGGTCTCTAATTCTTGCCATACCAGTTCTTATCCTAGTAGGCATTCCCAATACTAGCCACGATTGTGAGGCATGAACTGGGGTCACCTCTGTTGACTTATGCTGCCAATACTGGTTTCTGAGATCACTTGGTATAGCTGTTGCAGACTGATGTTGATCATGAAACTCTTTCATGATCAGAGACATTGTCTTATTCCATGGTGGCCGTGCAGAGGGAGGCGACTGTCCTCCTCTTGTTTCAGTTTCAGCTGCCACTTGCTGTCAAACAGGGGGTGGTGCTATACCATAGGTCCGGTATGCCTTTTCAAAATTGGTTGGTGTGAGGCATCCAGAGATACGACATGTCTCATTTAAAGCAGTATCTACTTACTTGGAATGCACAGAGTTGACCTATACAGGACAAACATACTCAGCTGCAGAGAAAGAATTTGCTAAGGCTTTAGTTTGCATAGTTGCTGGATGTGTTCCCTGTGGAGACCCTGTTAACATCCTAACTAAGTCCCTTGCTCTAATCTTCAAGCTTTAGGGGCAGATGACCTTAGATGTAAGGCCCCTTTAAACAACAAGCATCATCATCAACATCATCATCATCTATCTTCAAGCTGACAGAATGACAGTGCCTTATAAATGTAAGTGATCTCTCAAGTTGAACTCTAAGGTGAAATGGCGTATGGCTTTTGGTGCCGGGAGTGTCTGAGGACATGATCGGCTCGCCAGGTGCGGGTGCATCCTGTGCGTCCGTGATGAGGATGAAATTATGATGAAGACAACACATACACCCAGCCTCCGTGCCAGTGAAATTAACCAAGGATGGTTAAAATTCCTGACACTGCCGGGAATCGAACCCGGGACCCCTGTGAAAAGCCAGCAGACTAACCATTTAGCCATGGAGCCGGACAACTCTAAGGTACTTGTCAGCCAGTATTATCGTGGAGGTGTTCTAGCCTTCTGTTATCACCTTTGTTTGTCCACCACCAGTTTCATTCTCTACATTTTTCTTCTTTTTCTTCTTCTTTTTCTTCTATATCTTTTCCCGCACCTTGTGGGGTCATGAGTCTAAACAGTGCCACACGTATGAATTTGGCCCTGCTTCATGGTGGGATGCCCTTCCTGACGTCAACGCTATGTGAAGGGAAGTAATCACTATTGCGTATTTCTCTGGTGGTTGGTAGTGTGGTATGTTGTCTGGATATGAAGAGGAAAGTATTGGGACAAACACAAACAACCAGTCCCCCAGCTAGAAGAATTAATCCCATGTGATTAAAATCCCCGACCCAGCCGGGAATCGAACCCAGGACCCTTTGAACCGAAGGTCTCAATGCTGACCATTTAGCCAAGGGGTAAGATAGTTTCATTCTCAACATTACCCTCAGTAAATGAAATTGAACAATAATGATTGCTTTTGAATTTATTTCTTCATATCTCTTATTGCTGAAGTAATGGTACAGAACTCTCATTTTTCGAGGAAACCTCTCATCAGTCTGCCACTGGCTGACTTCCCTGCAGTGTCTGAAGCCAGGTTTACAAAACATCCTAGCAGTTGCTTCTGAGAATTGTCACTTGCTTATGTGTACATGCTTATGTACTAAGTATTCAATTGGAAAAGGAAGTATACGTTGAACAGAAACATTTTTAGGTGGAATTTTACATGAAACTGATAACTATAGAAGATACTTTATGAGATTTTCTCTTAAATGTCCTACAAATTCTTACATTTGAAATTTGATGAAAAAGTAGCATACAACAGGTTCAGTTTGTGATATACAGAGAAGGTGGAATATCCCCAATTTTATCTTCAGTTAAAACATGTCTTTCCTGCTTCCTCTGCATATTACTAACTGAACCTATTTTACACCAGCCCCATGGTGTAGGGGCAGTAAGCCTGTCTCTTAACCCAGATGCCCTGGGTTCAATTCCTGGGCAGGCCAGGGATTTTTACCTCGATGTGAGGGCTGATTCGAAGTCCACTCAGCCTTCGTGATTGGAATTGAGGAGCTGTCTAATGGTGAGGTAGCGGCCCCAGTCTAGAGATCCAAGAATAACGGCCGAGAGGATTCGTCATGCTGGCCACACGTTGCCTCGTAATCTGCAGGCATTCGGGATGAGCAGCGATCACTTGGAAGGCCAAGGCTCTTCACGAGCTGTTGTATCATGAGGTTTGTTTGGTTGAATCTATTTTATGCTACTTTTTCATCAAATTCAAAATGCAAGATTTTGTAGGAATGCTAGAGTCAGAATATTTGTGAGCAAACTTCCTCTAACACATCTTCTATTGTTTTTTTTTTTTCATGTAAAATTCCACCTAATAAATTCATTGTTTAACGTATACTTCATTTTCCAATTGATTACTTAGTATATAAGCAACATACACAATAATACACAAACAACAGTGACAATTCTCAGAAATAACTAACTGCTGGATGTTTTGAACACCTGGCTTCCCATAATATGGGAAAGTCACCCAACAACAGAGTGATGCGAGGTTTCGTCATAAAATGAGAGCTTCTTCTACTGCTTTTCCCACGTCTGTGGGGTCATGGGTGCGAACTGTATCGCACATGTGGATTTGGCCCTGGTTTACAGCCGGATGTTCTTCCTGACGCCAACCTTATATGGAGGGATGTAATCACTATTCCGTGATTCTGTGGTGGTTGGTAGTGTAGTGCGTTGTCTGAATATGAAGATGAAAGTGTTGGGACAAACACAAAACACCCAGTCCCCGAGCTAGAAGAATTAATCACATGTGATTTAAATCCCCGACCTGGCCAGGAGTCGAACCTGGGACCCTTTAAACCGAAGGCTTTAATGCCGACTATTCAGCCAATGAGTCGGACTTCCTCATAAAATGAGTGCATTTTACTTTTATCTTTGCTTATGCCAAAACAAGATTGACTCAGGTATGTAAAATGGAGCTAAAATTCTTATTGCACAGTAGCTTATATTCTGTTCAAATATTTCTTTAGGTGGTGCAACTAGAAGAGCTGCTCGAAGTGCGACACTCAGTGTTTGTAGTTGGCTATGCAGGCACTGGGAAAACTGAAGTTTGGAAGACCCTTTTCAGAACGTATCAAAATATGAAACGCAAACCTGTATTCAATGATTTGAACCCAAAGGCTGTAACAAACGATGAGTTATTTGGGATCATAAACCCAAGTACTCGAGAATGGAAAGATGGTAGGTCTAAAAGATAGATATATTTCTCTATTTTTTTTTTTTATGATGATAATCGGTGAGTGCTGGAATAATTTCTATCTCTGTTTCAGGACTCTTTTCAGTTATAATGCGAGATCAAGCAAACCTTTCTGGTGACAACCCAAAGTGGATTGTTCTTGACGGTGACATTGATCCGATGTGGATTGAATCTCTTAATACTGTAATGGATGACAATAAGGTGCGTTACAACTCTTGAAATTGCAATTGACTTAGTGCCATACCTCAAAGTGTAAATATTTCAAACTGAGAATTTTTTATATCGTAGAGGTTTTAACATGTTTGCTGCTGCCTGACGCACATGTGCATCATTGTATATGAATGATCCAGTGTTGTTTGTTTTTACTGGTTGGCACCATGATTGGGCTTTCTTCTTCTGTAACGGCACTTAGATTGAGGTTCAGGTTACATGTTAGGGTTAGTGGTTCGTGACCTGTTGCTTTCAAACATGGTGTAATAACAGATGAAAGTGGCAATGACAGTTCTGCTGGTCCTTCAAATTTCAGCACAAAAGGTAAATGCCAAAGGCATGAGGTTTTCAATTTACAAAGGAAAAATTAAATGTATCCTCCTAATTCAATATAAAACATAATTCCATCATTAGATGGAGCAATAAATTTCAAACATGTTTCGACTCATTTGAGCCATCTTCAGTGAAAAGGAGAGGGTTAAAGTGATCTACAAAATACAAGCTAAAAATGTGTTAAAAAACATAATGAAGGATCAAAAGAAAAAAACAAGAGAAACATAACAGAAATAAAAACAATAACAACATACAATATTTACATCACTAGATGGAGCAATAAATAACTCGCTGAGACAAATTCAGTGAAAAAAGGGTTTAATATAAAACCTAATTGAATCCAAAAAGTGTGCTAAAACTAGGAAGAAAATAAAGTAAAATAAATGATACAGGCGGAAATGAAATAATAAGTGCTAATGGTGAGGTTGTGGATCTTTTAGTCTGAACATTTTAATTTCATAACAATCCAAAAATAAGACGAAATCACTGTGCTGAAAATTCAGGTTGACAGTCTTTGTAGAAATACCATCACCACGAATGGCTAGGAGGAGAGCGAAAAAGCTTGAGAAACCAAGTTTGAGAGGCGACAACATGCCAGGTGAAATGTGTGTGATAAGTGATGGAAAAACACAGATGAATTTAAAATTTTAGAATAGCAGCATTCTCAATTTCTTCTCAATTTAGTGGTCCTATTCTCAAAGATAGTTTCCAGTGTTGGCTAGGTGTATTTGCCTTATTTTAAATGGTTGGGTGGGCAGTGACAAAATTGAACTTGTATTGTGTAGATTACTTTAACCCCCCTTATTTCACTGAAGATGGCTCAAATGAGTCAAAACATGTTTGAATTTTATTGCTCCATCTAATGATGGAATTAGGTTTTGTATTGAATTAGGAGGATACATTTAATTTTTCCGTTTTAAAGTGAAAACCGTCAATACAGAATGATTCTAATATCTTGTAAAGGCATGAGGAAGTGATGTAAATTGTGCCATGAAAAGGGGAAAAGAAATGATTATTGCCCTCAGTTCCCTAAAATCCTACACTTTGCTTACTGTTATAACTTAGCAGTGGGTTTATTTATTGAGTCAAATCATACATACAATTCAGTTTGATTAACAAGCAAAGAATCTCTACAGTTTTTTTTAATCCTTCTCTTGGGAGTCCATAGTCATGGCCCTCTGGATAGTTTTCCCTGTTAAGGCTCCTATGGTCATCTTTGGCACTTACTTGAGGATTTACCGTTATTGCTGTTCATGTTGCAAATAACTAAAATTATTTTCATACTGCATCAAAAACCAGTTAATGAAGGATATTTTTTAGTGCGAAAGATTATTACATAACAATGTAACATCATTTGGTACAGTGCATTGTAAATATACTGTATTAATAACACACACATTGATGATGCACGTATGCGTCTACCACCACCTATCGTTCTCCAGTACTGCTGATGCACATGTGTACAGGTATTTTTTTACAAAATGGCTGCCAGTGATATTTTGTTTTGCAAGGCGTTATCATTGCATTCCTTGTTAAAGAGGAAATATCTGCTGAAATTCACAATAGACTTCAGTGTGCACTTGGAGGTGTGTACATAGTCACTAGCAATGTTACAAGATGGGTGGAACTCAAAAATAGAAACCCAAGCATGCAAAATCAGCCTTGTAGTGATCGACCTTGAACTGCTTCCACTGAACACAACATGGAAAGAGTTGACAACACCATTAAAAAAGATAGTTGTATCTCTGTGTATACAACTGCAGAAAATCTTACAATAGGCCATGATACAGTACAAGAAATGATTGTAAGCTTAAGTTATCAAAATGTTTGTAACTGCTGGGTCTCACAAATATTGAAGGAAAATCACAAAATTTAGAGAAAATCTGTAGCTCAAGGCCTCCTACAGGAATACTGAAATGAAATAATTGCTTTTGTGTCAAGTATCATAATAAGTGACGATAGCCAGCTCCATCATTAAGAACCTAGAAACAAAACTGCACAGCATAAAATGGCATAATTGGAATTCACCAGCAAAATGAAGAAAGGGGAAACAGTGTGGTCAATTGGGAAAGTTGTGAGCTTCATCTTCATGGTTGCAGCGGGGAGCATTCTGGTTGATTTTTTCTTGAACCTGAGGAAATGCTTCATAAGCTCCACGGTGCTCCATTGTGTGATATTTGCTTGAAAGGAAGAGATCTTTTTCAATATGATAATGTGCCTCCTCACTTTGCTCATTTCACCAAGGAAAAAATTGGAAAAATGAATTTGTGCCGCATTCTACCTACCATCTCGACCTGACACCCTCTTACTATCGTCTTTTTATTTTTGTGAAGGAACAGATGCTAGTTTACTATGATATATTAGAGAACATACAGAAATCAGTGCATCAGTATCTGTAGGCTGCTAGAACTGAGCTCTTTCACTCTAAGAGGTTTTTTTTTTTTTAATTTGCTGTTTACGTTGCACCGACACAGACAGGTCTTATGGCAACAATGGGGTAGAAAAGGGCTAAGAGTGGGAAGGAAGCGGCCATGGCCTTAATTAAGGTACAGCCCCAGCATTTGCCTGATGTGAAAATGGGAACCATGGGAAACCATCTTCAGGGCTGCCAACAGTGGGGTTCGAACCCACTATCTCCCGAATATAAGCTCACAGTTGTGCGATCTTGTCCATACAGCCACCTTGCTTGGTTCTAAGGGTTTTTTCAAACTTAACGAACAGTGGCAAATGTGCACAAAGAAATGGAGATTATGTTTAAAAGTTAAAAAAATCTGTAGACTAAAATGGTGTATGTGTTTTTTTCAATAATAAGAAATTCTATTTCATGAAAAATTATTGCTCCATAGTTTCAGTTTGCATGCTTTTATTTAGCAACAAGTACACACAATAGTTTGATATTGATAAAGTAAATGTTTGTATCACAGGATAAATGCTAATCAAGCTAAACCTATATTTTCAATGTATTGAACATACTAATCTATAATCATACATCACATATGTTACAGATCCTTACTCTTGCAAGCAATGAGAGGATTGCCCTCACACCAACCATGAGGTTACTCTTTGAAATATCAAACTTACGTACAGCAACACCCGCAACTGTCTCTAGAGCTGGTATCTTATACATCAACCCCCAAGATCTTGGTTGGAATCCGTAAGTTGTTATTGTTTACAGCCACTGGCTTTGAGTGATTTACTTGACCAATAGAGTTAAAACATGTAAATGTCTCATTTGTAGGTTTGTGACAACATGGTTGGAAACTCGCACAAATCTGTCAGAGAAATCCCACCTTGTAATACTCTTTGATAAGTACATTCCTCCTTGTCTCGAGAATATGAGAGTACGCTTCAAGAAGATTACACCAATTGCGGAAATTTCACACATTCAAATGCTGTGTCATTTACTGAATTGCCTGCTAATTCCCGCTCACACACCTCCAGGTAAGCTGTTCTTTAACACGAAGAAACTTATTCTTCCTAATGATATTAGATAATAGGAGATAATCATAACATAAAAATTGATCATCAGAAGTAGTCTTCATTGTCCTATTGAAGAAATATCATGTTTGCACATATGATGAAACCTTGATAGCACATTCCTCATTAAGACATTTTCTTGCTTAGCACGTCATAAATTCAAAGTCCTGATTCACATCGTATTAAACCTTTCTGCTCGTGTGTCGACCTGAGGTCGACAGCCGTCACTTAGCGTTATAGCTCGTGTGTCGACCCTGAGTCGACACAATGTTTCGCCGCTCATTGCTAGGTTACCTGGCAAGCCAGGACTTTTGTACTTCGTTTCGTAAGTCCTGGTCCCTTCTTGAAACCGAAAGAAACAAAATAGGAGTGTTTTAGTTTCTCTTTGCTTGGCAAAATTGCTCCGTTTCCTTGACAATGGAAAGCAGTCGCGTGAAGCAATATGGCGGCGCACAGTCTGACCGAAGCTGAGATTCTTGCATCTATTTCGGCTGATTTTGTTGATAGTGACCATGAAAGTGATGAAAATTTTGAATCTAGCGATGAAAGTGATATATCCATTAGTGATTCAAGTGATGATATCGATATCAGCTTCGCAAGAAATCATAGAGGAGGCGGTAGTATTATGACTCATCCCGGTCCCAGTCATACAGTGCTGACTTCAAATATACCTTGGAGATCGTGGAGAACTGGTGATGCAGGATTACCCTAATTTCCTTTCAGGTTAGTCAGTGGATTCATAACTTGTGGCAATAGACCTAAAGTAGAACTAGAGTACTGGCAGCTATTTTTTACTGATCAGTTGCTAACCTCTATTGTCCATGAGACGAACAAATTTGCCGAAATGAAAATACAACAAAATACTCCACTTCAGAAGAGATCTATCTGGTTTTCTTGGAAAGCTGTGACTGTAGAAGAGCTGAAGGCATTTTAGAAGAGCTGAAGGCATTTATTGGTGTAATTATCAACATGGGGATGAACAGCAAGGCAGAAATGCAGGATTATTTTAGTGAAGACTGGTTGGATAAGCAGGTGTTCTACAAAGATGTGTTCTCTAGAGACAGATTTCTACAGATATTCTGGAATCTCCATCTTTCTTCCCCTGATGCTGATAGGGCAGGTCCACAATCTAGAGGTTCGAAGGTCAGAAATATAGTGTCGTACCTGGACACAAAATTCAGGGAACACTTCATTCCAGGAAAGAATCTGAGTGTTGATGAAAGCACTGTAGGCTTCAAGGGTCGTCTCGTGTTCAAGTTTTACAATAAACAGAAACCAACAAAGTGGGGACTCCATATTTATGTACTGTCAGACTCGAGTACCGGATACGTATGTGCTATTGAACCATATTATGGTTCAATAACCACACAATCACTTGTTAGGCAAGATTTACCCTTCACTTGCAGGATAGTTATTCATTTGGTTACAAAAGTTTTGCAAGCCACCAACGAAACTGGGTTTCATATCTTTACGGACTGGTTCTATACCAGTTACGACCTTGCAGCTGAGCTACTGACACTAAAGGTCCATATTACAGGCACTGTAATGGTAAATAGGAGAGGTCTGCCATTACAAGTGAGAAAAGCTGCAGCAAAGAGAATGAAACAACATGACATTATTGCACTCCGAACAGATAACACTTCTTGCTTGGTTTGGAAGAACAAGCGAATTATTGCTATGCTGTCCACTTTCTATGACGATTCCACTCAGCCTGTGCAAAAAATAAGACGTCAAGGTGCTGAGGAAATTGTAGAGAAACCTACAGTCGTATGTGCTTATAATCAATATATGGGGGGCGTTGATCTTTCTGACCACTATGCTAGCTCATACCCATTCACACGTAAATCAGTGAAGTGGTGGAGAAAAATGTTCTTCTGGCTTCTGGAGATCACAATAGTGAATGCCTTCCTATTCTTCAAAGAAGGTAACAATGGAATCACCCATCTGAAGTTCAGGAAAAACTTGGTAAGACAACTTGTAGGAAATGTGTGAAATACACAGAGCAGGAAAAGGGGAAGACCTCCCTCAATGGATGAAGAAGTGAGGCTGAATGGCAAGCTACATCTGCTGTACCCCTATCCTGAAAGAAAAACTAAAGATTGCAAGGTTTGCAGTGACAGGAAAGTTGTTGGAGGTAGGAGAGAGACAGTCCATTTCTGTAAAACCTGTGAGAAGCAACCAGGGCTCCATCCAGGCATTTGCTTTGAACGTTTCCAAACACTCAAGGCATACCGTTAAGAAAGTGAAAAACATTATTTTGTGCATTGTAAATACCATAAATTAATTAATTTTGTAGTTCCTTCCTGTATATATTGTTACAACTAGTACTTAATACAAGTTTAAAAAATGAAGAATGCTGACAGAAATAAATACGAGTGGGGAGAAATCAAGACTTACAAATAATTCGAGTGGAAAGTGTTAAATCTGTATAAAAATACCTCACTTACCATGTCACAAATTTTTGCTATTACGGCTTAGTACAATCAAATTTTTCGTAGCTCTGAAAATGTTCTTTGTCATACCTTGTGAAAGGAATGTGATTTCCAACACAGACAGAGCCCTCGCCATAGAAGACAGTTCACAGAAATTTGCGCAAAAATGGGAAAAGTCCTTGAATTCCTGAACATTACAGGGTAAAGTACACCTTCGGAGAGCAAGCCGTTAGGTTCAGGACAGTTCCATTTTGCTTGCTGGTTTTCAGTGATGTTGCTGAATAACCCGGCAAGCCTGTTTGTGCTTGTATTTTGTATTCCATTCAGAAGTTAGAAATTAATTTAGTGATAAAGTGAAGGGCAGCTAATATTTGACGTGCAATAGCCTACTTATGGATAAGGAACATAATCGTGTGGAGTTGACTAGAGTGGTGCATATTTGTCATGTGGTAGCCCAGTTATGGATACTGAAAATGTCGTGAAATCCCCTACTAATGAAGACCAAATTAAAATCCAGGAAGTGGACAGGAATCCCCATCTTTCAGCGGTGGCAGATATATTGAAAGTTGAAATTCACACCTTCGAATTTTGACTCAAGTCGATCGAAGTGTTGTCATATTCAAGATGGCAGTCAAAGTACTTCTCTCACACATGGCGAAGGTTATCCTCCAAATAATTCATGGCCCAAGAGTGTGACCAGAAAACCATGCTTAATAATCCACTCATCTGAAATATAAGGCTTTAGCTAACATTTGTTTTAGAAAGAGTACAATCTACAGTAATATGTTGATACTTTTATGGGTCACAGTGGAAATGTTTTCATATTTGTACAATTGCCTTTATGTTCCACTGATTCACGTAGGCCTTATGCTGATAATGGGATAGAAAAAGGCCTATGTGTGGGAAGGAAGCGGCTGTGGCCTTAATTAAGACATAGCCCGAGCATCTGCCTGGTGTGAAAATGGGAAACCATGGAAAACTATCTTCAAGGCTGCCGACAGTGAGGTTTGAACCCACTATCTCCTGATTGCAAGCTCATAGCTGCATGCCCCTAACCACACAGCTAACTCACTTGGTGTTTCCATATTTGTCTGGTGTTTTAAACACCTTTTGTTACACTGTTATTTAATAAGCTCCACTGGAAAAATGTTCATATTTGTTTGTTCATCTTTTCTTAACCACTGTATTGCTCAGATGCTAACATCACACTAGGGGTCTCTGCAAAAAGTTTGAATCTTACAAAATTTTGGATACCAAGTCCACCTGATGCACTTTTCTGGATAAATGCCCCCCTCATCTGAGAAACATTAACAAAATCTGTTCTAGTCATGGCATGCAACCAAATAAATAAGCATTCTGCAAATTAAAATTTCCCATTTTCCATAATTTTCTCTGTATCATGTTCAGTAATGCAAACAAAACACTGAAGTTTACATTTACAGTCCAGGCCCAGTTTTGCAGCTTCAACGCGTCTGCCCTTACCCCTCCTATTTGAGTATAACTAATCTCTGTTTCTCCTCATCTGGCAAGCAGTTTGGGCACTCATGTTTGTTTTTCTCTTTCTTCCTCTTTTGGCAATGCCCTCATTATCGGCAAATGGTGCGACATTCTCTGTCTCATTGTCAGTGGTGTCTGCTTTATTGTCTGGAATACTTGGTGGAGGTGGAGCATAATTTCCATTGGAGAGGCAAGCCTTTAACAAAAACATCATGTTAATCTGTATAATTCAACATTCCATGCAAATAATAGTAACTGAAAAATGGCTTCATATAGATGTCTTAAGTTAACTAGTGAATAATAATTGCATTTGAAAATATATAAATACAAATTGCTCACACAATATTTCTACTAAACACAAAGTATTATTTTAGTTTTTTAAAAAATTGCTTTTCGCAATGGCAAGTACTGGGTGTTTGGTGTACACAATGGTAACTACTGCAGATACCGTTTATCTACATGCATAAGTTATTTTGAGATTATGCATTTTTCTTACCTTAGATTTCCTGTTTGTCAGCGGTAATTCAATATCCGCTGCATCTGGTTCATAGTCCGGATCTCTGTCCAAGTCATCAAATTCTGAATCACTATCTTGAAGCAACTGTTTTGGTATGATCTTGCTAGAAACAGCAATGCTTCTTTTCCGCAGCAAAATTCTCCCTGCTCTCACCTGTGGTATTCATCTCATTTGGGACCACCTTACTATGACCGACTTCAAAACCCTAGAAAGAGTAAAAGCCAGATTCCTGAAAAGAATACTGGGGATAGCAAAAACAGTGCCGTCAAGATTAGCGTATATGCTTGCAAAAGAACGCTTTTTCATAAAAGATATGAGGTACATCCTACAGCTACCATCTACACCACAAGCAGAAGAAGTCCTTAGGAAAAGAAAGGAAACACAAGAAGAAATATGGCCGGAATTTTTCACAACAGAAGCCATTCTAGACCGAAGATGGAGTGGACCAAACCAGGTTTTGCGTAGTGTCATTACTAGACTATCTGTACATGGATTTCTCCATAAATTGTGCGTGAAAACATACTTCCATGACCCAGATGAAGACTGCTTATGCAAACTATGCAACAAAGTGTGTGAGCGTTATCATTTTACAATTTGTACACAGAGACACAAGACTCTAAAGGAATACAGCAAAGAATAATGTATTTTGTATCTATTTGATCAGTGTGTACTAATTTTATGCACGTTTGTGCACTCTTTCCTTAATAATAATAGTATCATTTACGGGTGACTGTGGAAACAAGAACTTCCTTTGAGCAGCCATCTTGTAGTAGATAACATTATTTACGCGAAACAACTGCCAGGTACCATAACTTTGAATCACTATCTCTCTGCCATCCGTTGACCATTTCTGAAACCAGTTTTAATGTATGATCAGGCTGTATGTTGCTTTCGTATGGCCATGAAATCTCAGTTTCTCACTAAAGGTCAGGTACCATTATTTACACCTGAATGCCTTTTATAATAATTATAGCTTTTAAATAAGAGCTTTGAAGTTCTGCTGCTTTGAGGTGTCGAAAGATGGCCACTAATGGCTTTGTCAGTGAACCAACTCACAGTGTTTGAAATGTGGATGTATCACAGAATGTCAAGACCCCAAGGGCAGATCACATCACCAACGAGGAGGTACTCCGTTATGCTAGAAAATCGTGAATTCTTAACCCTTCAAGTTACAATAAATGGCCACATTGTTGACTGCAGAATGAGATTGAATTTGCCTGCCAGTATATTGAGTACACCTGTCACACAAAACCATGCATAGAATACCAGTGTTCTCCCCAGAAAGTTTCGTCAGCCGGGTGGCAGGATTGAGCAACTGGGCGGGGAATACAACGTTAAAGATGAATGTGATTAAATTGCAATGAACTTCCCTCAGGGCATTAATAATATCAGACAGGTAAATATTAACTCCAAAATTGGAACTATTTTAGTGTTATTAACACGAATAAGACATAACGATATAAATTGAATTTTTACTATTCTACTGCTCATTCATAATCATGTAACACCGGGCTTTACCACTCAGTTCCCTTGGAGTGCCATACGGGTTTGTGACGTCCTGGACACCGCTCGCACAGGACACTACGTCATAATCAAGCTAAACATTTACACTCCAATGTAATGGATGTAATTATGCTGACACTAATGGAAATTCGTTTAAATAAATAGTTTTACAGTATTTAAATTTAGGCCTAAATTTGGAACACCCAGTAACTTAAATATGTATTATTTATTACGCATACCTAGGTTTTGTTAACAGGGCGGTCTGTAAAACCGGCAGGGCGTTGTGCCCATTGAAAAGGTCCTAGGGAGAACACTGAATACTAACCGATGAAAATAATTCACTCATATTTTGCATTCATGTCATTGAAAGTTATGACTTACCGGTCTTAATTTCCTGAATGACTGCTGGGTGTGGTACATTTGTTTTATTTAAAATTTCAAATAGAGCAGTTCCATGTACTCTAAAACCATCGCATTTTTGGGTGGTGGATTGGACCCTAACTCTTCTTAAGTATTTCTGAAAGACCACTGTATCCACAAAATTGACGTATATTAAGATTATTGTCTTTATTCTCCTATTTTCAATTACTATGGTTCTTTTGCATCACAGACCATGCACGTTTGGAAGGACCTCGTGCAGCACTTTCTCATTTTCTTCAATGCTCTTCGCACTCTAGTAACTTTCTCTGTCGCTTTTACAACCCTCAAACGCAGATTTGTTTTCTGAAACATCATTGTTGTCATAACTGCGATCTAAAACACATTCAACAAGTGCTTTCAAAATTTCATAATCATTGCCATGATGCCAGTTCTACTGCATAATGAATACTGAATGCCGATGAAAATGAACTGTTGTTCAACAATCTTAGTGTCTCACAGGGTTACAAACAGCATTGCTTACCAACAGTACATGCCTTTAGTTTCATATCAATATGTATTGTGCCTGCTTATATTCCAAAGGGAATCTAATTTACAAAGATAAACGAGACATTGCATCACTACGAGCAAAGATCGTCATTTGATTCACGCGCCAAAACACAGCATGCACCTGCAGCTTGTCAAGTGATGTGAATGGGTTAAATAAACTGAAATTCACTTCTAAGCAGACTAATAACTATTGAAATCTCTAGACATGATATGGGCTTTTGGGCTTACGCCATGTCTAGAAAACAAGGTGAAACTCGTACAATTGTAGAAGACTTCCTCGGGAATAATCAAGATTTTCTTCGGATGACGCAGAGCAAAGTTCTCTGCGAAACGTAAAGAGTTTCACCTTGTATTCTTGACACGGAGTAAGCCCAAAAGCCCATATCATGTCTAAAAGTAAGGACTGTGAAGGTATCAATGTTAACATATTGAAATCTTGATAATAATTCTTTGTTTCTTCGTCTAGACTGTCCCAGGGAGTGGATTGACATGTATTTTGTCTTTGCTTGTGTTTGGGCATTTGGAGCAACTATGTTTCAAGATCAGGTATGTGAGCATTGCATAATTGTTCTCTTGTGAAAACTAGTAACTTGTTTAGAAAATAAACATTGATACAGTATTTGAACTTAGGTTCATATGTCTAATTTGATTGAGTTAAGTTGGATAATAATATAATATTTACCTGCTTTATATAACTGGATGCCGGGCTGAGTGGCTCAGACGGTTGAGGAGCTGGCCTTCTGACCCCAACATGGCAAGTTCGATCCTGGCTCAGTCCAGTGGTATTTGAAGGTGATCAAATACGCCAGCCTCATGTCGGTAGATTTACTGGCACATAAAAGAACTCCTGCAGGACTAAATTCCGGCACCTCGGCATCTCTGAAAACCATAAAAGAGTAGTTAGTGGGACGTAAAGCAAATAGCATTAATTATTATATAACTGGAGTCTGGCAGTTTCCTCAATATTCAGTGTATCAGTGTAATGTATCCTTATTAAATTCAGTGACCAAAAAATAATAAGCTCTCATTGGTCCAGTTTGGACATAACTTGGGTACACAGGCATACTATCAATGAGTGTGTAAATGAATCACATCACATTGATCTGTAACATCTACAACAGTTACCAGGAGACCACGTTTATTACAGCAATAATGTTATCAGGTATGTTCAAGACATCAAATAGGCAGTCAACACAGCAAGGGGATGTCACCAGACACAAGCCAGATTTTAAATTGACTGAATATTGAAGAAAACATCCATCACATATATGATTTTTATAATTTTCATTGTTATGTTGTGTTCTGCACAGACAAAGTGAGAGAATTGCCGTTCTTTGTTGCTATGCTGCGGAAAGGAGAGTAATGAGTCAATGACAGATAGATAGGCAGTTAATTGTGTCTAGGTTCTGCCTAGTCAAAACAGTTCAGAATGTATTATTATTTAAACTATCATTTACTTATATACACACTTCTGAAGAAGAGAATTTGTTTTCTTGAAACATGTACTTGTGTTTGTATAGAAGTGTGTATGTACATAACAGTTTAAATAATAATACATTCTGAATTGTATTGTCTAGGCAGAACCTAGACACAATTAACTGTTATAGTCAGTACTGACCATTGATGGCCATTATGGTCAAGTTAATAGATAGATAGGCAGACGGCATGTACCCGCTAGCCGACCGATGAGAGAAACTCACTGTGGTTTCATCATCTTAGATTACACTACCCAGCATGATTTTTGCGGCAAAGCATCTGATACATGATTTTAACCCCTCAGCGCCGACCTCTATACGTGGTATAGACCCCCTTTTCCTCCGTAGCCGCCGACCTCTATACGTGGTATAGACCCATACATGGTTTCGCATTTACGGCTATAGCGCGAAGAATTTTGGTGTTATGGATATGCAAATTGTTTTGTTTCCAAGAAGACATTTTCGGGTTTATCAGTGTTCTAAATAAGAATTGAAAATCGTTAAAGTGTAGTTGCTTTTGCAAGGATAAGTATTTGTCAATTATGTCTGAGCACCAATCCCTGCTTTTTTAATAGTCCGTTTGCTTCATTCCTACCCACAGAATAAAATAAAGAAATGATGATCTGAGAAGTTTGTCTTTTCGTGTGATGTTCTTTGCTCTAATTTTGTATTAAGAGTGCGGTTTATTTATTATATTTGTCTTTATTTCTCAGCTTGTAGTCTTTTTGTAACTCTCCACGAGTGCTCTGTGCAGGCATCAGTTAGTGCTGCTTTCTGTCATACGACACGAGAAGCACTTGTGCATGGTATATATCTCGTTTGAAAGACGATGTATCGACCTTTTAATCTGAAATATGTATCGAGTTGGTTTGATTCGTCATAAATGTTGTTCCCCTCATTCAGTTTCGTCCTGCCGCTTTCGGTACCGCTGCAGCTTCATCAGCTTGTGTGACGCACCGCGCTCAATGGCTGGCTCCTGCTGAGAGTAACATGCTTGAAATATAGTATAATTCAAATGAAAGTTTGGTCGGAAGTAGTAGTGGCAGTATTAGCAGTAGTGATAATGAAATAGATGATGTGGCTGTGGCCGATGCAGTGGTAAATAATGAGAGTGACGATGAGGAGGAACCAGTACTTGGAAATTTCGTGTAGGAGACTATAGATACGCATACATGTCAAAGGGAAGTTTTCAACAGTGAATTATGATTCCTAGATTCTCCAATAATATTTAGACAAGTCACAGGGACAAACATTCAGCAGTTATCTTATCAGTTTGAGCTGATGGAAGGTTTGTTTACGTAGTACAAAATACGCTTCTCGGGCGGGAAACGAAATATTCAAGGCCGGCGCGCATCAGATAATACAGTTCCAAGGTTGCAGGAAATACGTTTTATCAGGAAATTAGCACCTAAGAGTGAGAAATCCAAACCTCAGAGACGTTGTATCGCGTGTTCAAAACACGGTGAAAAGAAGACGTCGGTGTACTGCTGCCAGGAGTGTGCCTTGGGTCTCTGTCTCGAAGAGTGCTTCGAACTCTATCACACGGAACTAAATTACTAAGGAAATGTGAAACAATTATGTAATTATCTTCATGTACATAGTTCTACCATAAGGAATTCCAAATTTCGTGAATATCGGGCCACTCTGATACTAGTAGTAAAGCTTTAAGTGAATCAATGTATTTCAGTCGCGCGTAGTTGAAATCTCATCCGGCTGCGGGATAGGAAGCTCTTTAAACGGCTGCGACGCTGAGGGGTTAACTAAATAAGGTCTCCTGATTTCAGAAATGTCGTTGGTTCTATTGTATCATATCTAGTGTTTATGTTATTTGCCATTTACTGTCTGAAAATGTGTCATTGCGGCACAGTGCTGCTTTGTGATAACAGCGAATCTGCTGTTTATGGATTCCTGCAAGAGGAGCTTAAAGGCTGTACTAATTCATAACTGTAACATTCTAGCTTCGATTCCTGTGGCACATTCGGTTTCACTAAAAGAATTTTTACAGTATGTCACAATGCAAACTGTTTTAGATAAAATCAAGTATCATGAGTACCGGTGGGATGTGTGTAGTGACTTGAAGGTGTGTGGTATTGTATCAGGACAACAAGCAGGCTACACTAAATTGCCTTGTTATTTATGTGAATGGGACAACAGAGCTAGATGTCTACACCTTCCTGGACCAAGAGACAAGTTTTGACACTTGGTGTGAAAAATGTTACAAATGTTACAAATGCTTCATTAGTTGACCCACAAAAAAAAATTTTGCTACCGCTACACCTCAAACTGGGGAATCATGAAGCAGTTAGTTAAGGCCTTGGACAAAATTAGCCCCTGTTTCAAGTACAATGCAAGCAAATTTCCACATTTTTCTGATGCAAAAGTCAAGGAAGGCATTTTTAATGGACCACAAATTAGAAAGCTTCTGAAAGACAGAAACTTTAAAACAGACGATGAATGTCATGAAACTTGATGCATTGAATTCAATAACAGACGTCATAATGAAGTTCCTAGGAAATGTAAAGGATGAACAATACGAAACAATATTGAAAACGATGTTCGGTGATGGGAAAGAGTTGCGTAGAATGAGTCTGAAACTGCACTTCCTTCATTCTCATCTCGATCAATTTCTGGAAAATCTAGGGGCTGTTAATCAAGAGATGGGAGAGAGGTTCCATCAGGACATCAAGGAGGCAGAAAGAAGATACCAGGGGAGGTGGGATGAACCAATGATGGCCGACTACTGTTGGTGTTTGAAAAGAGAAGACAAACTTGATGCAGTCAGATGCTGGGGAACCAAGCGTTCATTCCAAACGGACATCTAGGACTGTCAATTTTGTTCACATTTATGAATTCATAACGATACGGAATAAAAGTTACATTGTTTGCTTGTAAATCACGTTTAAGTTTCAAAATAAAATGCTTTCATTGCCTCAGAGTTGTTTGTTTATGTGTTTTTGTGTAAATCAGTATTATATTACAATGAATGCTAAATATTTCATTGTAATTTTAAACTCAATAATTATTCATTGTATATAATAATTCAAGACAATATTCAACTATTTCATACAAAGAAATATAAATATTTCAAAAATTATCAACATTTTTCAGTACTTTTTAAATGCAATATTCAGGTCTATCTCTTGATTTGATATACCTATTGCGAGAAAACGTGACATGATACGTAGAAACGGACAACGGATTCGTGTTCAGTGACCCAAAATTAGTTAAGATCACCTATCACAACTCTTGCCGCAAGAAAAAAGTTTAAAAATGCTGGATTGTGTAATCAGTAAGAGGCACAAGCAGCATGGTTGCAATCAATCAATTAGTAATCAATGATCTGCATTTAGGACTCTAGCTCAGGTAGCAGATTTCCTATCAGTTGTTTATCTACCATTTTCTTAAATGTTTTCAAGAAACTTGGATATATATATCAAACATTTCCCGTGATAATTTATTCCAGTCCCTTACTCCTTTTTGTGATAATTTGCGTGTCGCAGAGCCTGAGAAGTCCCTTTATGCAACATCTACACTGCTGTTTGTGGAAAGTGTAACACCAAGACCAAGAGCTGTGATCACAATGCAATTTATTCCACATATTAGGGACATGACAAGACATAAATGATTACAATTACAGAACTGTACATGTATGGTGACCATATAAATTCAGTACAGCGTAGCGCCACCACGCGCTGCAATCAGAGCCGCCAGACATCGTGGCATGGAATCAAAGAGCCCCTGAATATGCTGCTGGGGAATACTCTGCCATGTGGTTTGTAGGTGCATCCATAAATCGCTTTTTTTTTTGCTAGTTGCTTTACGTCGCACCGACATAGATAGGTCTTATGGCGACGATGGGATAGGGAAGGGCTAGGAGTGGGAAGGAAGCAGCCGTGGCCTTAATTAAGGTACAGCCCCAGCATTTGCCTGGTGTGAAAATGGGAAACCACGGAAAACCATTTTCAGGGCTGCCGACAGTGGGATTCGAACCTACTATCTCCCGAATACTGAATACTGGCCGCACTTAAGTGACTGCAGCTATCGAGCTCGGTCATCCATAAATCATCAACAGTGGCTGCAGGAGGACCTGAACGAACTAGGTGCTGACCGACCATATTCCAGACATGTTTAATGGGTGACATATCCGACGAACGGGCAGGCCAGGAAAGCAGTGGTATCCATTGTTCTTCGAAGAAGGCGTGCACATTCCTCGCCACATGTGGCTGGACATTGTCCTGCTGGAATATGGGGTCTGGAACGGCCTGCAGGAGGGGCAGTGCCTCGGGCTGTAAAACCTCCCTGATGTAACAGTAGCTGTTCAGATTGCCCTCAAGACATAGGAGGTGAGATCGCATGTTATAGGTAATAGCGCCCCAAACCATCACACTTCGTGTTTGTCCGCTATGCTGCTCAACAATACAGCCTGCCCAATGGCGTTCACCACAGCGACGTCTAACGCGTATGCAGCCATCACTGTAGGACAAGTTGAAGCGGGACTCGTCCGAAAACACTACATTTTGCCACTCAGCACGCCAGTGTCGATGTTCACGTGCCCATTGCAGTCTACGGCATTGGTGGTTGCTGGTCAATGGAAGCCGGCGCAATGGCATGCGTGCCACCAGTCCGGCCCTCAGAAGACGGCGTCGAACCATTGATGCAGACATCTCCACACCCGTTGCAGTGCTCCAATGTCAAGCCAACACTGTGGACGAAGCTGTTCCGTCAGTTACGGCCATGCGGACAAGATGGCGGTCATCTCGCGCTGTGGTCACATTGTGTTGACCAGTACCCTGTCGGTGCTGTGTACAGTCCTCTTCTTTCCACTGGTTCCACACAAGCCTCACTGTTGAAACAGCATACCCTGTATGAGCTGTAATGTCACGGAATGACAGACCCATCTCCCGGAGCCCTATCGTTCTGCCCCATTCAAATGCACTCACCTGCTGATATTCCCTCCTGTGATGTCAGCGAGGCATAGTAGCACTTAGGTACATGTTTCCACTTCGTTTGATGGCTCCGCACTGACTAAGCATTGTGTAAAACTGTCCTGGCTGGTCACACACAGAAGGGCACTGCTGGGTCTACGTTCACGCCATCTCTTACTTCTTGATCTCTCTGCAATTCAAAACACTTATTATGGTTCCACTGTTCTACACGTCCTCTGATTTTAGCGTGTTTCAGACCATTGCTTCTGAGTGTTTCACTTTCTACAAACAGCAGTGTATATAAGGTAGGTGTTTTAAGCATGTACTGATAAAGGGGCTATGTTGAAAAGGGTGTATAGCAGAGTAAAATATGAAATTATCTTATTAGAACAAATGCTTCTTTTTTTTCATAAACAAAGGAAAAAAGTATGGCATCATGTGGCAGAAGTTTCACCATAATTGATTTGCCTTCTATATGTCCAATATCCTGACCATCAGTTATTTGTAGTGACTTTAAATTTAACATGGCAAATAAAACATTATAACACAGCAATATGATTCACTACTTACATTTTTGTAAGTTTGTATGTTTCTCAGGACTACAAATGCATGTAAGACAGCCACAAACCTTTACAGCTCTGAACTTCTTTACATATGCCTCTGTTTCTTTCCACTTCTGTTTTGGTTTCTCTTCACTTATATGTATCAAATAAAAATGCATGTATAAAGTAAATATTGTTCAGACTGAGCTCAATTGACTGCCTTTCACCATTTCACTTTTTTTGGTTGACAGTACTGCAGAAATGAATATTGAAGTGGTATTTTTCTTCCTCCCCTATTCCCAGTTCATCATAGAGCCAGCGTTCCACAAAACAAATGCACACAGTAATGACAGATGCACGCTGATATATTGACCATAGAAGATGAGATAGAAAAGTAATATAAATGTGGACAGAGATTTTTTCTAGGCTTGGAACTTCTAACAGCAGTTCGACTTCCATGATGGCAACTCTTATTCTTAAAGCACAAAATAGTAGCAATTACTCCATGATGGTGGGAAAGGGATGATATGGTATTGTGTAAGAAGGTGGTCCAAAGAGTGAAAGACATTGAGTGAAGTGACAAAAAGGTAGAATCTGCCCAGTAGAATCTAGTGCCTAGACTTTAAAAGACAAAGACATCTCCATACAGGCCATGAAGGCCCTTGAAGGAGGGGGAGGTAAAGGCTTCCACCACTGTTAACCGTGCCACGTGATGGGGTAGAGTGGTTAGCTCTACGCCCGGCCGCCTTTTCCCCCAGGAATTAACCTGGTACTCGTTTCTGGTGTATGCTGAGTGAACCTCAGGGCCATATGCACCTCCGGAAGTGGAAATCTCGTTTCTTAAATTTTACGACTTCCTGACGGGGATTCGAACCCACGTCCTTCCGGGCGAACCGAGCACGCCTTTACCACCTCGGACAGGCAGCCCCTTAGTGCCTAGACTTTGCGTCAACTAATTTTGAGGTGAATAAACAGAAGCTAAGTCTAGGTAGTTGTATCCTCTCTACCCGGAAAAGAAGTAAGATACATCTTAGTTTCCACTTGCGATATGTCAGTAACACTTCCCGTTCTCCCTCTCTTCTATCCCTGTGATCTGATCAGCACTGCTGGTAGTTGATAGTTCATATGGCTAGGATAACACACAACATGTAAATTCCAACTGCAGCATATCATCCATTAAAGGTGAAGATTGTTTTAAAAATTATAGAAATAATCAAACATTTGTTAAATTATTATCCAAATATATTTCTGTTCTTGAAAAGTCTAGATGCAACAGGTAAAACTGTTAGTGTTGCTCAGTTGGATAAATTATTCATAAATATGAAGAGCCAGATAAAGAAGACCATATTCAAGGCAACCAACTATAAACCAATTAAGGTAAAGGACTGGGAAAAAGACCTATTGTCATTGCTTTCCAAAGAAGAAAACCCTGTGTTCAACAAAGTGCCAGAAAGTGCTTCAGTAGGTGCCAAACATGATTCAGCAACCGGAATGATCAGCAACATGACGGTAATTTATCAGCGAATACAACCATATCAACATAAAAAACCACACATACCTGTATGGTAAACTCATATGATAGGTCTGGTGTAAAAAATCTGATGTCCAATGAAACTAACAAAACAAAAGATTTGTCACTGCCTCAGCTGCAAAGGCTTGTGTTACTTCAGCAGTTAAAATTGCAGGAAATTCAAATTAAAAAGGAGACAAAAGAGCTTGAGAACCTGAGTAAAACTATAGTGGACAGCTCAACTGAAACAGATGACCATTGCTATTCCTTATATCAATTGTAAATTGAACTGTATTTGATACTTGGATTGTATTATTCACCCCTATCCATGTCCATGTAAAATAAATTAAAAGTGGTTAAAATATAAGGTAAAATGAAAAATACAACTGAGCTCAATGCAGTACTATAGAAAGACGTGCACAAGGTGAGACACCTGTACGATATAATTGAGCAGGGCCTACCCAGCTGTCACACATAAGGCGGCATAGTACCTATTATGCGCCAGCAATTGTGCTGTCACATAACGTTTGTGCAACGTGAAATTGGAAGGACACCTTTTATAAGTCTAATTTTTATTTAATTTATAATTTTCCTTTATTTCAGCACATGAGTTTAATTTTAATTTTTGTTTATTGCACTTTTTCAGCTAAAAATTTAACATTTTATTTTCATTACTATTTATTTATAAACAGTTTATATTATTTATGCTATTTTCTTTAACTACCAAGGACTATATCAAAATGTAAAATATAACTACTGTACCAGGAAAAGTTGTGGGCAAAGGGCATGAGTAGGACCTCAGGGAGTGGAACTGGGTTTTGGAGCCGATACAGAGAAGGATAGTCTCGCAGAGCGAATAATAGATGGTAAATAATTTTTTTTCTTAAAACGATTTATTAATTTTTCACCCTGCGGTATGATTATTGACTCAAATTTTGCATAGAAATTAAATGTCGAAAATAATCTCCTTAAAAAAAATGGCATAAATATCATTGGTTTCAAAGTCTTTCATATGTGGGAATTTCCACCTAAAGTCTTTTTAAACCTAAGCACACTTTTATAATGAGAAATTATCAAAGTTTTCAGTTCTCAGTTCGTCAGTCTCGATATATAGCACACTTGAAAGCCTACAGTCTTTCTACTGAAATTAAATTTATCACTTTTGAGAAATTATGAAAATTGTTCACACGCGACACTGAAGTTTCACTGTTCAAAATAAATGAAAAGGTTTAGTCAGTTTGTTACTCACTTATGACAAGAACTGTTGCTACCAAATGTCGAAAGATGGACGTCTGGAATGTTCCATGTAGAATCAGGATTGGCGATGTTGACGTTCCCAATGAGGTGATGACGGCTGGAACTGGATCACGTTGAGTTGTAGCTTGTTCGGGTGATTTTCGCACACGAAAATGGCGTATGAAGAATCACAGTCCTTTCTGTACGAAATGCTATTTACAGTCGTTATTGAAACGTTCATAATCACACAGTTCACATAAAAAAAAAAAAAAGAAAGTAAGTCGATAAGCACAGTCTTTGAACACAGTCTGAAGTTGCTAGGGATTATTTTCTGCTACTCCTGTTACTATAATGTTATATTAACACAGAAAAGTTCTCACTTTTTCACTCAAATTACTACTGTGAGTCTTATGTTGGTGTGACGTGAATATGAGTTCTGGTAATTCTAAGTATTAGGCTCAGTAAAAGTTCAATGTTACTTGAAGTTACCTAAGTCCACACGTAATGAAATAGTTAATATTTGTACTCCAATAAGTTCACTCGCGTTACAGTCTTAAATGTCTTTAGGATTATATTGTAATCGCAACGCGGTATACTAACTACAGTGCGACGTCCTTTAATAATTCTATCGGTGATAGAATTTCGCGTTCCGGAGATACGACGGAAAGTACTTCTACCGTGACTGCGCGAACATACTGTACGCGGGCCGGTCTCTTCGCTATCTCACTCACACAGCTGTTTGCTTGTCCTTGTACTAGTTTGCGGGCTGTCTGGCCTTGACATATATAGATACCAGTGCAGGGAGGGGTGGCGGCTCTCTCGGCCTTGTGACCATGATTACGTAATTTCGTTGAGACTTTAAATTATTATAACTCAACAACCGTTTGATGAATTAATTTGAAATTTACAGGGATTACCTTTTATGATGTTTGCTATAATTCAGCGTTTGTCCCGTTGAAATTGGTTAAGGCGTTAAAAAGCTGTTAAAAGAAAATTTCTTTCGAGAAATATCTCTAGGGGAGGTGAGCTTCAAGCGACAGGTGACGTCACTTGACTCCGCCTAGCGCACTCGTAGGGTCTGGTACATACTGGAACATTCTTTACATGGATGTTCGTACGTCGGTCGGATCTTTAATGCTGGAAATAACATTTCTTTCAATTAACATGGACCAGGACCTAGGCCTTCCTGGTACATCTTCCCCTTGGTTGGACGAAAAGAAAATACGCAGGATTTTCTTTTCCAGGCTTTACTCTTCCTGTGGTACATATTGTTTTAAATTGGCCGTTAGGCTTACGTACTATGGCCAATGGATTCAAGTACTTAGTTACGCAAGGCGAAATTATCCCATCATCTGTCATTTTATGAATTAAGTTACGAACTTCTTCTCGATATTTCTCGGGTACGGGATATGGTTTCTTCTGATAAGGAGACAAGTCATTTACATCAAGATGATATTCGTAGTCAGCTATCTCTCCAGGCTTGTCATCGAATACACATGCAAATTTCTGTAGAACGTCATTTTTAGCCTCCTCCAATTTTAATTTAATTTCCGGGTCTTCAACCACACTGGCTATTGACATTATATAATCCGGACCTATAATGGAGTTCTCATTGAATAGGGACTCTGCGTCGTCCTCACTTTGGTCACCCTTTCTACTTTCTGCTACGGCTGGCGCAACCTCGCTTACAGCGGGCTTAATAATGTCACCACCGGCTTCTTCAAAACGGGCTCCCTTCTCTTGAACTTCCAGGTCACTTCGTCCTACCAGCTGTAGTTCTACGGAATTATTCTGTAATCTTACGAGGTTGGCATCATAGTCAATGGTTCCTTTGTATTTGATCATAAAATCTGATCCAAGTATTAAGTTGAAGTTAAGACGTGATACTACCAAAAATATGTGTTCGAACATCTGACTGTTAATTTCAAACTCTAAAAATGCCTGGGATTTGCATTTAACAATCTTATCAGGAACTATCCCTCTTACTTTAATCTGAGCTGCAGGTAATAACAAAACATGGTTCTGATCTTTCAGCGAGTCTACAAGCTTATCAGAAATTAAAGAAGCTTGCGCTCCAGAATCGATGAGCGTAATCACCTGTAGGTTGCCTGTGCGTACTGTTATGACAGGTAATGAACGTGTAATAATTGGCCTTAGTGTTTGTGCGTCTTCGAATAGTAATTCGGAATCGTCAATATGCCAGTAATTGATAACAGCAGTACAATAATTTGACGTTTCGACCTCATCGTGTTCGGTAGTCAATCTCCCTATTGCGAGATCGGCGTTTTTTTTTTATAGCGCCTGTTGGGTCAGGATCAGGTGATCTTTGTTCTCTTGGTCCGAATTGACATTGATATTCCAGGGATGTCGCTCCAGGTTCATCAGGATTACGGTTTCTCTCCCTGATGTATTCCCGTGTGTCCTTCCATCTACTTTCGAGTTCTCGCCGTCTGGCCTCACGATTTCCTTCAGGAGTGCTTTCGCGCTGTCTCCATGAATTCCTAGGTTGGTAAGGGTGTCTATCCTGATTCCTCTGACGTCTAAAATTCCGGAATCTGGTTGGGTTAGTAGGGCTTAATCTGCCTTCTTCACGTATCCTGGGTTCCTCTCTCTCCGGAGGTTTTATTTCCGCAGAATTCGTATTTATTTCTCGACTCCTGTTAGTTTTCGGACTAGATTGGGTATTAGCCGTATCTAACCTACGCAAAGTAGCGTCAAAATGCTCCAATGTTTTAATGTTGGCAGCGACTAGTATCTCTTGAACATGAGGCGGATATTGAAGTGTCAGGATCTGAATAAGTTCAATATCTGGCAAAGGTGGATCTAAAAACTGGAGTTTCTTTAATTGCATTAGACAGTAATCTGAATATCGGGAAGTATTGACTGAAGTATTGTATTTGCTAGAGTAGAGTTGCATCTTGACAAGGTGCTGTCTTTCTGAATCCCAAAAGCGTTTAAGAAGTGCCTGTTTAAAGTCATCATAGTTTTTAAAATTGCTCTTAAAAGCTATGAACCATGATAAGGCTCGTCCTTCTAGAAGTTTGGATACTACTCTAAGTTTCCTATCGTCCTCTACCCTGTCGACATTTAACAAAACTTCTCGAGCAGTGTACTCATCACGTCCTGAAAATTTGACTGGTTTGTCATCTGGTACTTTAATAAGGGTAGTTGAATTGTGTATTTCCCTCGACGAACCAGGAATTGTGACGTCAGTTGTATGTTCTTTAAGTTTAATTTGATTCATTTCTTCGGACAAATTTTTAATTTTAGAATTAATTGAGGTGTCTAAACTTTTTATTTCATTTCTCAAGTCAGTTTTAATGACTTGTACGTCTTTACAGAAAGCAGCTATCTGGGTATGCGTGCTATCTAGCTGTCCTGTAATACGCTTGTCGAGTTCTCCTTGCGTGCTCTTAATTAATCCTATCTCGCTTCGTAATTTACCCACGTCGCTCTTTAATGCATCTCGCAAGGTTTCCTGCACCTGAGCTAACTTTGCTTGAGTTTGTGAGATGTTACCATGGGATTCTTGAAATTCAGTCCGTAAATCTTTAAGTTCAGTGGAAAATGCTTGAACGGAAGGAAGAACATTTCTAAGATCTTTGTCTAAAGACTTGACGACCTCTGTCTTTATTTCTTCCTTAATAGACTCTAAATTTTCAACAAACTGATCCCGCATGTTTTTCAATGTAGCTTCGACTTGTGCACTAGAATCAGTAAGTTTCTTTTCGAGGCGAGTTCCAGCTTCACGGAATCGTTGCTCGATAAGGGCACTAGATTCAGTGAGTCTTTTATTAATGACTTTATCCGCTTCAGCAAACTTAGTGTCCAAGGTCCTGTCAATTTTAGAAGTTAAGTCTTCAACCTTACTATTTGACTCAGTTAACTGCGCTTGAAGTTGAGTATTTTGTGCCTGCATTTGTTGTTGAAGTTGAGCCTGTAGTTGGGAATTAGACTCGATCATTTGAGCCTGCAATTGGTTATTAGACTCTACCATGTGTGACTGTAGTTGTGTTATCTGGTTATTAGACCTATCAATCTTGGCATTCTGATCGTTAATGCTAAGCCTGAGAGCTTCGATTGCTGCAAGTAAGTTATCCATGTTTCCGGAATATTCGATAAGTCAAATACAACAAATTCTTCGTGTTCGTAATGATTGCAGTCGGATCCTGTGCGCAAAATACAATGACTTGAATCGAACCCTGAATATTGCGATTATTACGGGCGCATCATCTGTTATTATAGCACGGCTCCAAGTTGAACCCTTGAAGTTGCGACGTCATTTATTATTATAGCACGGCTCCAAAATCGAGCCCTTGAAGTTGCGGCGCCATCTATTATTTTACTATCCTCTCTGTACCAGGAAAAGTTGTGGGCAAAGGGCATGAGTAGGACCTCAGGGAGTGGAACTGGGTTTTGGAGCCGATACAGAGAAGGATAGTCTCGCAGAGCGAATAATAGATGGCAAATAATTTTTTTTCTTAAAACGATTTATTAATTTTTCACCCTGCGGTATGATTATTGACTCAAATTTTGCATAGAAATTAAATGTCGAAAATAATCTCCTTAAAAAAAATGGCATAAATATCATTGGTTTCAAAGTCTTTCATATGTGGGAATTTCCACCTAAAGTCTTTTTAAACCTAAGCACACTTTTATAATGAGAAATTATCAAAGTTTTCAGTTCTCAGTTCGTCAGTCTCGATATATAGCACACTTGAAAGCCTACAGTCTTTCTACTGAAATTAAATTTATCACTTTTGAGAAATTATGAAAATTGTTCACACGCGACACTGAAGTTTCACTGTTCAAAATAAATGAAAAGGTTTAGTCAGTTTGTTACTCACTTATGACAAGAACTGTTGCTACCAAATGTCGAAAGATGGACGTCTGGAATGTTCCATGTAGAATCAGGATTGGCGATGTTGACGTTCCCAATGAGGTGATGACGGCTGGAACTGGATCACGTTGAGTTGTAGCTTGTTCGGGTGATTTTCGCACACGAAAATGGCGTATGAAGAATCACAGTCCTTTCTGTACGAAATGCTATTTACAGTCGTTATTGAAACGTTCATAATCACACAGTTCACATAAAAAAAAAAAAAAAAGAAAGTAAGTCGATAAGCACAGTCTTTGAACACAGTCTGAAGTTGCTAGGGATTATTTTCTGCTACTCCTGTTACTATAATGTTATATTAACACAGAAAAGTTCTCACTTTTTCACTCAAATTACTACTGTGAGTCTTATGTTGGTGTGACGTGAATATGAGTTCTGGTAATTCTAAGTATTAGGCTCAGTAAAAGTTCAATGTTACTTGAAGTTACCTAAGTCCACACGTAATGAAATAGTTAATATTTGTACTCCAATAAGTTCACTCGCGTTACAGTCTTAAATGTCTTTAGGATTATATTGTAATCGCAACGCGGTATACTAACTACAGTGCGACGTCCTTTAATAATTCTATCGGTGATAGAATTTCGCGTTCCGGAGATATGACGGAAAGTACTTCTACCGTGACTGCGCGAACATACTGTACGCGGGCCGGTCTCTTCGCTATCTCACTCACACAGCTGTTTGCTTGTCCTTGTACTAGTTTGCGGGCTGTCTGGCCTTGACATATATAGATACCAGTGCAGGGAGGGGTGGCGGCTCTCTCGGCCTTGTGACCATGATTGCGTAATTTCGTTGAGACTTTAAACTATTATAACTCAACAACCGTTTGATGAATTAATTTGAAATTTACAGGGATTACCTTTTATGATGTTTGCTATAATTCAGCGTTTGTCCCGTTGAAATTGGTTAAGGCGTTAAAAAGCTGTTAAAAGAAAATTTCTTTCGAGAAATATCTCTAGGGGAGGTGAGCTTCAAGCGACAGGTGACGTCACTTGACTCCGCCTAGCGCACTCGTAGGGTCTGGTACATACTGGAACATTCTTTACATGGATGTTCGTACGTCGGTCGGATCTTTAATGCTGGAAATAACATTTCTTTCAATTAACATGGACCAGGACCTAGGCCTTCCTGGTACACTACATTACAAAAGACTATATAAAATCTAACATGTCCTGGTGCTTCTGTTCACCATGAACTTTAGTTGCGTTGTTCTCGTGTTGTCCACCTACAGGTTCTTCGAAATCTTCATCATGCTCATTCTCTGCTTTCCAAGTCATACTCAGATAGGTCATTCAAGTACTTAGCGATGTTGTGCAACATGGCACACATGACAGTTACTGTACTTTGGGGATTCTTTCCGGGGCAACTCGGATACAATTACCAATTACCAAGGATCGAAAACCGTTGTTTTAACTGACCAAAAGTTCTTCCCACTATTTCTCTCTCTGGCATGAGTAAAGTTGAAACGACATTGAATAGCATTTCCTGCTGGCTTAAATGAAGTGATAAGCCATGGAGATATTCCATAGCCTGAGTCGCCAAGTAAGCAAGCATTACCATCGAACTGAGAAATTATGTTCCTAATTGGGCTATGTCTTCATATCCTAGCATCGTGCATGCTACCAGGCCACTTTGGGCTTATCCTTGTAAATTTGTCATCAACATTGACATTAGCTTGCACATTGATACTAGCATACCCTTTCTCATTTATGTACTTATCGTCATGGACAAATGGTTTCTTTATTTCTATTTGTGTGCAGTTCAATGTGTCTGCGATGGTTGGCAGATGGAAAAGAATTTGCCAGTGTAACTTAGCATTATTCATTTCCTGCATTGTAGAAAGAAATGTTACCAGTATCCAATTGTTAGCTTTGTCATAAACATGATCCATAACAAAATGAACAGTTTTACATACTGATGTTCGATCAATTCCTAAGTCCTCTGCTACTTCACCCTGGAAGCCTCAATCACCTATACAATGAAGAAGTATCTCCATCCATTTTCTGGGAGACAAGAGCTCTCCCTCGCATTTCTTCAGTTACTGCCAAAAATTCCGATGTCAAAAAGTCTACATTTTTGATATTGAAATGTAACAGTTCCTTACATTTGCTCACATCTCTCCGTATACAGTATGTTTTCTCTTGTCTAACTGGCATGAACATCACCAAGATGAGAACTGACAAGCAGTGAGGAAAAAGCTAGCATGCTCCACCACACTTTATTCATACAAAAATGAAGATGTATCTAGCCTACCCGGAAAAAGCAAGATACATCTAAGTGTGGTTCTAGTCCTTTTATTCACATGAAACAGAGATACATCTCAAAAATGTTTAAGACTTAGCTTAACTAGTTTTTATTCACTTCACTCATTGAAAGACAACAATAATATCATAGCAAAAGAAGACTTCTTGAATTTTGTAAAATCAGGGAAAATATGGCAGTAAGGACAAATTTTTACAAAAAGGAAAATGAGAGGGATAATTTGAAGACTGATAGATAAAAAAAAAGCTCATCATCATCATCATCCTTTCTCCTTATCCAGCTCCTGCTGGGTCAGGGCATTTATGGCACTTCTCCACCTTCCTCCCTCCTTCCACCATTCCTCTTCCATCATTTTGTCTCAGTCCATGTTTCTTCTACTTCTTCTTCTATTTCTTCTTGCACTCCTTTTTTATTGAATAGATCCACCTTGTTCTTGGTCTCCTTTTTGCTCTCTTTCCATCGAACTTCATCTCCATCATCTGTTTTAATATTCTTTTCTCCTCCATCCTCTTTACAAGCCCAAAAAGCTATAATAAATCTATGACACAAGAAATGAGGAAATTTGATTAATTTTATGCAATACACTCTCGTTAAGTTATTACACTACCTTTTTATTGAATAGATCCACCTTGTTCTTGGTCTCCTTTCTGCTCCCTTTCTGTTGAACTTAATCTCCATCATCTCTTTTGGTATTCTTTTCTCCTCCATCCTCTTTACATGTCCAAAAAGCTATAATAAAGCTATAAGACAAAAAAATGAGGAAAATTGATGCATTTTATGCAATAAAGACTGAACTTTACACTCTTGTTAAGTTATTAAATAGAGAATGGAGGACACCAGGGAGAAAAGCAAAATTATGTAATTTTGGAAGATGAATGTGGGAAGAAAAATTTAAAGAGGATGAATACAGAGAAGATGTATGTAGTCAGTAGTAAGGATTTGTACTATTGTACATGGAGGTATCATTGACTCTATAATGTAGTAGTCTAGAAAGTGTCTCAAATGCTAAGTTTATATAATCATTGATTAGAGATACGTCCAAGTACTATTTATGGGAAATCCTGTATATTAGTAAGTATACTTACATAATTTTGTAATATTTTTGCTTAGTTGGATTGTCTTTAATATTGATGTTGATGTATTAGTCCTTACTATCCTTTTCTTGTTAGAGGAAGATTTTTTCATAGTTTTATGAAAATATTAATTTGAAAAATTACATCCATTTCAGGCTGTGGACTATCGAGTAGAATTTACAAAATGGTGGGTCAATGAATTCAAGAATGTTAAATTCCCCACCCAAGGGACTGTTTTTGACTACTTCATAGATACAAAAACAAAGACATTCTTACCTTGGACTGAGAAACTCTCAAAATTTGACCTTGATCCTGATATGCCTCTCCAGGTAAGTTGTAGTAATTCTGAAAGAGAATGCCAGATCATGAGGTAACTTGGTAAACACAATACAACCAGTCTTTTTAAATGTGAGCTGTGAAGTTTAGCAGCCATATTTGTGTGGTAAAATCCTGTACTTCAAAGCCAAGTTGGCAAGTTTGATCTCCGTAAAATCTGGTGATAATTGATGGTGCTCAAATACATCACACTTGTATGAGTAACCTTCAAATAGACCTGTCATCAGTTGTGGCTCTTCTACATCCATTATTTTCTCAGTCCCTGAAAAGCTTGTTTCTGCTTCCTAGCTTCATGAGGAAGACAGATCTCAACACTCACTGAGCGATCTTCAGTCTTGATGTAGGGTAAATGTAGGATGATAAATATACACAGTGGGACAGAGGTGGGATTGACCCTTATTAAAGAACATCACAGAAGATGCTGGAAATAGCCTGATCTGAAGAAATGGAAAACTGAGGATCCAAAAGTCCTGATTCCACTTCATTCAGAAACCACTGGCAGAACTCAACAGGTGAAGGTTCATCTGGATGGTTTAACACATGCACAACAGGAAATTTATGGGGATATAGATGCAGGCTCTTTTTGATAATGTTTTGACACAATGATCTCTTAATTCCCACTTGCACAGATAAACGGCATTGAGATTTTGTCGGACTTCATTCCAGGATTTCCTTCACTTGAACAATGTTTTCTGGAGTTCAAACTCGTTTTGGATAGTTACCGTTTTTCATTCGCTGCAGAGCCCATTTCATACCATTTTGCCACTAAGTTTTTGCATTACTGAATTTGCTGGAGGTTTTGCTAAAGCACTTCCAGCCTTAAACTCTTTCACAAGCAGTTCTGCACAAGTTTTCCACGAATCATGCTTCGCATAACGCTCAACAATGAACACACACTGTTTTATCATGAGCTCTATTTTGTATTGCATTCAACTGGTCACTAAACACGTCTGCTCCTTTCACTCACTCACTCACTCACTCACTCACTCACTCACATACCTGGGAGATGCGCACGTGTAAACATGTGACAGCAACCAATTAGTCCATCAAAATCACGGTTTTCAGCATTTTCTACTATGGGCAGTTCTCTTGTTTATTAACAAGGATCAGTTGTGCATCAATCTTATAAATATTTTTCAGACCAGCCTGTTTTCCCACCTTGTAGAAGAACTAGGACTGATGAGAAGAGAGCCTATCTTTATGAAGGTATGGGGATTGCCCTCTTCCTGTAATGTTTCTATGTTTATCCTTGTGTCCCCTTTCTTTTGCTCCCTCTTCCCTCACTGATCTGTCTGTATTCTGTTATCTGCTCTTTTTTGATACTCCACTATTTCTATACAGGATGGTCAGAAACAACATGAACCGGGTATATCAGCATTAGAGGGTTGGCCATACTGTTAAATAATATGAAAGAAATATTTCGATATCTTGCACTGTTGTCATTTCATCAGCTCCTGAAGTTAGCTGGTCAGATCACTTCGCGGGCAAATTCAAATGGGCTTTGGGTGGCACTGCTGCTAAATCTGTACATGGCTTAATACCAGCATGAGAGCACTGACAAAGAATAAACCTTCACCTGCAAAGGGGTTTGAATACAGACCTCTGTGCTTACAGGATCGCACCAAAGCAAGTATGCTACGATGACCCTGGCTGAAACCAACGGTGTGTTTGTATTTGATGCTGGTTTCTCGGCATATTTCTCAAGCCATTCTTAACACATTGACTAGAAGCTCCTCAGTGGGTGATTTAAACCTCCAGCCCAGCCTTTTTAAATCCCCTCATCTCTATAGTGCACTATATTACATTAAGTGTTACTGCACGAAAACTGGTCGCTGAACCTTTTGAGAAATGACCTAATTTTGTATAGCCTATCAGGGTCCCCCTCATAATGACCGTTCTCGTTAAAGTGCAAGAATGACAATATATTTTTGAACTGGGTTCGTGCCATGGTTTTCAAAAAATCAGCGAGACAAAAATAGTGTCCTCTGTACAGTACATTTCTAGATCTGGTTTTTGAATTATTCCGGTTACAAACATTAGTCCTTAAAACTTTTTCATCTCATTTATGTTGACTGGTTTCCACATTTGTAAAACAGAATAGGCCTATTTAGTGCATGGACGCGGTGCTGCACTAATAACTTGTTCCGTGTAAAGGTTCGTCTGATGCATACATATTCCAGGAAATTGTCATTTACAAATATATTGACGAAAGATATAATTTTGTTGCTATTTTCAATTTCAACATTTAATCCTACCCGGCCAGTAAACCTGATTGCAGGCGGGCAATAAGACGGAAGCGTATCCGTTATTTGAATGTGCTGAATTTCACTTGCCCAGAGTCTGCTATATCATCATCAGAATTGCTTTCGCTATCACTGAAATCAGGGATGAGTTCATCACCCGAATCATCGTTCAGTAGTATATCTTCAATTTCCTCACTTCGTATACTGTGTTTGTAAATCGTCATGTTATCGCAACACAATAACTCACTTCACTACACTCTCTCACAAGAATACCGTGACTGGCTTAGGTTCATGTTTACTAAAGAAAAAAGAAAGAAAGCATTGGAATGTACCCTCTGTTCAGGTAGTCAGGGTGAGGGAATGTTCAGTTATATGCTATCCATGGTTTTCAACATGAACTACGACTTTATACGAATTTAGCACTAAATTCAAAACAACGTTTATATCTCACGACCTTAAACGCCTTAACTCAGATACGCACCCGCATATAGGCTTCCCTTAAATGTGTTAAGGTGTCTACGGGAGTAAATGTGTTAAGTCACAAGCATACTTAGCAACAGTGCTGCGTGAAGCCAATTTGAATTTGCCTGCAAAGCGATCTGATTGGCTAACTTTAGCAGCTGATAAAATGACAGCGGTGCAAGATATCAAATTATTTCTTTCAAATTATTTATAAGCGTGGCCAACCCTCTAACGCCCATCTACCCCAGGTCACGTTGTTTCCGACCACCCTGCATATGACTTGACTTGTCACTTTTTTTTTTTTCAACTACTAATCTCAATATGGTATATTAACTATACTTTTACTTTAGCAGTCTGAAACAAACTGTCACTCTTAATCCTTTCCCATTATTAGCTGAAAATTAGATATTCCATCTAGAAGTGAATGACAATTTTGATTTCTTCTCCTTCAGGCTGTCCTTGTTCATACTGCAGAGTCCATACGTATTCGTTACTTTCTTGACCTTCTGATGGAACATCGCCACCCAGTGATGCTTGTGGGTGCTGGCGGCGTAGGCAAGACAGTGCTAGTGAGTGACAAGTTGTCCAACATGTCAGAGAACTATGCGATTGCTAATGTACCCTTCAACTTCTATACGTCATCAGGTAATCAAATTTATTTTCTAGTTACTGAATAATGATAAATATTTATAAAGAACATATCTTAAATCCAAAACCTGGTGTTAATGTGTAATGTGTAATGTGGAAAGAGGAATAATGAATAATGATTATAAGACATACAGGTACCACATAAAATAGGATACTGTACATTTTAGGGATGATTATGGCAAGGTGCCATATAGAAATCCAAATGATAATCGTCAGTATATCCAGGTAGGCATGGATTCTGTTTGTGAGGATGTGGAGGTTATTAGAGAGGGCATGCTGTATTGAAAAAGATGCGAATGTTTAGGGGTTAATGTCATGGCAATACAAAATGTTGAGAAGTGAAGAAATAGAGGAACTTTGTGGGATGCCAGGACAAAACCTGCTGCCAGCTTTGGTATCTTTAAATTCTCACACTTATGTTGCAGGGGCTCTGATGTCATAATGAGCAGATGTCATATATTTCTCATATTTACTGCTATCTATTAGCCAGTTTGTGAACCCCTCATTTTTAGCAGTTATATCTATGATTCTAGCAAGAAAGTATTTTTCTTTTCCACTTTTTTAAAAATATTTTTCTGACAACATCAAGGATGTAGGGAACATAAATATTGATCTATTATATGCACTTAACCTAATTCCCATAACAATATCCTTCATCATTGCCTGTTCGACTCATTGCTTAGAAATGTAGGTATGCAATTATACAGTATGAAGCCATATTATCAAAACTTTCTGTGTTGAAGGCTGGGAGGTTTATGAAGAAATGGTCAGGTTACTTGGCAATTCCCTCATACATCAAGGAAAAATATGAGGTTAACTTCATCACCATTTGTGGTTTGTTAATATACTAGAGGGGAACTCTGCCACACTTGATAATAGATATCTATTTGATAGTGGTCACACTAACACATCAAAGGTTTTTGGTGACGTAAGGATGGAAATGGGTGGGAAAATAGTGGTATGGTCTTAATTCAGGTACAGCCTCAGCATTTGCCTGATGTGAAAATAGGGTAAGGGTGTATTCTGCCCAAAGGCAGGTTCGAACCTCCGCAGAGGTGTGCCTGAACTGGAGTTTACATATGGTAGAGTAGCCAGTTCTTTTGCACTCCTCCATTCCCTTACCCATCACCAACAACGCGTGGCAACCCATTCAAATCTTGACCACGCCCAATAATGCTTAACTTCAGAGATCTCACAGGATACGGTGTTTCAACACAGCTACGGCCGGAAACCATGGAAAATCATCTTCAGGGCTGCCGACGCTGAGATTCAAACTCACTATCTCCCGAATGCAAGCTCACAGCTATGCAACCCTAGTCATAGACATTGGAAGAAAATTATGCTTTAAGGAGAGCTTTCTATCAACAATTACTGATATGGTATTAAAAGGGTCATCTTCACCTTGATAAATCACCTAAATACATTTGTTTCTCTGTACTGTGTGCTATGACAATTTTGTAGAGATAGAATTATGCATGATCTTCTTATTCTTCTTTCCTGACCTTTTTCTCATTTATCTGTGTTGGTAACTAATGTGGATTAAGCTAGTTTTAGAGACAGATGCCCTTCCTGATGCCAACCCTATGTGGGAGCGATGTACTGTATTCACTATTGTACAGTACGTTCCTGTTGTGGTTGATTGTATGTTATTTCGTGTGAGGATGACGATATTTATCAAGATTATCACAAAACACCCAGCCCCTGAGCTTGAGGAATTAACCAAATGTGGATAAAATTCTCAGCCACTCTTAATAAATATAAGAGTGTTTCAGTAATATCAAACTAAAGCCATCTCCACACAGGCCATGAAGGCCTTTAGAGAAGTGGAGGTAAAGGCCTCCACCATTCGTAACCAGGACTCTAAGTGGGATACAGTGGTTAGTTCTATGCCCAGTTGTCTTTGTCCCCACGATTTAACCTGGTACTAATTTTCTGTGTAGGTTGGGAGAATTTTAGGGTCATGGGATTCCCCAAAAGTGGAAATCTTGTTTCTAAAGTTTCGGACTTCCTGATAGAAAATCGAACTGACAGTCTTCTGGGTGAATTGATCACACCCTTACTGTCTCAGCTAAACAGCCCCTTTCAGTAAAGTCACCAAACATAATTAAATATTAGCTAGTTCCGTCTCATATAAAATGAGAGATCATTCCTTGATCTCTCAACATTTATGAAGGATAGAATTAAGTTGGATAAACATGTAATGTACCAGTATATATTTCAGTAATTTCATATACCAACATTAATCCAATAGCAACTCATGGAATTTTGCTATCTTTAACAATTTTTGGCAAATCCACAATCATCAGGCACAAGAAGGGGAATATAGAAAAATACTCTGAGCTTGTAGGCTGTGTATCACATAGACTATGACATGAGAGTGCAGAGAATTTCTCATTTATTCATCAGAACTACAGTTATGAAAGCTTAAGCTGTTTCAGTGCATTAAGTTAACTTACTGAACTCTCAGCAACTGGTATTTTAATGACTTTTGATAAACCAGTTGCTCCATTTGTTTGTTCCTTTCAAATTATGGTACCTACGTTTTATTCATTCTCGTCTCCATGTTGATAAAACATTGTAATTTCCATTTCCAATCCTTCCCATATTGCATTTCATATTCTAAACGATGGCCCTTTGGAAAAGTGTAAGTCAGTCAGTCAGTCAGTCAAGATTGGTCTACATTTAGGGCAATTGCCCAGGTGGCAGAGTCTTTATCTGTTGTTTACCTAATGTTTTCATAAATGATTTCCCTTGGTAAGTTATTTCAAGCCCTAATTTCTCTTTCTGTAAATGAACATTTGCCCCAGTTTGTCCTTCATGGAGGTATAATTATAGTTCATACAGAGCATAGACTGTACTGTTTGGGTGTTAGTGATTAACATTCTAGATAACAAGAAAACTAAATAGATTCTAGGTATTGGATAAAAATGACATAACCTAAAATTAGTTACGATACTAATTTTCTGATGAGTTTGTGACTGTTTGCATTTACTTCCAGGATCCTAAAATAATCCCAGAGCTCTTACTCCCATTATATAGTGCAGCTCTTCTTGAAAGGTACAAAGTCTGCTGTAACACAACTGTAGCTGTTGTAGAGTGGGTTGTATGATCAGTGGTACAGTTTTGGTGTGCACCTGTATTCCTCCATGTTACAAAATTTTTCATTCAGTATTGTGTATGTAAATTCACTTTTGATATGTATTGTAATTATTCTCATTGTATATTTTCTTTGCATGAATTTGAAGTTACCTTCTCATGTTATGTATACATGTACTATCCCTTGCAGTAGTTAATAAATTATGGAGATCAGCCGATATTGAGACATAAATATTGTTATAATCTGAGGTCAGTCATACTAATGAAAAGAGCTTAAAAAAACAAAAAACAAAACAGAATTCAGACACAACTGAAACACAGTATTTTAAACGTAAGTTATGTATATATGTATATATATACATACATATACGTACATATATTGAGCCTATATTTGGCTGTGAGCACACGTTGCTAACACATCACCTGTGAACTCCAGAACAATGGCGAAGTATTATGTGAGGTGGCAGTTCACACTACCCATCCTATGGCAACAATTTGGAACGGGCCCTGTTCATTTTCAACATGATAGTGCACCCATTCTTAAAGAGGAGGCCATAACCAAGAGGTTCATTGTTATGATAGTAAATGATATTGAATGGTTGTCCTAAAGCCCTGATCAAAACCCAACTGTGCATCTTTGTCTGGCACCATGGCTAAATGGTTAGCGTGCTGGCCTTTGGTCACAGGGGTCCCAGGTTCAATTCCTGGCAGGGTTGGGAATTTTAACCATCATTGGTTAATTTTGCTGGCACGGGGGCTGGGTGTATGTGTTGTCTTCATCATTTCGTCCTCACCACGACATGCAGATCACCTACAGGTGACGAATCAAAAAGACCTGCACCTGGCAAGCCAAACATGTCCTCGGATACTCCCGGCACTAAAAGCCATACGCCATTTCATTTTTGCATCTCTGGGATGTTACAGTGCTGGTTGATAGCCAGATCAAATCACCCAAAAATGGCTTCAGAACTGATCGCCATGTAACAGGAGGAATGGAAGAAAATACTTGCAGACAAACTTAATGGTAGGCCTTCCTAGAAGAACAGAAACAGTGATAGCGGCAAAGGGTGGACCTATGTCAGCTCCAGTTAAGCCAGTACCTACAGGTGTCTGGTCATTTATTACAATGTAGTGGACATATAGCTGGGCTGAGTATCTTGGACAGTAGAGTACCACCTCAGTCTGATGGCATTTGAAGGTACTCAGATACATCAGCCTAGTGTCAGTATATTTACTAGCATCTAAAAGAACTCCTGCAGGACAAATGTCTGGTACCTTGATGCCTCTGAAAACCATAAAAGTATTTTGAGCATATGGCCCAAAGCACTTACATGTTGAACGCGCACAGCTGGGTAGATTTTAGTGAAAATCGTTGCCCTATTCCAGGCCAGAAGATGCAGAGCAGGTCTCAGCCCACAAGTGGCCATGGTTGGTCCGTGGTCCAACAGCTCTGCACTCTGACCGACCAACCGAGCCGATGAGGGGTGGCCACGGCTCTACCGTGCTCTACGCCTCTGCATTCGCGAGACGGGACAGGGCTGGACCTCACGGCTGGCCACAACCATCGGCTGTCCTGAGAATGGTTCTCTGTGGTTTTCCGTTCTCCTGCACTAAGGTGAATGCTGGGACAGTCCCTAGTATAGGCAACAGCCGTCATCCCCCTCATCTTCTCTGAGTATCTCCTTCACCGTTACAAATTTCCTGGCCTAAGACGCCTGCCTGCCCCCTTCAGGGGAGGGATGAAAACATTTTAGTAGTGGTAGTTGTTGCCCTCTTCCAGAGTGCAGTTAAAGCAAGTTTGTTGTTTTATGTTCAAGGCCATGAGACCTACAGTTTTACATATAATCTGAACATCAAGGGTGTAATTTTCTATTTTAAATATTCCACATATATTGGCCAGGATTCAAACCATGATTGTGAACCTTCGTGACTCAGGGGGCAGCACGCTGGCCTCTCACCACTGGATTTCATGATGTTCAAATCCCAGTCGTGCCATGTGAGATTTGTGCTGGACAAAGCAGAGGCGGGACAGGTTTTTCTCTGGGTACTCCAGTTTTCCCTGTCATCTTTCATTCCAGCAATACTCTACAATATCATTTCATTTCATCTGTCAGTCATTAATCATTGTCTGAGAGGAGTACAACAGGCTTTTGCAGCCGGTGCAATTCCTATCCTCACTGCTCGATGGGGGCTTCATTCATTCCTTTCCTGACCTGGTCGAATGACTATAACAGGCTGTGGATTGTCATTTTTTAAACCATGATTGCCTTGGATGAAGTTGTCAGCTTTCATGCCCCTTCTTGAGAATAAAGCCTAAGAACACACATTAACTGAGCATTAAACTGTTTACAAGAAATGAAATTCAGAACCAAAAAGTATAGCAACTTGAACAACGTACCTATGGATGTAACACACAGAATTCAGGTGACTGAGTGTTTGCTGAACAATATTGGCCATCTTTCTCATATCATTACCAATAGTAACTCCTCTATTGAACTTGCTATCACTGCAGACCCTGTATTGTCTCACAGTGATTGACTTATTACCTGTATACAGTATGTGTTGTGAAGTATTGACTGTAATTTAGAAGTTGTTTGTAGACTAGATTATGCTGAAGTAAAGAAAAATAAGGTAGTTATACGTAATACACCAAATTATAGTATTTCTCAAATTGAGTAGTTGTTATGTATGATTTAGAACCAATCTATATTTTCCAGTTTTTATCATTATATTTACTTTAACTCTTATTTGTCACAGAAATGTTGCAGAAGATTTTGGAGAAGCCACTAGAAAAGAAGGCTGGAAGGAATTATGGACCTCCAGGCAGTAAAACTCTTGTATATTTCATTGACGACATGAATATGCCTGAGGTGAATATAATTACTTTGTGATGTACTTCACTGTGAGAATTTTGTCCATCCCAGTGTCCTGCTCCGCTTTTACCCTTCATTATTGTTTTCCTGACAGCACTCCCACAGTTTATTACTTAAATTATTGAACTTCTACTTAATTTTAAATACATGCATGACTCTAAAGACGAACATGTTTAATGGCTGATCGGAAGAAGGCTTCTGAGAGCCTTACCTCTGTTATCTATTGGCCACAGAGCTGATCTCGCACAGATCATGCCCTGTGATGCAACATCAGACGTCTGTAATATAACACACTGGCACGTTAGAGAACTGTGGGACAAAATTCTGGCACCTCAGCATCTCTGAAAACCATAAACATATAGTTAGTGGTAAATAAAATCAAGAACATTATTATGTAATGTAACATAACATGAGGTATCAGCAGCATTACTCAGTCAGTATAGTTTAAGCTGTTCTTAGAAAGGATCAATATATACGGAGTTGGGAAGTAATTAATCATCATCATCATCATCAATGTCCTGCTCCAGTCGCCTGGGTGCGGTTAACAAGCCTCCTCCACTCCTTTCTGTCCTTCCACTTTTTCCTGCTCCATTACTTTCGCCACATCCAATCCATCTTCTCTAATGTCCTCCCAAATCTGATCCACCCACCTTCTTCTCGGTCTTCCAACTGGTCTCTTTCCCTTAACTTCTCTTTCCAATTCCCTTCTTGCTACCCATTCCTTTCCCATTCGTTTTACATGTCCGAACCATCTCAGTCTTGCTTTTTCTATGTTCTGTACTAACGGTTCTGTATTTAGCTCTTCTCTGATTTTAATATTTTTGAATTCTCTCTCTTCTTGTCTTTTTAACTGATGTTCTTAAAAATTTCATTTCTACTGCTTGGATCTTACTATCTTGTCTCTTATTAGTTATCAGTGTTTCTAGTCCGTATGTTACAACTGGTATGAAATACTGTTTATATAATCTTAATTTCATTCTCTTGGGTAATTTGTTATCCCATAAAAGCTCTCTGACTTGGTGATAAAATGTTGTAATTGAATTAGTTTTAATTATTACTTTTTCAGTAATTTTTACTTCTAATAATTCTTTTCACAAAATTTAATTTTTACTGATATTTTACAACTTGAAATAAAATTGTAATCATTACATTCTAGAAATCGATATACATATTCCATAGAGAATTTGGCAACTTGGGAGCCCCACTAGCAAGGCGTCGTGCCAAAAGTACACATACTTATAGGTATATCACAAGTGCACAAGTTTTTTAAATGACCCTATTTTACTACAAAGAAATATTTTAAGACAATAACAGTAACATTAAATAACAGTGAACTGTGCTATTTTAGAACGATTATAATTATATATTTAGCTGAAGATGGCCCATTAAAAGACCAAAACTAGTACTGTAATATGACTTGAAATATAATGCATATTTTTATATATAATGCATTGATTATGTGATAACATCCCATCCTTAAATCTTGTGAAAAAAGTACACTACACAGAATCGTTCAGTTGCTCCCACCTTGTTATTACTGGTAGAAATTTAGATAATTGTGTTCAGCCTGGTTGAGAATCAATCTGGAATGAACATGTGATGGCAAAGGGATTAAGGAATTTTCATTCTCCTATCCGAATAAATATTTTTAGTTTGCCCTGAAAATAATTAAAACAAGAATGTGACATCTAAACTGTGACCTGGCGAGATGGCCGTGCGCTTAGGGCCGCGCAGTTGTGAGCATGCATCCGGGAGATAGTGGGTTCAAACTCCACTGTCAACAGCTCTGAAGATGGTTTTCCATGGTTTCCCATTTCTACACCAGGCAAATGCTGGGGCTGTACCTTAATTAAGGCCACGGCTGCTTTCCATCTCCTAGGATTTTCCTATCCCATTGTCGCCATGAAATCTATCTGTGTTAGTGCGATGTAAAGCAAATTGTAAAAAATATATATATATACTTTGCTTGGGAGCAATCATTTGAAAGTTTGTTTAGTCTCACTTAGTGAACACAGACAGTTAATTAAAGTCTCTTTGCTATAAAATAAAAGTATTGTAAAAATGGAGTAATGTCTTTGTCCTTGCAAACTTTGGTATCATTCCAGCCCCATGTGAAAAAAAGTCTGTTTTCCTAAAAATTTGTGTTATGTGAAGTAATTGTACTTTTACTGATTACTTGTTGAAAAAGTTTAAAAAAATAATAATCGTATGGCCTCAGCTACCGTGTGTAGACATTTCGATTTGACGCCATCTGGCTGTCTGCTCGTCAATTTCGACGTTCAGTTTTACTCTAGGTCTGCTAAATGGCAGACAGAGTAAACCAGATCTCTCTTGGGCATCTATGGCCGAGATTTAATTAATTTTGTCGGGTAAATACCAAATGCATCCCCAGAGATCTTTTACATGCCGACATCGTACGACATGGAGTGTCGAATGGACTTTTTTCCGCCCTTCAAAAACCCAACTATCTCTGCCGGGTTTGAACCCTCTATCTTGGGATTCAGAGGCCGACACTCTACCATGGATCCACAGAGGCAGCTGAAAAAGTAATTAGTAATTATAATTGAGTAAAATATTTCTCAAGTAACAAATTCAGCCCAGTTACTTTTATTTTGTTTTCACAAAATTGAATATATATACCAGGTGTATATATGTCTTTTCCGAATAGTATGCAGCATATGAATTTTACTCATACATCAGTTTGTTTGTCTGACATTAACCTATCAACCCACACAAGTTGAGTCCGCCAAACACTAGTGCATGTGTCGTATCGTTCAGTTATCACGTTGTCGTTTGTGCCTGAAAAAAACATTTGCAGCACGCATTGCTTTTTATTATTTAATCAAAAGAAAAAGGCTGTGGAAAGTCATTGTTTGCTGCTAGAAACATACAGTGAACACACTCCATCGATTAGAACATGTGAGGCATGGTTTCGACAATTTAAACGTGGTGATTTCAATGTGAAAGGCCATAAAAGTGTGAAGACGAGCAATTGCAGGCATTACTGGATGATGAACCAACTTAAACTCAACAGCAATTAGCACAAGCATTAAATGTGTCACAAGAAACTATCTATCAGCAGACATTTATGAGCAATGAGGAAGAGCAGTAAACTCGGTAAATTTGTCCCACATGATTTGAATGAACGGCAAATGGCAAAGTCACTTGTGAAATGCTGCTTCAGTGCCATGAAAGAAAATCATTTCTGTACCGAATTGTGACGGGTGATGAAAAATGGATTTATTTTGAAAACCCGAAGAGAAAAATTGTGGCTGTCACCTGGCGAAGCCAGTCCTTCAACACCAAGGCCAAATTACTTCGGCAGGAAGACCATGCTTTGTCTCTGGTGGGAGCAGAGCGGTATTGTGTGTTATGAACTCTTGAAGTCTGGCAAAACCGTTAATGCACAATGTTATCACCAAAAAATGATTAATTTAAATCACGCATTGATCAAAAGATGACCAGAATGGGCCAGAAGACATGGCAAAGTGATTTTGTTATATGACAATGCGCCGTCTCACACATCATAACCAGTGAAAGACACCTTGAAATTGCTTGGATGGGACATCCTTCTGCACCTGCCGTACTTCCCCGACCTGGTGCTATCTGACTATCACCTCTTCGCATCAATGGGGCATGCACTCACAGAGCAGCACTTCAAGAATTTAGAGGAAGTTGGAAAATGGCTCGATGAATGGTTTTTCTGGCATGGTATTTATGTATGTATGTTGGGCATTCAGCCTGAAGGCTGGTTTGATCCTGTGCAGCTCCGCCAACAGCTGTCATAAATAGCCTAGGCATCACTGAAGAGGCATACTAGGGAAATGCGGAGTGAGGTAGTTTCCTGTTGCTTTCCTCACCGAGCCAGCCGTTGCTATTACATATCAGTCTGCCAAGCCCACTGAAATGCATGCACCAACCGACCCTATGAGTGATATTTTCACACCATTCATAACAGGGACTGGCTACATAAGTAATGGTATTACTAGCATCACTCATACCTCAGTCACTTTCATATTGTCAAAGCCAAGGATGAGACTGAGACAGATCAATGAAAGTAACAAATTTGATGTAGCCCATACCAGTGCAATGTAAACACTACATCTTGCCAGCAAAGGCATATGGTATTCATAACTTCCCTGAAAGATGGGCGAAGTGTGTAGAAACCGATGGCCAATATTTTGAATAAACAAAAAATGAATTTCACTTGAAAATTATGTGTTTTCTTTACCACAAAAACCAGCAAAAACTTATGCATACACCTGTTATATAATTTGAACGTGTAACACAATATCGTGAGAAAATCACAATACTAACACCTATGTATTATACATCAAAAGAAAGATCTCCATCTCAGGATTACTAGAAAAATATTAGTAATTTCATTCAGTCCTTTTTTTTGCATGAAGTAGTCATTTATTCAAATAACACAATGCTTAGGTCGTTGCAGTTAACTTTATTTGCCGGTAGACAGCTCTGTGAAAGTTGTCTTTGCTGATCTTTCTATGGCAGCCCGATAGAGGGCTCTATGAAAGTGGTCTATGCAGTTTTTTGTACGTTAGTACAATGGATGGCTCTGTGAAATCAAGTTATCACCAGAATACCAGTTGTTGCTCCATGTAGGTTCTATTAAGTGAGAAACAGAAAGATATCCACCTCAGGATATTCTATATTTCAAGAAGTCCTTTATTATGCAACTTACATTGAATTGTTCAATGTAGGGTAATTAAATGAAATCTGCATGCACTGCCAAGCATGACATTTCACTGTAGAAATGGTAGATGGACACTGTAATACGTGTTGGTACAATGGTTTGGTTTATTGTCCACAACCTCAAGTAAACGACGTACTTAAAGGTATGATGCCACATGGCAATGATTTCATGAACCATGTATAATAGTACAATGTCCTTTGTATCCTTTTCTGCTAACCGTAGCCACATTCCAGGATTAGGTCCTTACTGTTTTAAGATTCAGGGGATGATTCATAGGTACATTTCAGACATACTGCCTGCTGAAAATTGCCGAGCATTATGCAGCCAGCTATGTGACAGATTTAAGTCTTATAGAGAAATGAATTTCATTTTATGGGTCCGTATTGAACTTTGATTAAACCAAATAAAATAATAAGTGAGACATTCCACCTTTTCAATACAAGTTAAATAGTTGTTTGTTAAGTAAACATTTAATAGGACTAGTTTTGACCTATTTAAAGGTCATCTTCAGCCACATCACGTGTAGAAACAGCTGTTTTAAAGATTGTCTTAAAACATATAAGTTTGACACTATGAAAAATTGTTTATAGAATTTCCTGAAAAACACTTTTTTGGTAAAAAATTAGTTCACTTAGCTGTAGGAATATATGAGAAGAAGAAGTCTTATAATATTCTATGTAGTATTCAAGAACGTAGATACAATTCAAAATTCACAGTCTTGATGAGATATGGAACTGGGCATATATGCATAGTGTTGTTGTGGTAGAGGAGAAGAAGTATTTTTTGATATTCTTTTTATAACTGCAAAGCATAGATACATTTTGAATCATTCATAATCTTGATGAGATGTAGAATTGATCATATATGCAAAGAATTGCCTTACTAAAATGTGAGTTGAACAAATATATTATTTATTTAATAAACAATTATTTAATTTGTATTGAAAAGGTGGAATAACTTACTCATTATTTTAGATTCAAGTCTTGCCAACAGAATTCATTATGAAAATTCTATATGTTGCAAAGGTTCAAAAATTCCATATGTATAGTCACAGGGGAAGTGGAAGTTTAAAGGAAAATAAATTTTCTTCTGGAGTTCAGTACATTTTCTGATTTTTAGCCTTTGTTCACAGCTATTGCTGCAACAGGCCACTAGTATTTTCAGTTTAAAGAACTAAGAAACAATAAAACATCAAATAGTCATAAAATTACTTTAAAATTGGAAAACAGCTTGAAAGGAGATCTACATCTTTTCCTGTACTAGAAGAAGCCACAACTGTTTGCACATATTTGGTTTTCAGCTAAAGAAAGAGCCAATAACTTTTTTTTTTCCTTTTTGCCTGGTGTTTTTTCCTCATGTAGCAAGCTTAATATTTTGAATAAATTATAAACGTTCACTGTATTTCTAGGTGGATGCTTATGGCACTGTTCAGCCGCATACTCTCATCAGGCAGCATCTGGATTATAGCCACTGGTACGATCGAACCAAGCTCTCACTCAAGGATATCCACAACTGTCAGTACGTTGCGTGCATGAACCCTACTGCTGGAAGTTTCACCATCAATCCCAGACTTCAAAGGCATTTCTGTGTTTTTGCTGTCAGGTTTGTGGTTCCTCTTCTCAAACTTTCACTCTGTCCTTTTATTGTGTGGTTTACTTTCTTCCTTTCAGCTAAACAGAAGAGAAAAGATAAAAGAATAAAAATACCAATGAGCAGAACATGGCGCTCCATAAAATGAACATCGATAAAGAAAGTCTTATCCCAATGGAAGAAAACTGTGAAAAATTATGAGAAATTGATCTTTTCAGTTTTAGAGTCATTTGCCTTATAAAGGGGGAGGAGTGGTTTTGTATGCCAATCACCCGAAAGCAAACTTCTGGATGTCTCGCAAGTCACCTTTGTCTTCATCCAAATACATAAATGCTATAAAAGTGTTGTGCAACCTGACTGCAGTAAGATCAGTTCCTGACAGAACCTTCAGCTCAACCCATTGCCGCCAAAACATTTGCAATGGGACGGAAATGCTTGGACATGTGCTGGGGTTCTGCAGGAACATCAAATTACTGTATAACAATCCTCACCCTAGAGTAAGGACATCAATTGCCTACCAGTAGTAGTAGTAGTAGTAGTAGTAGTAGTAGTAGTACTCTTCTCAAGGGATCTATGTTTCACAGTAACTAAATATGAGAAGAATATGATTTTCTGTCCTGAGATACTTAATTTTAAGACTTTGGAGATGGCCGTATTTGAGTCTGCTACCCTCCAAAAATTGCAAGATTTTTAATGGTTTTTGAAACTTTTTCAATGGTAGGGAAAGTAATGATTGTAATACATTTTTGAATATTTACAAAGATCACACATTCCTCTACATGAAAATGAGTTTTAATTAACATTATAGTGCAGCAATTTTTAAATATAAATTTATGAAGATAATTTAATCAAAAACAAGCTGCACCTATACATACTATGAAATAGTAGTCAGATTAGTATCAAATGAAAAAGTAAGTTAAGGAATTACCAAATTACTGTTATACAATAAATATGTGAAATTACATTTTCAGATCTGCAAAGTTAAAAAAGGCATTTATAAGTGCAATATTTACTAATTTACTGAGCAATTTGGGTGTCAAGAAGTATAAAGTAACCAAACGAGTTGGCTGAGTGATACCGGCTGTGCAGCTGTACTGTAAACGTAGATTTAGTGGGTTCAAATCCCACCACTGGCAGCCCTGAAGATGATTGTTACTGGTTTTTCACTTTCACACCAAGCAAATGCTGGGTACATAGTGAAATGGCCATACAGTTTGGGTTGCGTAGCTGTGAGCTTATATTAGAGAGATCATAGGTTTGAATCCTGGGGTTACCAGCCAAGAAGATGGCTTGCCATACTTTTCTCACTTTCAAACCAAACAAATACTGGGGTTGTATACCTCAGTGAAGGTTATAGCGACTTCCTTTCTGCTCCTACTCCTTTCTTATCCCATCAACATGGAAATCTTATCTGAGCTAGCGTGACATTAAACTATTACTAGACTAGCTGTCGTACCCGGCTCTGCTTGGATATTTTTCTGAATGTTTAGTTTTAGGATTTGTATTATCTGTTTGAAGTGAATATTTGTAGATTTCTTTATTGTGAAGTTGCTTGATATTTTACAAACTCATTTGTTGATTTAGAGTTATTCTTATATTTGTCGAGCCCTTGTCCCATTTCTCTACGGGGTCAGGTATGAGGTGAGATGAATCTATCGTGGTGGGTTTTTATAACAGGTTGCCGTTCTTGATGTCAACCTCATCAGAGGAGTTAATGAGATGAAATGAATGACATGATATATGATAGTAGGAAGGGAGAGGGTGAAACCCAGTGTTGACACATAGCCTACTCCTGTCGAATAGCACCAAGGGGTCTGCTCAAGTCTTAACGTCCCCATTCGATGGACGAATCACCACCATCAACAGCATCATATGCCCTCACTCCATATGAGCACTGTGGAGAGGTTTGAAATTTAATCCAGGCTTTTGGCATGCAATCTAGTGATTAGAAATTGAATACCTCCTCTATGCTGCTGGCCAACATTCTGAAGGTCAACATTTTTTTGACCAACGGGGCTCGAACCGGCTAACATTGGTGTCAGACCGTTTCGACTTCAACACCTTAACGATCATGGCCACCAGGCAGGCTTAGTGGTTGTTATGTGAGTCTTTAATTTTAAGGTTTTTTTTTTCTAGTTACTTTACGTCGCACCGACACAGATAGGTCTTATGGCGACGATGGAACAGGGAAGGGCTAGGAGAGGGAAGGAAGTGGCCATGGCCTTAATTAAAGTACAGCCCCAGCATTTGCCTGGTGTGAAAATGGGAAACCACGGAAAACTATCTTAAGGGCTGCCGACAGTAGGGTTCGAACCTACTATCTCCTGAATACTGGATATTGGCCGCACTTAAGCGACTGCAGTTATTGAGCTCAGTATTTTAAGTTTTAGTTTGACATCATTTAGTTTCACGTTAAACTTTGTCTGTGTAAAAACAGCTTGTTAAGTCATGTTTTCAGTGTACGTTTCATCTTCAGGGGGATTTTCCTAGAAATAATTTTGTTATGCTTAAATCTTAAGTAGCAACTCTCATAAACAATCTGTTTTAATTTGTAATTAAGTAACAAATATGTTTTTTGGAACAATCTATAATCATTCTCTTTATACCTGCTAAGTAATTTATTGGAAAATGAGGTATACGTTAAATGGTGGATTTATTAGGTGGAATTTTACATGAAATTAATTTCACTTCTTTGTTTGTTGCAGTTTTCCTGGGACCGAGTCATTGAACATGATATATCATTCCATCTTATCTCAACACCTGACCAATCTTGAGTACAGATTCCCTATGACTGTGTCCAAACTCTCCACTAATGTTGTAGCAGCATCTCTGGCATTCCACCACAAGGTTACTCAAGTATTTCTACCAACTGCCATCAAGTTTCATTATGTTTTCAACCTTAGAGATCTCTCTAATGTATTTCAAGTAAGTACCTTTTATATTTACTTATCTGAGCAGCTTCCTCTGCAAATCAGTTCAGAGTCACTATGAAAGGGTAGAGAAGGGTCCACCTATTCAATACCATTAGCTTGTATATTGTCTTATAAAACTGGGACTAGTTTTGACCCCATATGCATCGTCGCCATAAGACCTATCTGTGTCGGTGCGACGTAAAGCCCCTAGCAAAAAAAAAAAAAAAAAAAAAAAGAAAAAATTGACCCCATATATATTGGGTCATCTTCAGCCACGCTCCAACTGGAAGACATATGCACAGATATAACCAATAATAATTTAAACACTCTGATATGTCACAATTTACAGTATTAATTTAAAACATTGATGAAGTCTGAATAACATATCCAAACTTGAAACTAAATGACACATCAAAACTGCTGTGGTTGATGCCAAACTATTTTGTCGCTTCTACAGCAGCCAAATGTTCTTTAGTTGATCTGGGAGTTGGTATCCTTATCTGTGTAGGTGAGCAACTTGTTTCTTCAATAGTAATATGGGAAATGACTTTATGTAGCTTTAAGAGGAACATTTGTAATTTGAATAGGTATTCCTTTCCATCAGATGTAGTGATCTATTGTTTAATTTGTTTTGAAGTGAATGTGTATTGCAGACCCAAAGTCTCACACTCTTGGACACTGCCCTTGAGGCAGTAGAGGTGGGAACCCTCACTGAGTCCATGGGAGAAGCCAACACTGGTTAGTAAATAGATTAAGATGTAAGAAAAGAAAAAAAATATCTTCTTGATTCTTTTGATGTCCTGAGAAATATCTTGAGCCAAAAAGACAAGTTCCTTCTCCTGTGATAGCCACCACATAGTAAGAAATTGTTACCTCATAGATAGAAACACATTCTATAGGCATATTTTAAAAAAAATGTAACGTGTAGAATCCTTCACTTTCAACCAGTAGAACAAAATAAGAAGTAGATTTGCCAACTGCTTCATCTCAACACACAGTCTGCCTGCCATAACACAGAGTAAGCCTCAACAAGGAATATGAATGCTATCAAGTGACAAAAAAAAAAAAATTATTATTTTGACTACCAAGCAGTGTAAAACTTAACAGTAATAGAAGTCCACAACCTGTCACTCCATAAGATTGCCCATTTTTGTGTGATTTCACTGCAATACTTTTACTCCTCAAGGGTTGAATATTTAAAAAAGTTTCTTAGCTATTAATTGTGACTTAAGAGGAACCTCTACATCAAATATCACTCTCATCAATTAGTCATTTCCTGAAGTATCATGATTTGTGAGTGAGTACGCATTACAGAATTATGTCCATTAAAAATCCACCTTAGTCGATACACAAATGTTAATTAAAAACACAATTAGTGATACATGTTTTAGCTTTTTTGGGCCTTCTTCAGTTTTGAAAAGAATATCAAGTTTGTAGAAAAGGATCTAGAGGAAGCACCACATTCTTCTTCTTCTTAATGTGCCATCTTCTAGCGAAGGTTGGCAGTCAACGTGGCGATCTTGAAGTTGGATGCAGTGATACGGAACAGAGACATCGTGTCCAACCCATACCAGTCTACGAGGTTCTTCATCCATAGAGTTCGTTGTCTACCAGGACTCCTACGTCCTTCTATTTTTCATTTTATAACAAGCTGCAAGATTCTGTAGTTATCATTCTGCATTATATGGCTGAAGTATTCCAGCTTCTGCCTTTTAATGGTCAGCATGACTTCAGTCTTCTTTCCAAGTCGATCCAACACCTCAGAATTGCGTATTCTGTCTGTCCACGAAATGTGAAGCATCCGTCTGTTCATCCACATTTCGAATGCTTCCAATCTTTTGCAGAGGGCTTGAGTAAGTGTCCAGCCTTCCATTCCATAAAGTAACATGGGAAAGATGTAGGCACGGACCAGACGGAGCCTTAGGTTTAGTTGTAGGTTGCAGTTGTTGAGCAGCTTCTTCAACTGCATGAAGATGCTTCTCACTTGTATTTCGTGGCTGCAGTCCCATTTTTGGTTGAGGTAACATCCTAGATACTGGTATTGGTGAACCCCAGCGATGGGTTCATTGTCAAGAGCGAGTTGCACGGGACATCTTGCTGCTTACTGTCGACCATGAACTGAGTTTTCTTAATGTTTATCTTCAGTCTTCTGTTGTTGCAAGCACCATTCACTTTGTCTAATAATATTTCAAGGTCTTCTGCATTGTCTGCTAGCAATACTGTGTCATCAGCATAATGGAGGTTGTTTAGACGTTCCCCGTTGATAATGATGCTTATGGTAGATGGTTCTTCCACAGCTTCTGCAAGGATAGCCTCTGAGTAAATGTTGAAGAGTAGAGGTGACAATATGCATCCTTGTCAAATGCCAGAGTGGATGCCTATTTCTTCTGACAGGTTTTCCTCAGTCTTGACTGCTGCTTTCTGACCACAGTACAAGTTTGCAATAATCCGAATATCACGGTCGTGCCAAGCAGGTCAGCTGTTGAAAGCAGCAAGAGAGGGAGAAGATAAAGTTGTGGGAGGGAGAACTTACATGAAATGAGGGGAAGAGTTGTGACTTTATATTCTATTAAGAAGGAATAACAATATCTTGAAGAGAACGATAGCTTGTTCAGTAGTTTCATTTAAATTGAAAATAGGGTTAAAACCCTGATCGAAATGGATGAAAATGTTTTCATATGTGTTCAGTAACTTACTCTTATTTTCTCTGTGGAGAATTAATAGATTATCTTCAATGGATGTGAATTCATGTTGGAAATCTGACATATGTTCATTCATAGCTGAAAATCGATTGCGCTTTTTAGCATTAACATGTTCTAGATACTGGATAATGAAATTTCTGCCAGTTTGGCCAATGTAAGCAGAGAGAGAGAGAGAGAGTGTGTGTGTGTGTGTGTGTGTGTGTGTGTGCGCGCGCGCGCGCACGCGTGCGTGAGTGTCATCGTAATTCTTCCTCTTTTGTATTAAATTTTATTCTCTCCAGGGCCTGCTCTTCAGTCAAGGAGACTGCCTCACTCAATCCACTGATCTCGTGAGATTGTGGATGCATGAGACGCAGCGAGTGTATGGTGATAAACTGGTGGATGATAAGGATATAGAAGCCTTCAGTAAGATACAAATGGATGTAATCAAGAAGAGTTTTGAGGTAAGCTCCATGAAATGCTTACCAATTATATCCAAATTTTTTTATTTCTTTTACTCAATATTTTTTACTGCAAACATTTACTCTAGTAACAAATCAATATACTTGTGGCAAAACAACCCATTAGGGATTTGGCCTGCCAAGATGACTGCTGTCTATCTCGAGAGCCATGACAACATCTATAGCTGTATTGCTTGGCTCTCCTTAACTGGGTTCCCATAACCCAAGTCCATCAGTGAGGTGAATAATTCCTTCTGTAGTTACCAATTTTCCACCTACTACCCTTTCTGAAAGGAGCCTCCGCGGCTCAGGCGGCAGCATGCCAGCCTCTCACCGCTGGGTTCTGTGGTTCAAATCCTGGTCACTCCATGTGAGATTTGTGCAGGACAAAGCGGAGGCAGGACAGGTTTTTCTCCGGGTACTCCAGTTTTTCCTGTCATATTTCATTCCAGCAACACTCTCCAGTATCATTTCCTTTCATTAATCATTGCCCCAGAGGAGTGCGTTAGGCTTCGGCAGCTGGCACAATTCCTATTCTCGCTGCTAGATGAGGGCTTCATTCATGCCATTCCTGACTCGGTCGAATGACTGGAAACAGGCTGTGGACATTTTTACCCTTTCTGAAAAGGGGAACTGTGATGCCCTATGTTCAACCAACCAGAATTTTTCCTCCATTCCACCCATGAATGCTAGCAGCTTTCAGTCATGTTATGATGTATTTTTATTTATTTTTATTTACATATTTTACGCCCACATTGGAGCACTGAAATCAATACATTTGAGTTAATTTCTTCTTCTTCTTCTCCCAGAACTTTTTCATCCTCTCCGACCTGGAAGCCCTTTGTGTGTCCGATATAGTATATTGTTTCCGTTCAACTGCTTTTAGTTTGAGACTTATGCTTTTGTTCTTCAAAATCCTCTTCTCTTTTCTGTCTTTGATTTGTTGCCGAGTTATACCCAATTCTTCCAAATCGTCCTGAACTTCTTTGAACCAATTATTATTGATTTTATTCTTCAAAAAGTAATCGAATAGTTGTTTCAATATCCTGGTGTCTGCTAATCTTGATATGTGACAGAAAAAGGAAATTCTTCTTTTACGCATTGTAGATATTATTGATTCACATTCACGATAGACAATGTTGTTAGGCAACAATCTCCACTGTCCATCAACTTGGTGTTTTTTATTAATAATTGTTCTAAGAATTCTTCTCTCAGTTTTCTGTAATTTGTCTGTTGTAGATTTTACATTTAATTTGAATAAAGTTTCACTAGCATAGGTTGCCTCTGGTTTAACTATGGAATTATAGTGTTTCAGCTTAGCGTTTATCGAAAGAGATTTTTTTTTATAGGTTGGCCAGGTAAGTCTTTGTGCTTGTTTAAATTTAGTTGTTCTGTGTTCTATTGCTTCTTTTTCATTTGTGTTCCATGTTATTATTTCCCCAAGATATTTGAATTTCTGAACAATTTTAATCTCTTTATTACTGTTCAGCTGAATAACTGGTAAATCAACTTTAAAAGTTGGCATCATTTCTGTTTTTTCAAATGAAATTTGTAATCCCATTTTTTTAGCTATAATTTCTAGTTGTTCAATTTGAAATTTAGCCTCTTCTATTGTATTTGCAAGTAATGCTAAATCGTCCGCAAAAGCAAGGCAGTTGAGTTTAATATTTCTACCGATCTTGATAGTTGGTTGGCATTTCTTGTTCCATTCACGCATAACCTTCTCCAATGCACAATTAAATAACAATGGTGAAAGTCCGTCTCCTTGTCGAAGTCCAGTTCTTATAGTGAATGATTCTGATAATATGATGTATTATGTGTGAAACATCCATCATTTAGCATAAAATTAAAGCAGTACTGTTCTTTTTTCTGTCATTGAGATGGTACATTGATCGAATTGAGTAGGTGTTGAGCAATCTATGTATTAAAATGCGTACTAAAAAAGGCTTTGTCCAGTTCGTCCAGCCATTCTACTGGACCGGTTTGCTTCATTCTGTTTTTATTCTCTCCGGAATTACCTGCCAGTGAATCATCATATGTTGATAGGTCTCTAAGTTTAATCAACTTCGAGTAATCCTAAAATCAAAATCACTAAATGACTGCACTTAGCAGGTTGCACACAGTTAAGGAGCAATATCTTTACATAAAGATATCGGCGAAGCTAAACTATTAAAAAAGGCAGGTGTGTATATGCAAACCTGCCATTTCAATCAGTCTTCGTACACATATGACTTACTATCTGGAGAAAAATACTGTAGGAGGAAGACATCCCTATGGTTGGGGGTTGGGAGGGAATGACATGGAAAATCATCAGAAACAACCAATATTGGTGTCAAATCCATAGTTTTTGGTGTTGCCAAGATGAATTTTGACACTGGATGCCGTTTAAGTGTATGCGCATCATCCATATCGACACGGGGTCACAAAAGGTGAAAAGGAAAATGTCCAGATTGACCGAGGTTAGTGTTGAATCCACAATTTTCAAGTACGCTAGGGTGATTGGCGACAGTCTCAATGGCGGTTGAAATTGTGTACATCATACAGTGAAACTCTGTTAAGAAGTTTTTCAAGGGACTGCAAAAAAAAAAAACTTCTTAAGCAGGAAACTTCTTAAAAGGGGTAATGCCCAAAAACTTTTTCTGTACTTTGAAATACATGTGAAACACACAGCCAACAGATTTCCTTGTTTGTGAACAATACCGAAATAGGCCGATATATAAGAGCTGCTAACAGAAAGCCACAATATAAAAATTCGATTATCATGACAATATTTTTAGAGATAAAGTAAAATAATTAAACATACCGTATTATAAATATATTTGATAAGAGAAGGGAACATATTATATAAAAACATTGCAAGGTTTGCTTATTTTAGCAGACAGAACCATTTCCTTCCACGCTTCCCTTTCCTCCACACTTACACTCTCTGCTTTGCCACAAATTGTTTTGTAAACGATGCTGGCTCTATTTTTAAAGCGGTCCAGCCACCCATTCGATGCGGTAAAAGGTACCCTTAATTTGCATGCGGCTTTCTCCTTCACAATAGTCCCACTGAAAGGTATGTTTAAAATTCGCTGCTGTATAAACCATATTAGCAGAGCTTGTTCTCTTTCATCGTACTTTTCAGATTTAACTTCCTTGCAATTTGCTGAAGTATTCTCTGCAGAAGCAGAGATCTCTCCTTTCTTTGCTATAATGCCGTTCAAAGTAGACGGCGGCATCCCCAGCTCCTTTGCCAAAGCAACACGGGAAAGTGTAGAAGACTCCACTTTCCTTATAATCTCCACTTTGTCTTTTATTGTTAGTGCCTTTCACATGATCTCTTTCCTCAGAGTTCCACTCATTTTCACTTAAAAAGTTTGTACGTTGATATTACAAGTACAACTAACTTCCCCGACTCCTATTTATACTAATTACGACGCTACACTATGCTTAGCAATCCATAGCTTAGACTTACAAGACGCAAAGACAAGCCGTGTACTACAGTTTGTTAGCATGTGCTTTCTATCTTCCTCACACCCCCGACACCTGCTTCAAGGATAACGGCAGCAAATGGGAAATCTGGCAACTTATTCTTAGAGATTCTTAGAACCTAGGCCAAAATTGCCCCTGCATTTCTACTGGTTGTCACGGCAACGGGCGTGGTTTCTGGCTGTATAATGTAACTATTTAAAATAGTTTATTTGAATCCGCCTTGATCAATACACTCATTAAATGAAAGAAAAACTATTTATTAAACCAAACATGTTTCGTGAAATCTCAACCATTCCCTTCCTCAGTGGTCAGATCAAAGAACAAAACATTATTACACAATCTTTTGTTTTGTAAACCTATCATGGTTAAGTTTATTAACAGTTTCTGGCTGTTTCACAAGTACCGCATGGCCAAGCCAGTATTGAGTTTATTTTCCCGCTTCAATCCTCTTCATGCTATAGGTAATGAAGAAAAGAAACACAGGTTCAAAGTTGCAGAAATGAGTGCATGGAAAAGTATCTGGGGCAATAAAGGCGCAGTAGCAACGCTAGCACATCTAAACGTTAACAGTTTCTTTCCCCGCGAGAATTTTATTTCATGTCTCCTCATCCTTGTGCAACGTTCTAGTAATGCGATGTAATAATTACGAGTGACACGATAATACAATGTTTAGCTCGTATAAAGGTAAAATTAAAAATAACTTTCAATTTTATGCCAACACGTGGTAATGCAATGCCTCTGTGTGCCTCCCATCAATACCCAGTTGTCTATCAACATTCATTCAACCTCGTAAACGATCGGGATCTTTTGGCCGGCTTGTTTGGCGGCATGTGTATCAGCTGGCTGCTGGCAAGTCGGCTGTTTTCTACATAGAGTCAGAAAGTTGTTTTTATTCACCTCACTAATAATGGACACGGAAAATCTTATCAGTTTAGTTCAAAAACGTAATTTCCTCTACGGCAAGACCCATAAGTATTATTGCAACAACAACGTAAGAGAGAATGCCAGGAAGGAAATAAGCAAAGGAATGAAAAATCAAACAGGTTAGAATATTCAATTTTGTGGTAGATTAACAGTAATGTTGTGGACAAATACACTTTACGGTTTTTAATAAATATTTAGACCACCTCGATTAATGACTTCACCCTGTTGCGGCCCGCAAATTACTGCATTAAAGTTTTATCAAACCATGCATTGTGTGCTTTATGTTTCCCACGTAGAATCCCGTTTGATTCTATTCCGCTAGATGGAACGATGGAGTGGAAATTTCGACTGATGGGTTCGATTCGATTCCACAAGGTGAGAGTGAGCATCTGGTGTCTGTGTTGTCATAGCGTGACATCATATGGCCTTGGCAGGCCCGCACATGTTCCGTGACACCAGACACACACCGCGAGCGTGCGAACGTTCTAACACAGGGTGCAACTTGCGCGGAGACTGGAGGGTTCTAACCATGGGCTGCTTTGAGCGGACGTTTTCTATTTCAAGGGGCTCTAAAATCTGAACTGTTTAACCGGGAAATATATTTACAACAGAACACTTTACACGGGAAAAATATACATATATCTTAATGCAACTGATCAAGGGACCAAGAATATCACACTTCTTAGGTGGGAAAACTTCTTATGCGGGAACTTCTTAACCGAGTTTCACTGTATTCATGATGCAACGCGTAAATATGTACCGTACAATTATAACTTTTTATTATTTATGTGAAAAGATGAACTACTTCCCAGACACCACGGGCTGCACAAGGACAAACTATCTAAGATTAAAACTTTAAATTAAACGCACAACAATCATCATCATCATCATCATTTCCCAACTCCAGTTTCCCGGGTGTGGTGTACAAGTGCTCGCCATCTCCTTCTGTCTTCATACATCTTCTGATCCAGTACATCCTCCCATTTGTATCCTCTCTCCTCCACATCTGATCTTACAGTCTCTATCCATCGTTTTCTTGGTCTTCCCTGTGGTCTTCTTCCTACGAGATTAAGGTCGAAATATTTTCTGGCAGGTCTTTCCCTGTTCATTCTCATTATGTGCCCATACCACTGAAATCTGCGTTTCTTTATGACACTGATAATAGAAACCTCAATACCAGCTACTTTCCTATTCACTTCATTTCTGATCTTGTCCTTTCTGGTTGTTTCGTTCATGGTTCTAATGAATCTCATTTCATTTGCTTGGATTCTACTGAAGTCTTTGTTTAGTAGGGTACATGTCTCTAAACCATACGTGAGGATTGGTATGAAGTAAGTGTGGTACATGATTGTTTTTTCTTTCTGTGATATTTTGCAGTCCCAGAGGAGATTTCTGACTTGACTGTAGAAGTTCGATGCTTTCTGTGTCCTGCTGAGTATTTCCTGCCTAACAGTGTTGTCTTTTGAGATTGTGACACAACAATAACTCTGAAGAAAGAAACACAAAAAAAACCTAGAACCTGTTTTCCAGTCATTGACCTGGTCAGGGATGGAATGTATGAAGCCTCCATCTTGCGGTGAGGACAGGAATTGTGCCAGCTGCCGAAACCTATCGCACTCCTTTGGGGCAATGATTAACGAATGACAGATGAAATGAAATGATACTGGAGTGTGTTGCTGGAATGAAATATAACAGGGAAAACCAGAGAACCCGGAGGAAAACCTGTCCTGCCTCCACTTTGTCCAGCACAAATCTCACATGGAGTGACTGGGATTTGAACCAAGGAACCCAGTGGCGAGAGGCCGACATGCTGCCACCTGAGCCATGGAGGCTTCACAACAATAACTGTAAAGCTACAAAGTAGTTCATAAAATATCCATCATCACAGTAAAGAATCTAAATAAATTCACTTGACACATAATAAAGTAAACATTAAAAAATACCTGGGTGGTGCATGGAGCATTTTCATATCAAGACACATTATCTGAATGCTGTGGAGTGGCACGGGTCCTCTAGTATGCTATAAGCATATTATTAACCTTTTCACTCCCAAGTATCTTTCCTGCTTATGCATGCCTCATCCCGGGTTATTTTCAATAATTTCACACTAGCTGAAATAAGCTAATATTTATCTTATGTTTACAACTATTTACAAAGTTTTATGACCAAAAGTGAAATTAATACATTATCCCTTCACATTTTCATCGAAACTTCACTACTGTGTGGTAATTTTCCATGCAGGGGGTGTACACAAAGTGAAGCACTACACTTCACACATTCATATCTAGTTTCCTTCCTCTTATGGCTTGTCTTATTTGTCCTTTGTGAATAACGTTATGAATATTTTGTATTCGGTAGAATGTTCATTGAGGTTAAGTTCGTCCCTAATGACAGACTGGGTTGGGTCAAAATCATGTTTTATTGGTGTAAAATTAGCGTCATTTATCCAGGTTCTACGAGAAACTGTATTTGGTGGCACTAACCTCGGCCGTTTCCGCACCATGTGATCAGATTCAATTTCTAATTCCTCCTCCTCCCCACCTTCAGATAAATCACTCCTACTATCACTCTCCACAGAATCATTCACTAATATATCATCTTAACTATCCTCGTAATAGTCAGACTCGTCATCATTACGTAAAACATCTAAAATATCACTTTCCGTCAACCTTTGTTTACTAGTGCTTATGGATGCAGCCATGTTGGGTGACTCAAGACAGCTGTCGAAGAAGAGTGTAAGCGTCGATACTAAATATACGGTGCTTGCGATGTATCAAGATAGCTGTGTTCTTCTCTGAGCATTGTCAGATGATGCCATCTCACGTTCAGCGACAGAACTGGAACATACAAATAAATTCAGCACCGGTAGAGAGCGGGACATTTGAAATATGAGTTAACTTGTGGTTGTGACAGCGGAAGACACTCGGATGTCCGAGTTAACTCGGGCATGGAAGTGAAAAGGTTAATAGTTAATGCCATTGTGTTTCCTTGCTTATTACTGAGCAATTTGGCAGTGTAATATTGGTCACATAGCTAGCTATCTATCTATCTATCTATCTATCTATCTATCTATCTATCTATCTATCTATCTATCTATCAATCAATCAATCAATCAATCACTACTGATATGCATATAGGGTAGTCGCCCAGGTGGCAGATTCCCTATCTGTTGTTTTCCTTGTATTTTCTTAAATGATTGCAAAGAAATTGGAAATTTATTGAACATCTCCCTTGTTAAGTTACTCCAATCCCTAACTCCCCTCCCTATAAATGCCACTGGGATCTGAAGAGGAGTTATAGCTATAGGCTTGGATTCAGGAGCTGGTGGGTTCAAACTCAACTGCCAGTGTTCTTGAACATGGTTTTATTTGGCTTCCCGTTTTTCACACCAGACAAATGTTTGGGCTGCACCCTAATTAAGTCTGTAACTGCTTGCTTCCCAGACTTAGCCCTTCCTTATCCCACACTGCTAAAATCTGTGAGCATTAGTGTGACATTAAAGGGCTAGCATAAATAAATCTACTTATTATCCTCATCTTTCAGAAAATAAAAGTTTTTTGTTTTTTCAGTTATGCTCCAGATGACCTTGATTATGGTGCTCTTGAAACCTCTTAGATAATGTAACCTATTACTGTAGTACTGAGTGAAATTTTTATTTACCTTGTTGAAATCCAGAAATTTAACCTGAATTATAAGCATACTTTCTCTAGTTATTTCATTGTGATCTAGGAGCTGGATGAAGGTCTTGTGCTAGAGAAGCCCAACATTTACTGCCATTTTGCTCAAGGAATTGGTGAACCAAAGTACATGCCTGTCAAGGACTGGGACTCTCTCAGTGGCCTTCTGCAGGATGCACTGGTCAGTTATAATGACTTGGTGGCAGCTATGAATCTTGTGCTATTTGAAGATGCCATGATGCACATATGCAGGTAAATTTTACTTTTGATTTACATTTTTGTGTTAAGTAGAGAAGTAGATACTTCTTTTAACTTGAATATTATTTCCTGTTAACAAGCATGGTGCGTTAACCACTCAGACACTTCAGCTGGATAGGCACATCACATAATTACTCTTCTAACACTGAAGACTTTCTTTCCAAAAATCAACATTCACTAATAAAATACAAATATTAACATGTTATATAGAATGTACTTGAAATAAACTTTCAACATATTAGGTCGTTACATACCAAAGAGGTTGTGGGTTTGGATCCCACTGGTATCCAACTCTTGTTCTTTTCTGACCCTGACGGCATTAGAGCATTCAAGGCCTAAGAAGCCTTTCATTTTTACTCCCTTCATGGCTCTGTTTTTTCTTTGGTTGATATCTTCATTTTTCGAAGTGACAGACCCCTTTCATTTTTTCCTGTGATTAGTGTTAATAGAGGATGGTTGCCCAGTTTCACTTCCTCCTAAAACAGTAACCACCACCACTGCGTCCGGCTCCATGGCTAAATGGTTAGAGTGCTGGCCTATGGCCACAGGGGTCCCGGGTTCGATTCCCGGCTGGGTCGGAGATTTTAACCTTAAATGGTTAATTCCCTTGGCTCGGGGACCAGGTGTTTGTGCTGTCCCCAACATCCCTGCAACTCGCACACCACACATAACGCTGTCTTCCACCACAATAACAGTCCAACTCAGCTGAATGGTCAGCGTACTGGCCTTCGGTTCAGAGGGTCCTGGGTTCGATTCCCGGCCGTGTCAGGGATTTTAACCTTCATTGGTTAATTCCAATGACCCGGGGGCTGGGTGTATGTGCTGTCCCCAACATCCCTGCAACCCACACACCACACACAACACTACCCTCCACCACAATAACATGCAGTTACCTACACGTGGCAGATGCCGCCCACCCTCATCTGAGGGTCTGCCTTACAAGGGCTGCACTCGGCTAGAAATAGCCACACAAAATTATTATTACCACAATAACACACAGCTACCTACACATGGCAGATGCTGCCCACCCTCATCAGAGGGTCTGGCTTACAAGGGCTGCACCCAACTAGAAATAGCCACACGAAATTATAATTATTATACCACCACCGCTATCACAAATATATGCTACAGTGTGCTGTTTGGGTATGTACAGAATCAACCGCATTTTGGAAACTCCACGTGGCAGTGCACTTCTTGTGGGTGTTGGAGGTTCAGGGAAGCAATCTCTCTCAAGACTTGCTGCCTTCATATCAAGTCTGGAGGTGGCCCAGATCCAATTACGCAAAGGCTATGGTATCATAGATCTTAAGGTAAGGTGCTATTTAAGGCATAAATTGCTTTGCAGTCTTGTTGTATAAAAACTGTATGTTGTTTGGGCCATCAGTCTATAGACTGGTTTCATGCAGCTCTCCACGCCACCCTATCCTGTGCTAACCTTTTCATTTCTATGTAACTCCTACATCTACTCAAATATGTTTGTCATATTCATAACTTGGTCTACCACTATCATTCATACCGCCTACACTTCTCTCAAAAACTAACTTCACAAGACTTGGATGTCTTAAGATCTGTCCTATTGTTCTGTCTCTTCTTCTGGTCAAATTTCACAATCGTTCTCCTCTCACCAATTCTAATTCAGTATCTCTTCATTTGTGATTCAATATACCCATCTCATATTCAGCATTCTTCTGTAACACCACATTTCAAAAGCTTCTATTCTCTTCCTTTCTGAATTAATTATCGTCCATATTTCACTTCCATACAATGCCATGCTCCAGACAAAAGTCTTCAAAAACATCTTTCTAATTTCTAATAATAATAATAATAATAATACTTTATTAATGGAAATATCATTTTACATAACAGTAGAGAAGTATAGACATGACACAGTAAAAAGAAAGTTCAATGGAGTATAAGTAGAAAAATATGTACAGATATATACACAGGATATATTACAAGTAAGCACAGGAAAGTAATACAAATGTAATACAAAACACAGTTCAAGGGAGTATAAGTAGAAAAATATGTACAGATATATACACAGGTTATATTACAAGTAAGCACAGGAAAGTAATAGTCAGTTCTGGAGATTATGTAAGTAAGTTCTAAATTTTGACAATGAGCAGTTAAATATATCAATATCCACTTTGTTTAGAGATCTTGACATTCGTTCAATTGGCCCATTGAATGCATAGTTAGTTCTATGCCAATTTGTAGACAATGTATTCTTGAACCTTGTGCGTCTGTCTGGTACATGTATGTTAATTTTTGCAAGGAGTTGTGGACAATTCACCAAGGAATGAAGCAGTTTAAAAATGAAGAGTGTATCCAATAATTCACGGCGTTGTGACAGGCTATGCAGATTTAAGGACTGTTGTATGGATGTATAATCAACATTATCATATGAGAATCCTGCTCTAAAAGAATATAGACGAAGAAATTTATGTTGTACTGAATCTAATCTATGGATAGAGGTCTGATGAGAAGGGTTCCAAACAGGGGTACAGTATTCTAGTATAGGGCATACCATAGATACATACAACAATCGATAGGTAGCTAAGTTTGAAAATTCCCTAGAATATCTAGTAATGGAACCCAATCTTTGAAATGCATTCTTACAAATATTTTCAATATGTTCATTAAATGATAGGTTATAACTGAATAAAACACCAAGGTCATTAACTTGTGAAACAGGAGTTAGAATGTTGTTATTACTAAATTTGTATGGAAATGATATTTTCTTCTTGTTTTTAAAAAACTATATTATTTTACATTTCTCATGAATAAGTTTCAACCCATTTTGAATACAGTACTTTTCCAGATGATGTAAATCTTCTTGAAGTTTTAAACAATCAAGTGGACAATTAATTTGCATAAAAAATTTTGCATCGTCGGCAAACAAAAGCAATTCAGAATTCTTAAGTATATTTTGAATGTCATTTATGTAGAGAGTAAAGAGTAAGGGCTCAAGGTGAGACCCTTGAGGAACTCCACTGGTAACTATAATAGGCGCAGAAAAATGATTCCTTATTTTAACAATCTGCAGGCGATTTTTAAGATATGATTCAAACCATGAGAGGAGAGGCCCATTAATTCCATAGCCCGTTAGTTTTTGCAGCAAGATATCGTGATCGACAGTGTCAAAAGCTTTTGAGAAGTCTGTATAAATGCAGTCCACTTGGGAGTGGTTCTCTATTGCATCCAAGGGGAACTGATAGAATAAAAGAAGATTGCTACAGGTTGACCGTCCTGAAAAGAATCCATGCTGCTCATCAATGATGATGTTTCTAAAGAGAGGTGTGATTTTGTCAAGAATTATTGAGCCAAATATTTTGGAAATATGAGAAGAAATTATAACTGGTCTATATTGTTTTATGTCAGTTTTATCACCATTTTTGAAAACTGGACTAACAAATCCTTTCTTCCATTCCATTGGAAAAACACCTTGGTTTAATGATAAGTTGAACAGATAAAAGAGTGCTTCACATAAAATAAATGAGCAGTACTTGAGCAGGTAAGTTGAAACACCATCAGGTCCTACAGTTTTCTTTAATTCCAGAGATATCAGTTTGTTGTAAATTTCTGCCTTACTAATGTTTGAGGTGAGAAAGTTTCTTTTCTTAAGAAAAGTCTTCCTTGCTTCTCCTAGTCTGCATTTTAAGTCCTCCTTACTTCTGACATTGTTAGTTATGCTACTACGCATGTAACAATATTCATTTTCTTCTATTAAAACTTCATTTCCTAGTCTAATATTTCCTGGCACACATGGCATAGTACTGTATTGCAGTTTTGATTACACTCCACTTTTGTTTTGGATTTATTCATTTCATCTTGTACTCCTTACCCAAGACTGTGCCCATACCATTCAGCAATTTCTCCAGGTCTTCTACGAACTGTCCGACTCGTTGGCTGAACGGTCAGCGACCTGGCCTTCGGTTCAGAGGGTCCCAGGTTCGATTCCCGGCCGGGTCAGTGATTTTAACCTTAATTGGTTAATTCCAATGGCACGGGGGCTGGGTGTATGTGTTGTCTTCATCATTTCATCCTCATCACGACGTGCAGGTCGCCTACGGGCGTCAAATAGAAAGACCTGCACCTGGCAAACCGAACCCGTCCTGGGATATCCCGGCACTAAAAGCCATACGACATTTCATTTCGACAAACTCACGTAGATTTCCTTAAAAACTGTATACTAACACAAAATTCTATACAGCACAGATGGTAAGAAAGAAAGGGATTTATATGGAAATATATTGTATGAGAAAATTGTCTTAGACACTAAATACTAACATTTCTCAGTTTACTGTCATGTAGCATTCATACAAAGCATAGCGTATTATTTTACGGATTAAAAAGTTTGGCAGTATTCTACATTGTCCAGCTCCATGGCTGAGTAGTCAGTGTCTTGGTCTTGGATCCTCAGAGCCCCAGGTTTGAGTCCCAGCCAGGTTGAGGGGTTTTTAATCTTGAACAGTTAATACCCTTGGCTTGGGGACTGAAAACCAAACATCATGGTACAACAGCCCTAATGGGCCTTGATCTATCAAGCGACCACTGCTCAGCCCAAAGGCCTAATGAGTATAAGGTGGTGCATCTTCAGCACAACGAATCCTCTTGGCCATTATTCTCGAGTGTCTAGACCTGGGCTCCTACCTCACCATCGGTTAGTTCCTCAATTGTAATCACATAGGCTGAGTAGACCTTGAACTAGCCCTTAGATCCAGGTAAAAATCTCTGTCCTAGCTGGAAATCGAACCTGGATTTTCCATGTAAGAGGCAGGCATGCTACTCCTAGACCACAGGACCACCCAAAATTGCAAAATTATTATTTATATTCCCCACAGTATTTTAAAAATTAATAATAAAACCCAGGGTTGTGAACAACTTTGTCAGAGATCACAGTTATAAATTTTCTGACCTCTTAAAAACCTGCACTGACCATTCCTGGTATCTGGAAAAATGTCTCAGATAGTTCCATTCATTCCTAGTTTTCTTACAGAGAATAACAAAACATGTTATGTGTGGAAAGTTTGTACTGTTTAAATAATATAATTAAAGTTGTGTTGACACTAGAAATTTTATTATGGTATATTCTATTTCAAATTATAGATGATAATGTTTTCATATTACCATGAAGACAACATATTTACAAATTTGCAAGAATTTCATAATTGAAAAAGTCTAAGGAGCTAAATGCTTTTATAATATTGGTGTTAAATTATTCCTGCCTTGTGGGAAGTTAATTTTAAGATTATTTATAAGTAATGAAAATGTTCAATTCTTGAATGTTGTCTGTATTGCAGTGACAGTAAAACTGTGTAAGATTCAACTGCATATATTTTTTTTCTTTTTTGCACTACATTCTAACCTTTGAGAATCTGCACTGACCATTCCTGATATCTTTAACATTGTCTCCAGCAGATTTATTCTGTCCTGGTTTGGTTACTGAGGATAGAAAAACATTTTCTGTTTGCAAAATCTTAACATCAAGTGATTCTGCTCTTTGGAGCACTTTCTATGTACCGTGTATACATATGGTCATCTTCAGCAACCAACTATCTCGACAGTACTATCAAAAGTACTATGTTCATTACCAACATTAAACATCCAATACATTCAAGTGTTGTTCCTGTCTTTCAAATCAATTGCTAGGGTTCACCATACCCAGCAATGTACAGTGTACTCCTGATAATTTACTGTACTTAATCCATATACACTCAACTCTCAATTTACCGTAATGGGATCATATAGATGTTGATTCCCATAGGGAATCTGAAATATTTATCCCGAATGAGTAAATTTATAATACCAGTATAAATGGTCCATTATTGGACATTATAAATTTTCCAGCAAACTCATTCCTGGTTGCCAGCATTTCGCCCCCGTGTGCTAGGTTGGGCTCATCAGTTGGTACCTAGCACATCTACCAAGATGCATACCGAAGAGGCCACTGCGTAGGTTACTTGAAGCCACCGGCAGCGCCAATGCACTATGAGAGACCTTGTCTCACTACCAAAAATTGATGCCTGCTTGGCCATCAGATGATATAGATGTACCGTATTTACGTGAATAATCCCGTCCACCGAATAATCCCCCAACCCTAACTTTAGGATGGCTGATTTTGAAAAAATAATGCCAACATTGACGCAAAAAACTCACACCCCAATTTTGTGCCTCAAATTTTTTAAAATAAATGTGCGGGTATTATTCGCATAAATACGGGTATTTACGCAAATAATACCCGCCACCGAATAATCCCCGCATCCTAACTTTAAGAAGGCTGATTTTGAAAAACAATTGGCCAACATTGACGTAAATAAAACCCGCACCCCAATTTCGTGCCTCAAATGTTTACAAGAATGTGCGGGTATTATTTGCATAAATACGGTATATACATCTATATCATCTGATGGCCAAGCTGACATCAATTTTTGGTAGTGAGAGAAGGTCTCTCATAGTGCATTGGTGCTGCTGGTGGCTTCAAGTAGCATACACAGCGGCCTCCACGGTATGTGCTAGCCATGCGTCTTGGTAGGTGTACTAGGTACCAACTGACGAGCCCAACCTAGCACACGGGGGCGAAATGCTGGCAACCAGGAATGAGTTAGCTGGAAAATTTATAATGTCCAATAACGGACCATTTATATTGGTATTGTAATCGGATCAACCGCGTTACAGCTCAACCACGATATTTAAAAAAAACTAGAAATGTATGGCACAAAAGCAGAAAACCACAACTGATTATTTTCAGAAACAGTGAAGTTGGGAAGTCTGAATATTTTTCTTTGCCTCATTAGTTTCAATGAAAAGTGCTGTTTATTTTTCCGTTTATTAATTGTTCTAAGTGCTACTTTTACTGCAACATATTGGGTAAGTTAGTAAAAAATAATACAGTAGTATAATTTATTATAGGAGAGCCTCCATGGTTCAGGCAGCAGCGCGCCGGCCTCTCACTGCTGGATTCCGTGGTTCAAATCCCAGTCACTCCGTGTGAGATTTGGGCTGGACAAAGCAGAGGCAGGAGAGGTTTTTCTCTGGGTACTCTGGTTTCCCCTGTCATATTTCATTCCAGCAACACTTTCCAGTAACATTTCATCAATATCAGTCATTAATCATTGCCCCAGAGGAGTGCGACAGGCTTAGGCAGTCGGCACAATTCCTATCCTCGCCGCTAGATGGGGGCTTCATTCATTCCATTCCTGACCCGGTCAAATGACTGGAAACAGGCTATGGATTTTCAGTATCATTTATTATCATTTTAACTGTACTTTCAGATCGCCTGTTCTGTTTTTAATTTTTTGCGGGTTAACCACGATTTTACTTATCCGGGAAACGTTAATCGAGAGTTGAGTGTACTTCCATAGATGATCAAAAGTGCTAAATATTCACAATATATTTTCTTTCACTTACTGTCTAGGAAAAGGTAATCTCAACAATGCTGTTCTAGATAATCAGCAACAAATGTAATTATATACCTAATTCCACTACAGTTCAATACAATTTCAAAAATATGGTAGGTATAAAAATTAAAATAAAGAAAAGTTGCAGTACATTACCATTTCAAGTGTGCCATAAAATAAACACACACACACACACACACAAGGAAAAGGGATAAATAAAAGGACCACTAAAGGTAACGTAATTAGACAGACAACAGGATGTGGAAGATGCTGGACACCCCTCCCTGGAACATGATCTGGTTATGCTTAAATTCTTGAACTCAGGCAAGCATGTTCCTTAAAATACTGTTTATTAAATATAAAATGTCTATCCTTTGAAATTAGATCTACTGTTAAAAATACACTGATTCTTAAATGAACTATTTCACTATGGGAGCATGCACAGGCACTTAGGTTTGTAATTCTGACTGGGGTGATGTTTCATGCACCAAATAAACACTATCATGTTTAAAAGTGATATGAAAATAATTTAAAACTTTAAAACCAAATGTTAAACAGTAGCAACTTAGGAAATACAAGTAGCTAGCAAACATCAAGGAGATTCCTATAGTTCAGAAACAGGCAAACAAAGAAAAATACTTGAAACCGACTTTCAACTTATTAGGTCGTGTTACGTACATTCAGTACGTGTTGAAGAGATGTTAAGTATAGAACAAAAATGGCCATTGAAGTCTTGGAGTAGAACCACAACAGACAATAGTCACAGTAATGCAATAAGGTCCACAAGATTCTGTAGCAGCAGACAAAGGGATGCTTCTTCCATTCTATATCTCAAAAGAAACAAAATCAGATACTCAAATTTTGGATTGAAGCCCCTTTTCACCATAACTTACATTAAAACAATCAACTTCCAACGGAGAGTCTGGTCGCTACAAACAAGAATTAAATATGTCAATACCTCCTCTGATCAAATTGCCAAACTGCAGCAACAAGCCTCATCAAATCTAGAAGCCATTCTCCAACAAACCCAAGACTTCAATTCTAGATTATCATCATGACTCTAATCACACATGATGCAAAATTACGGTCTTTTTAAATAACATTATTTAGAGAGCACAATTCTTAACTAAAATTCTCGATACTGGAATATTACTGTATTCTAGAAACCAACGCACTTTAGAAACTATGGCTCCTATATATTAACATCCAATATTTATATTTATGACTCAAATTTTAATGCCAAATTATAGTTGAATCAATTTTATTTTAACATTGCAAACAATTTTTAGCAAAATTTTCAAATGGTAAAAACTGTGCTTTGGACGTCAATGTGTTTTAGAATTAAGAGTTGAAATTAGATTTACATTCAATGTAATGAAATTTGTAACAACAATCCAAATATGAAAAACCTTGAGACAATTGTATAGGCTGATGATGCTTGTAAATAAAGCGAAACATGTCCCAGTAAATTAGTGTTGTAACATTACGACCTAGCAACACAAACTAATCCGTATTGAAAAGGTGGATCAAAACAACCAACAAATTGTTAGTATATCACATACCACTTAGTCGAGCAGCTCTTCTTCTTTCTCTCAATTCCTCCCAACCCAAACTTTGCAAGATTTTTGTAACGCTACTCTTTTGTCGGAAATCACCCAGAACAAATCGAGCTGCTTTTCTTTGGATTTTTTCCAGTTCTTGAATCAGGTAATCCTGGTGAGGATTCCATACACTGGAACCATACTCTTGTTGGGGTCTTACCAGAGACTTATATGCCCTCGCCTTTATATCCTTACTACAACCCCTAAACACCCTCATCCCCATCAGGCCGGACTCCACTTTGGAGTGAGAGCTCAAACAAATGAGATCCACTCTGACTGAGAACCAAGGCGGTTTACTATTTTCACACCAGGCAAATGCTGGAGCTGTACCTTAACTAAAGCCACAACCGCTTCCTTCCCACTCGGAGGCCTTTCCTATCCCATCATCACAAAAAAAAAACCTATCTGTGTCGGTGCATGGTGTGATGTAAAACAGATTATTAAAAAAAAATTCACCTCAAAGATAATTTTATATGCATTTTATAAACTGGTACACCATGGTCAGCTTGGCCTAAAAATTCTGTCCTCAATTTATTTTTATTTAGTATTTATTCACTCTTCCTGATAATAAATTGGTATCTCCAAAAACCGAAAAAGTAGATAGTAGAGACGTAAAGCAAATAACATTATATTATTATTATGATAATAAATTGCAAACTGATTATGGAAACAGTGCAATAGAAATTAGTACAGTTTTCCTTGTAAGACAAAAGTGTGTCTACAGCAGGCTACAGCTTGGCTGTGTGTAACTTTCATCCACAAAATCATTCTCACAGTCTTCACAATCTCCTTTACCCTCTTCTCCACCTGTTATCCTTCTGACTTTCTTTGCTGTATGTTAGATCTTCTTTATCGACCTCTCACCATTCATTCACAGAACCTTTCTTCTATATCTTGACAGTCTTTGAGGTCTTTTAATAATTGTGGCAAGAATGATGCATGCTTTTTGAAATGTCATCATCTAACACTGACCTCCACAATCTATTAGTAGTTTCCAAGTATCCTTACCTCTTAACAAGAAAGGTAAGTCATGATTTTATTGTCCCAAGCATTAAAATTCCATTTCACTGCAAAATTATTATTTTAATTTTGATTATAGAAATTTTGCTGTTGAAATAGCAACTTCAGAAAAATGCACTGCAGTAAACCCATGCACTATCAGCTGACAAATTATATGGAGCCCATTGTAATTTATGCAACTTCTAGCATGGTTAATGAAACTCTTTTATAGTCTGTGTCAAATGGAAAGGCATTTTGACTTCGAAAGCCTATTCAGAATTGTCCAACTAAGTAGCTGCTATATTGTTGTATTATCCCAACCACTCAATGCATTGTGCTTTGTGGAAAATTTTACTGTGTTAAATACCACTTGCGTTGTGCCAAAATATTTTTACTTCCTAAAAAGGACCGCAGTGCAAACAGCTTCCCATTTGACACAGACTCTAATTGTTTATTAGCAGATTATTAATTTATTACAAATACAGCTATTATATTGTTGTTGTGCCTCAAAATACTGTTATGTGACAATGTTGACGGGGAAAATACTGACATGCAGAACATGTATCACTTAGAAGGAAAATATGTTGATATAGTTTGTACAATACTGAACCTTAGATGACAGAATCTTTCTGGTCAGAGTTCTAAGCTGAAATATTATCACATTGTGGTTTTTCTAGGCGCAATGACAATATATACCTTCTTACAACTCAGTTTTCATTACTATGATAGAAAGGTCTAAGAAGATCTTCAAAATATTTTTCTTCTTTACTAGATGGAGTTATCTGGCTTGTACATGAAGTCTGGTCTGAAGAACGTTGGCATCATGTTCCTGATGACAGATGCTCAAGTACCAAATGAACATTTCTTGGTCTTGATCAATGATATGCTGTCTTCAGGCGAGGTGCCAGACTTATTTCCTGATGATGAAGTGGAGAATATCATTGCTGGAGTTCGAAATGAGGTCTGTAATCATGAGCTCAGGAGACTTTTTTTTTTAAATCTCATATTTTGGAAAATATTTTATTTTACATCTGTTAGGTTCTTCAGTCTGCCAGAACTAATTTTTAGTAATAGATTTTATAAACTACTTGTGAAAGAAAACATATGGTAATGGTATTACGCTTGAAAAAGAAACAACTTAATTAAAATAGAATGATATGTGTCATTCTTACAAGAATATCATTAGATTCTATCAAATCACACTTAAATAATTAGAAATGTATAAAGGGCCATCATATAAAAACTGGACACCTGCCATAACACGCATTCCGCTCAAAAGGTTGCCCAGGTGGCAGATTCCATATCTGCTGCTTTCTTAGCCTTTTCTTAAATGATTGCAAATAATTTGGAAATTTATTGAACATTTCGTTTGGTAAATTTTTCCAATCCCTAACTCCCCTTTCTATAAATGAATATCTGCCCCAATTTGTCCTCTTGAATTCCAACTTTATCTTCCTATTGTGATCTTTCCTCCTTTTAAAAACCGCACTCAAACTTATTCATCTACTAATGTCATTCCATGCCATCTATCCACTGACAGCTCAGAAAGATCTCTGCACATGGTTATGAGGGTATTTAGGGGTTGTAGTAAGGATTTAAAGGAGAGGGCATATAAGTCTCTGGTAAGACCCCAGCTAGACTATGGTTCCAGTGTATGGGACCCTCACCATGATTACTTGATTGGAGAACTGGAAAGAATCCAAAGAAAAGCAGCTTTTTTTTTTTGCCATTTCCTTTATGTCGCACCGACACAGATAGGTCTTATTGTGACGATAGGATAGGAAAGGGCTAGGAGTGGGAAGGAAGCGGCCTTGGGCGTAATTAAGGTACAGTCCCAGCATTTGCCTGGTGTGAAAATGGGAAACAACGGAAAACCATCTTCAGGGCTGCCAACAGTGGGGTTCAAACCCACTATCTCCCAAATGCAACCTCATAGTGTGCGACCCTAACCGCACGGCCACTTGCTCAGTACTTCAATCTGTTCCGAGTGATTTCCGACAAAAGAGTGGCATTACAAAAATATTGCTTATCTCTAGTTTGTGCTTCTGAAAGAGAATCAAAATCAGCTGGTCATATATCGTAATTGTACAAGTGTACGGACACCAACATTTTACTAATATAAAGACTCTACTAATTAATTATTTGTGTATAAATTGTTGTAATTTTATTGGGCTAATTTATCATATCAGATGACAACATTTTGACCATGTTAAATTATTTAGAAAAAGGAATTTTGTATGAATATCATATAATTTTTTATAATATTATAGAATCTTTTATGTTAGTGAAAGTCTGTTGGAATTAGGCATTGCTCAAGATGCTGAAACTTGGAAAGTTCCGAGGTATATTTAAAAGAGCCATTGGCTAGGCTGTGTTTTTCATGTAGCGTGAGTCATCTCCCGTAGCAGTAACGAAAAACATTTTGAGAGTGAGGTTATAGATGTATACTCATCAATGTGACAAATGAATAGTGCCTTAGGCATTGGATGTTAGAATTGCTGGCAGCCAATCAGAGCTGTAGGATATTTGAATTTGGAACTTCACAAAATAAAGTGTAAGATGCTGGTAGTTCTGGAATGTAGTGAAGCTGTCCATCAGATAACCATACACTTGATGTACTTGCTTTATAAGGGCTAGCGTCGTGGCAAGGTGATTGTTCCATTCTCTTATTATTCTAACTCTGATTCTGATTGTGATACTACTGGGCAAATTGGCCAAGCAGTTAGGGGTGCGCAACTGTGAGCTCGCATTCGGGAGATAGTAGGTTCGAACCCTATTTGTATCGGTGCAATGTAAAGCAAATTCTAAAAGAAAATTTTAAAAAGTTATACTGTGACTCTGATGGTTATTCAGTGTGTGTTTGTTGTAATTTAGACTGATTTTTATTATGGGCAGAAAACATTGTCTACAGTGACTTTTACGTGTGATTTGTTTGCCACTGTGTTAGGGGCAGCTGGAAGGGTATGGGTTCCCCATATAAGGGGCAGCCTGAATAATTGCTGGCAGTAGCTCTAAAACGCCTTTGGGAGTGACGACCCCATCTTAACAATAGCCTAAAAATGAGTGATGGTATACCATGATGATGAACGATCAATAATTGATTGATTAAGTATGCCTCATCAAGGGTGATCTCCTCCGTTGTATCCAAAGTTATGCCCCACAAAGCATCATGCAAATGCAGGGGAAGGTGAGACCAGTGTTTCTTTATATGGCATTTCCACCTTCGCTATGCATGTGCAATGGGGTTTTAATCTGGAGCATGAAGGAGCCAATTGTGCAGTTTAAGAGAGTCGTACTCAGAAAACCCACCCTGAAAAAGACTGCTCGTGTGGATCATGGAGTGGTTTTACATGAACTATATGACCTCATCTGGATAGCACTGTTTCACACTCAGAACCATAATATTCATTAGAATGTCCAAATATTGGTCAAATGTGAAACAGTCATCTATCCAATGAAGCACTCCAGTCCCATCAGACGATACCCATCCCTAACATGACACAGACATGTGGCCACTGTGTTAACAGTCGGCTCTAAATACTTTGCAATTATTTAACACAAAACTAGGAAAACAACAGATAACCCTTTCAGACCTGAAAGAAAACTGGAGGTATGTATGTCAAAAACTGACTAAAATGCTCCTCAATACACATATTGATAGTTTATTTTACAAAGTAAAAACTAACATCCAAAAAAAAAGGACCTACACAATTGTGCATATCAAAATTCAAAACCTCGTTGTATCACATACGATGATGTATCTTCAAAATTTACGTTCATGAACCAATGTACACACTTTATTGAATATATTCCGGTGTTCAGTAAAGCTTTTAGATTAATATAAACGCAATAAATAAATACTTACTTTTGGCACTACTGCTGCTACCCACCATCTCGCCGATCAGCTCTGCTTTTTAAACTCTTCTTCCTTTGCCCTGGCGGTCAAGAGCATACTAAAAACAATTGAACTACACGCCACGTGTCCCGCACAATCACTGCAGTCCGGTCTAGTGCCGAAAAAACATCAAATACGGTCAGGGATAAAGAAAATACGAACCCGCACAATTGTGCGTACACGGTCTGAAAGGGATAAAGAATCTGCCACCTGGACGACTGCCCTAAATGCAGATCAGTTGTGGGTGGTTGGTTGGTTGGTTGGTTGGTCGGTTTATAACACTACATTTTTTCTTCATTTTAGGTGAAAGGTGCTGGTCAACTTGACACCCGTGAGAACTGCTGGAAGTTCTTCATTGACAGAGTGCGACGTCAGTTGAAAGTGGTTCTGTGTTTCTCACCTGTTGGTTCCACGTTACGTGTTCGTGCTCGCAAGTTCCCAGCTATAATCAACTCTACTGTTATCAATTGGTTTCATGAGTGGCCTCAAGAAGCTCTTATATCAGTAGCCACAAGGTTCTTGGAGGAGATTGACGTTCTACCGGTAGGAACTTTGTTATTATTAATTATGTTTAAGATACTAACATAACCAGATGGTCCATTTCATTCAATACTATATGATTTCTTATTAGGAAATACATTTGTAGCTGCTCATAGTTTAAACACAAGGATAAATTGTCCCCACATTACACCCTGGGATGTACAAAATTCCCTGTACTTGCGGCAAAGTATATATTGGCCAAACATACCAGTCCATTGGGACTGGCATTAAGAAACACCAAAGAAATATCCATTCAACCAGCCAAGCAAGTCAGCAAACGCTGAGCATGCCCTATCGTTGAGTCATGATGTCATGTTCCAAGATGTTTGAGCTCTACAAGTCTAGGATTATACGGGAAGCTGTGGAAATACACAAAAATCCTAATAATTTCAACAGGGACACTGGCTATCAATTAAGTAATATGTGGTTGCCAGCCATTAAAGATTTACATAGGTAGTTCTCTTCCCTGTCCTTTCTATATTGTTATTTCGTTTTAAAAAGGCATCTGCTTGACTGCTGAGTTCTACATTAATGCATATTAAAGAAATCATTATAGATCATTATGATCTAGAAAAAGCATTTGATTCTGTTCCTAGAGAAGCTATGTGGATGGTATTATGGTGCTTTGGCTGTCCTGACCATTTTGTAGGCTTAATCCAGGCTTTTCATAATGGAATGGTTGGACAAGGTCTTCACCAGAATGAGCTATCAGAAGAATTTCTTATCACAAATGGGCTTAAGCAAGGCTGCGTGCTTGCCCCCACTCTTTTTGCCCCGTACTTGGCAGCCAAGCTTCACGAGACTTCTACTATCGACCATGTGGGTGTGGAAATTTAGTTTCGTTATGATGGTGGACTGTTCAACCACACCAGGCTCTGTTCTCAGAGATTGACTCATAATACTCGGATAATGGAGCTTCAATATGCTGATGACAATGCAACACCTGCCAGTACACCTAAGGAGCTTCAAACATCCATCAACTGTTTTAAGGAAGCTTATGAATGATTTGGTCTGACCATCAACACGCATAAGACTAAAGTACTTGCGCAGCCAGCACCAGGTGATACTGTTCCTGAACTAAATGTCACCATAGCAGGAACACCTCTTGAACGAGTAGACCAATTCACCTACCTTGGTAGTATTCTAACTACACACTGCAACTCAGAAAAGGATGTGGGAAATAGAATACACTCTGTCCATGCAGCTTATGGCCACCTCTCACACCGAGTTTTCTTGAATAAGGATCTCAAATTGTGTACTAAATTAATGGTGTACCGAGCTGTAGTCATAACTATGAACAGCATAGAAGCCTTCATCATCACTCATCGGCTTAGATGGATTGGTCACATCCAGCGTATGAATGATAGCAGACTGCCTAAACAACTTCTCTACGGTGAGACTGGTCATGGCAAAAGGCCTCAAGGTGTTCCTTTTGTTATAAAGACCAGCTTATGAAGACTATGAATAGCACAACATAAATGCTAACAGCTGGGCAACAACTGCACAAAACCGTGTTCTCTGGCGGAAAACTACTGCAGAAGGCGTCTCACTTTTTGAGCAGGCAGGGCGCAGACAAGAAATTGAAACACATGAAAAGCGGAAACTACGTCAGATCTAACCACGTCCTCCACCCACCTTTAGATGTGACTTGTGTGGCCGCATATTTCATGCAAAGATTGGCTTGATCAGTCATCAGCGACATCTCCACAGAGCCAACAGACTTTAAGAGGAACTGCAGAAGAAAAATGTATTCTCAGAAACGAGTAGCGGCCGTTGACGATAGAAAAAAATATTTACAACAGGCATAACATCATTTTCCTAACTTTTTTTGATTTACACCTGTACATACATCAAATATTTTAGCTAATGGATGATAGAAAGGAGACTTGGGGTCATTGTTCCTGTCCAGATTACTATTCACCCTTCCAGTGCTTTTACTGTGCACACACATGTTTGCTATATGAAGCTATTAGGTTATCACCTGAATCGTTATTGTGTAAAATATCACATATTTCTTCTTCTGGAATCACTCTCATCATCATCATCATCATCATCATCATCATCATCATCATCATCATCATCATCAATGTCCCACTCCAGTCACCTAGGTGTGGTTAACAAGCCTCTTCCCCTCCTTTCTGTCCTTCCACTTTTCCTGCTCCATTACTTCCACCACATAAAATCCAGCTTCTCTATGTCCTTCAAAATCCCTCCACCTTCTTCTCGGTCTTCCAACTGGTCTCTTTCCCTTAACTTCTCCTTCCAATTCTCTACTTGCTACCCGTTCCTTTCCCATTCTTTTTACATGCCCAAACCATCTCAGTCTTGCTTTCTGTATGTTCTGTACTAACGGTTCTATATTTAGCTCTTCTCTGATTTTAGATTTTAATATTTTGAATTCTATCTCTTCTTGTCTTTTAACAATTGTTCTTAAAAATTTCATTTCTGCTGCTTGGATATTACTATCTTGTCTCTTATTAGTTACCAGCATTTCTAGTCTGTATGTTGCAATTGGTATGAAGTACTGTTTATATAATGTTAACTTTGTTCTCTTGGGTATTTTGTCATTCCATAAAAGCTCTCTGACTTGATGATAAAATGTTGTACCTTTACTTAGTCTGTTATTAATTTCAGAGTTGATTTCATTACTTCTATTAATAATGCTACCCAGATATATAAACTGTTCTATGTTCTCTAACTGTTCTCCATCTATGTTAACTTGGCTTATCTTTTTCTTTTTACTAATTACCATTCCAAACTCCTTCAGTCTCCTTTGTACTTCCTTTTCTCCCCTTCCCCAAATCACCACATCATCTGCAAATACCAAAGCATTCACTTCATCACTACTGATACTCTGTTTTACACATTTTATGATTCCATCCATCAATATAATAAACAATAATGGCAACAGTGCACTTCCTTGCTTGAGACTGTTTTTTACTAATGTTTCAGAGTTGCCACTCCCCACTTGTACACTGCATTTACTCTCATGATAATAGAATCACTCTATTACTATAAAGTTTACTCACGTTTGAAGCTTCGTCTGCTACACAACCACCGTCACTTGCTATTTCACTCGAGTTGAGAAGTGCCAAATTGGCTTGTAACCAGCAAGTAAAATAAAGGGAGGGTTTACAGTGTTGAGAAAAGAGGACACTCAAGTCATCTACTAGAAGAAAAACTAACTTAGAACTCTTCTGGTATCTGATAACACAACTATATCAGAGTGCACTATATAAACAAGCACTGAACAATCAAAACAGACTTTCAACGTATTAGGTCGTGTCACGTACATGTAGTACGTGTTGAAGAGATGTTAAGTACAGAACAAAAATGGCCTGCCGGACACCAGTGGGATCCGAACCCACAACCTCCCGATTTTGCGAAAGTCTGTTTCGATTACAATGCGGTTGTGAAAATTCAATATTCATCAAGCATTGAACAACTTCACTCGTCTACGGGCCACAGAAGATGGCACGCTTAAACAACCATACTCCTCTATGGGAGTGAAGGTGTTAAGTCATGTTCCATGTTAGATATGGGTGTTCTCAGAATAAGAATAAAATGACTTGGCAAACAAAACAAAACAAAAATCTTTTATAGAGAGATAGGGACCTGAAAAGGAACACATCATAAGATAAACATAATGATAGACCAAGCCATATATAGAAAGGTTAGGCTTAATTTGCACTTGTTTGTCCTTCCTGTTATTTACAGTGAATATCAGTGTGAGAAGAGGGAATAACTACTGAGATAGGAGACACAGACAAGCATGAAAACACAAAAAGAGACAAGGACTCTCTCCTCATCTTCATACACTGCCACTTGAAATGGATGGGCTCTTTAATCTAATAGGTTAAAAGAACACTTTCTTATGGCAAAGTGGAATGGTTGTTTTGCGAAAAAAGCAACTTTGTCTTTGAAAAAATTCGTTTCCAGCATTTGCCCAAAGCTGAACTGGAGGAACCATGCATAACCAGTTCAACGATGGCTGGCAATGAATCTGAATGCTTGTGTGATCTGATGAATACTGGTCACTTTGGATATTACTCCATGTTTGGCCACTCTGTAAACTTGTTGGGTAGCTACTTTCTCCATTTTCCACTCTTAATAGTATTATATTTAGGACCTTCAAAGAAATAATATACTGTATCTTTTCTGTTGCTAGAAATGAGTGTAGAAATATCTTGGGACAAATCTTACTTGAAATAAATACTCTCAGAACTGAATCTACTGAACATTACCTGCTTCCCTTCTTATTGTCCCCATGGTTCAAATCAAATGTTTCTTACAATATACAGACATTATTAGATTTATTCTCATATAGAAAACATGTGAAGACCATGTTAGGAGCGATGACATCAGAATGGAACTGCAAGTGGACCCCATTGAAGAGAAGCTAGGGACTTCGAGACTAACATGGTATGGACATGTAAAGTGAATGCCTGGCACAAGAACACTACATGCATGCCTAGAAAGAAGAGTTGAAGGAAGAAGGCCTGTAGGAAGAGATAGGAAGAGACAATGTGGAGCAAAGAGGAGGGAACTGAAAGTCAGTAGTTAGAGAGAAGACATTTCTGGACAGACAACGATGGTGAAGACTCGTTCAAAACCACCCTACCCGGCACACTGGAGGAGTTCTGTGATGATGATGATGATGATGATAGAAATAAACATAAATGTAATAATATCAGTGAGTCTCATCGCCTTCAATCATTTGATAAAAGCTACCTCAGTACAGAATTTACTGTCTATAATAGCACCACGATTTTCATTTTCTGAGCAGTATAAACATATTTTACTGTTTGAAGAAGGCCAAGGGCAATTTTCTTTTGATTTTTGAATTCTCGCTTCGTCTATATGTCTCCTAAGTAGAGTATCGCACTGAATCTTGAAATTTTCACTGTATGCTTCGCTTTCACTTGGACTTGTCCCTGCCACTGCTGGAATTTCTATATGATGAGAGAAAAGGCCAATTACTGGATGCTTAAGTCTTCCGTAAGTCGTCCAATTCTGTTACTTTATGCTTCTTTATCAGAAATGAATCTATTTTGAACATGGACAGACTGATTTTTATGTGATTTTCGCTATTGCCTTAAGGATCTGTCAAGGAATGGAAGGAATCCGAGCAGTAATGGTTTCTGAGAAACTGCTCAAGGAAAATGATACCATTCGAACATTAATTTCTATATTTTCAGAAATAAAAATTTATCATTTAGTGAAATATAAATAAATCAAGAACAGCTGCTTTTATTTAATATCAGTCAGCATTGGAATTATTACCTCCCAGAAGTTTGTCATCAGGTGTTTAAGCTGAACAGTTATGGACACAAGGCCTTGTAAAATGTTAGCAACATTATTTCTGTTGTTGCGTCTCAGTCCCATTGCTTGGGGCAGACAGTCTTGTTAGCCTACATTATTTAGAGTGCAGTGCAGAATCTCTTTATGCAGGCAATTCATTCAAGGGAAAAATGTATGTTTACACAGTTGCCATAATAAGTTAAGAAGTTCATGTTTTATCTGTATTGACATATATTCAGGAGAATAGGTAGGAGATTATTGAGGGAACAGGAAGTAATGCTTGCCATTAGCAAAATGAAAAATGGAAAAGCAACTGGTCCAGATGACTTACCAGCGGAAATCTGGAAAATGCTCGGAAAGCCTGCTTCAGAGTTCCTTGTCTCACTCTTCAACCGAATCATCGCCGAGAAACAGCTTCCACACACATGGACAACTAGCACAACAGTTCCAATCTGGAAGGGAAAAGGAGATGTGAGTGATTGCTCGACCTACCGCCCTATACGACTCCTCTGTCATACTTTCAAGATCTTTGAACGTGTACTTGACAGCAGACTCAGATGTATTGTCTCTGTAACACCAAACCAGTGTGGATTTATTAAGGGATGCAGTACCATCGATGCAATCCATGCCACACGCCTCTTGATGGAAAAGCACAGAGAGAGACAGAAGAGTGTACACATGGCATTTCTAGACCTAGAAAAGGCTTTTGACCGTATCCCACACGAACTTATTTGGCGAGCTCTTCGCTGTCATGGCGTCCCTGAAGAGTATGTAAGCTGGGTGCAACTTCTGTATCGCAATTCCACTAGTGTTGTCCGGAGTCCTGCTGGAATCTCTCCGCCTTTCGATATCACTGTGGGTGTTCATCAAGGTTCTGCCCTTTCACCATTGCTATTCATCCTCTGCATGGATACGGCAACAGCTGACATACAGACTTCACATCCCTGGACCCTTCTTTATGCCGATGATGTGGTACTTGCACAAGAAACCCGTCCTGAACTCCAGCATCAGGTTCAAACGTGGAAGGACAGACTGGCTGAAAATGGACTGCACCTCAATATCCAGAAGACAGAATACCTGGAATGTGGCCCCCAAACCAGAGGTACCATAAGTATCAGTGAGGAAGACCTGCAGAAGACCATGCAATTTAAGTACTTAGGATCCGTCGTCACCTCAAACTGTGACACCACTCCTGATACTCGGATGAGGGTAAATGCAGCTTGGCTCAAGTGGAGACAGGTCACTGGAGTCCTCTGTGATAAAAAGATGCCTCAATATCTAAAGGCAAAAGTTTATAAGAGTGTGGTACGGCCAGCAGCGATCTATGGGACTGAATGTCGCCCCATGACGAAACAACAGGAGCAAATGTTGACAACCATGGAGATGAAGATGCTTCGATGGTCCATGGGGCTGACCCGATGTGACCACATAAGGAACACGGACGTCCGGCAAAGGTTTGGTGTCGCGCCCATCATAGACAAAGTGAGGGAAGCCCGTCTCCGCTGGTACGGCCACGTCATGAGAAAACAGGACGACTCAGTTGCCAAAACAGCGCTCCACATCAACCCAGAGGGAACAAGACCACGAGGAAGACCGGCAAAGAGATGGACTGACAACATCAGGGCAGACATGCACAGTGTTGGCTTAACACCAGAAGATGTCAACGACAGACAGAAATGGAGGAGATGTAGCAAAGCAGCAGACCCTGCAAGTCGGGATTAATGCTAAGAAAGAGAGAGAGGTAGGAGATTATCCACCTTCTTCTTATGGTTTACCTTCACATTATTATAATTTTTAACATGTTTTTCTTTTCTCTCTTCCCTTGCAGTCATTGAAATATTTTCCTACATTGACACAGTCAGGAGGATATTCTTGAGCTTAATCCACTGGTTGGCCTACAAAAATTTTTTTTTAAGAAGCTTGGTCATACGATATTACCCATATATTATATGGTTTTAATTTGTAACTGCTGATGACTTCCAATCAACCACATAACTTTGGCCAACATTTTTAAACATAATTTAAGAAGATAAAGTGTCAGAATATATTCTGCTACCGTATGCGACAGTAGACGATACTACCTGTGACTGTCTGGCTGAGGGTCTGACGGCCGATACCAAACCAGAAAAACTAAGGGAAAACCAATAGCTGCAAGCAGAGGAGTTTTCCCTTAGAAGCTTGGATAAGATGAAACCTTTGTGTGGGAAATAACACATAAATTCATCAGCTGCTGCCTTGCAGTGAGGCAGGGGACTGCCAAAGGCTAAGGGAGACCACCTTGAAAGAAAATCCTCTATTACTGTAGGCCTAGCAAGTCAGTACAGAAGCACAATGCAGTTGCTTTCAAAATTAAAACAAGCCTTGAAAAGAAACATATTCTGAATGTCGACAATATTTCAAGTACTCTTGGAACTAATGACGTCGTGTCCGACGTTCATTCAAGATGCACGAGAAGAACCGATCATAGAAACAAGCTTCAGATTGGAACCTGAAATGTTATGACTCTAACAGGAAAATACCAATATAATGGTCCGTTATTGGACATTATAAATTTTCCAGCTAACTCATTCTTGGCTACCTGCGTTTCGCCCTCGTGTGCTAAGTTAGGCTCGTCAGTTGGGACTTAGCACACCACCCAAGATGCAAGGCTAGTGCATACCGTGGAGGCATCATCATCAAAACGTTGGTTCATTCCTCCCCAAAATGGGGAGGCGGGCCATCAGCTGAACTAAGCAGCTCTTCGGCCAAGAGAAAAAGAAGCATTTACAGAGAAACCTAACAATTGAGAAGTATGTGTAGTACATACATGTGGGAGAAAGTGTAGCAGGGGCGTAGGGGGCCGCGAGCAGATAAGGGGTCCCCCAGGGCGGGTCCACATCGCACCCTCCGGGGCCAACCCCCATTGGGATCACCTTTATTGAGGGCGGAGGGAGGTGTATCTCGGGCGCGCAAGTTGAAAGGACTATGTACAAGAGATTACAAGAGTATTGACATAAGAGCATTTACATAAGAGTAGATGGAACGATATGTGGGTTTGAGGTAGGAGGGAAGTAAAGAGAAGGTTGGTAGTATTGGGACAGGAGGTAATAAAGAGTGGTGGTGATGTTAGAGACGGAAGTGTAACTACTATTGTACATATTCACTGTAACAATCTCTTTCTGTAATGCGTGCCCGAGATACGTTACTCTTATTCAAATTCTCCTCTCCTTTCCCTCTTGTGTTCACGGGGGTTTGCCTGCGCGGGGTTCTTTGGGGGGCTTCGCCTTGGGTCCTGGCTTGTTGTGATGGTGCCCTTACGCCAGATTCCATAACTTTTTCATATTCTGGTGTGTACGACACACACCTAACTTTTAAAGTTTCTGCCCCTTCTATTTTTCTCGCTCTACGGCCTAAGAGCTCCTAAGTAGAGCTGATGGCCCGCCCCTCCTCGCTCGAGGAGAGGAATGAAATAACTTGTTTATGTTATGTTATGTTATGTTATGTTATGTTATGTTATGTTATGTTATGTTATGTTATGTTATGTTATGTTATGTTATGTTATGTTATGTTATGTTATGTTATGTTATGCCTCCATGGTATGCACTAGCCTTGCGTCTTGGGTGGTGTGCTAAGTCCCAACTGACGAGCCTAACTTAGCACACGAGGGCAAAACGCAGGCAGCCAAGAATGAGTTAGCTGGAAAATTTATAATGTCAAATAACGGACCATTATATTGGTATTATAAATTTACTCATTCAGGACAAATATTTTAGGTTCCCCATGGGAATCAATATCTACATCATTTGATGGCCAGGCAGGCATCTATTTTTTTTAAATGAGACATAGCTCTCATAGTGCATTGGCACTGCTGGTGGCTTCAAATAGCCTATGCAGTGGCCTCCACGGTGGTGGTCGTCGATCAACATATCCTTCACATGTCCACACTTTTTTCGGCTGGGTGGCCCTCTTCTCTGCGCACACTCAGTCGGCCCAAGCATAACTAAACGGGCAGACGCCTCGTTGGCTGTCGCCTCCCCTATTCACCATGACTTTTCATCTTATTCTTGGTGTGGACCCCGCTATCGACGAAAATCAGCTTTTCAACGTTCTTCCCATCCGTGCAGTCAGGAGGCTACATGATCGCACCACTAATGACATGTCAACGCAGATCGTGGTGCAATTCTTTGATCACGTCGACACGGCAGCCCTTCAAACCAGTGGAGTAAACATCAATGGACGGCTTTATAAGGTGGTTCCTACTCCCGAGTTCATCGTTCAACAGTTGCGCTCTGACCCCGGCGAACCTCCCAGCGTTTATCTATGTCCCCCTCGCACACTTCAGCATTTCCCACCGCTCCCCACCTCTGTAACGACCACCCTCACTACAACTACCACCTCCACCCATTCTGCACTTACCCTCCCGAGTACTTCCACTCTTCCTCCTACAATTAGTCACCCCTCTCCCATCATGTCCACCCCTGCCCTCACCCCATCCGTCACATTGCCCAGTCCCCAACAGCCCCCTACCACCACCACAGCTGCCACCGTCACTGCGCAGCCAGCTTCCCAAGGAGAGTCCGCCACTGCCGCAGTTCTTCACCGGCCTCCATCTTCGAGCTGCGTCCTTCGTGGCATCGACCCTACCATCACGGAACAGGACATATTGGGGGAACTCCACATGGTAGGCGTTCCGGCACTTCGAGTGTTCCGTATCTACAACAATGCTGGCCCAACGTTTATGGTACGCCTCCAACTCCCGTCAGATGAAGACGTCCACAAACTGATCACCTCTGGCGTCCGCATCCGTCGTCGGCACTACCGCGTGGAACATTCTCGCTCCCCACCCCGTACTGTGTGCTCCCCACCCATCAGTTCTCCTCGTCGCCCTCGACCGGACCCGCCACCCACCCCACCCCCGCAATCGGTTTACCTACCTGCTCCCCAACCCCCAACTTTCCTGTCGCCCCTTCCGATCCTCGACCTTCTTCGTCTTCTCGCTACCTCCATTACTAACATCACAACCACCCTCTACTACCTCCTATTACAACATTACCCTCCTACTCCTTACTAAACCTTTCAACCAAACCGCAAATTGTCCACTCATGTTTTGTTTTCCCGATGCTCCTGGGTGCGGTCCTGCTCCTCTTGTCCACCCTCGACGACCCGGCGCCACAAGCGCCCTCAATGATTGTTTTTACCAAGTGCAATAAAGTGTCCTTCACGTGCATTTCTTTCTTTCAGTGTTTATTACTCGCTACGTCTCTATGGTTTCTTTTGTGCGATTTTATCGCACTTGCTGCCGACGTACTCCGAAGGACAACTGAACACTCTCTTCTAATTTCCTCCTTTTTCGTTATGTCTAGAGTTAACATTGCAGCGTAAGAAGAGCTGCAGGCCAATTCTGTTTATTTTACGTTATAGTAGTGCAATGTAAGCAATGCTGCAGGACTTTCACAATTTTCTGTTTCAATTGTACCCTTCTACGCAGGGACATTCTACATATTATTTTACGTATGTGCATAACATACCCGCTAGATCTTGTTAATCTCACTCTCCCTTTCTCATTCGCAAGGCCCAAGAGCCGCTAGTTCGGCTGATGGCCCGCCCGCTGCACTCGCGGCGGGAATGAAATAACTTACGTTTCCTTTCCTTTTCCTCCACGGTATGCACTAGCCTTGCGTCTTGGGTGGTGTGCTAAGTCCCAACTGACGAGCCTAACTTAGCACACGAGGGCAAAACGCAGGCAGCCAAGAATGAGTTAGCTGGAAAATTTGTAATGTCCAATAACGGACCATTATATTGGTATTATAAATTTAGTCATTCAGGACAAATATTTTAGGTTCCCTATGGGAATCAATATCTACATCATCCAACAGGAAAATGCGAGAAAATCACAGATTTAACGAACTGTAGACATATTCACATCCTAGAGCTAAGTGGAACCAAATGGAAAGGTTGCAGCTCAAGAATGTTAGAGGATGGATATAAATTCTATTGGATTGGTAATCCTGCAGTGATGAGGAATGGAGTTGGTTTTATACTCTCATAAAGACATTGATAATATAACAGACATCTCATTCATCAGTGAGAGATTAATCAAAGCTAAAATATGCCTAAAAGGAGAAACCCAAACTGTGATCCAAGTTTATGCTCCTCTGCAGCGTTGTAGCGTTGACCAAAAGGCAAGCTTCCTAGAAAAACTAAAGGACATCATTGATGAAGAGAACATAGTGATAATTAGGGATTTTAATTCCCAGGTATGAACTAATAGGTCAGGTTATGAAGGAATGATTGGGCCATATGGATTTGATAATGGAAATGAGGAGGGTGAACTTCTGCTTGATCTATGTACACGAAACCGACTTCTGGTGAAGAACTCATGGTTTCAGAAATGGGATAGCCACAAGATAACAAGATACAGCTGGTTGGTAGCACAGATAAAATATGTGGAAAAACAAGCGGAAGTGTTAGAGAGAAAAGAACTTGGTGGAATGACGAAGTGAAAGAAGCCAGAATGAAAAGGAATAAAGCTAAGCTCTTGATGTGGCTAAGGATGACAGAAGAATCAACAGCGACTGAATAGACAACAATAAATTGGAAGAGATGGCAAAAGAATATAGATACAGGAAGTTGGAAGTTGAGAGAATTGTACGGGAAGAAAAAGAGAAAAGTTGGGAAGAATTTACAACTAAACTGGAAGAAGACAGTAAAAGGAACATGAAAATGATAAATGGATTAGTAAAAGGTAAAACATCAGATAAAGAAGCAATTACAGCTCTGGAGACAGCAGATGGTAATGTAATTTGCAGTATGAAAAATATCAGGGGTACAATGGGACGGTAGTTTGACAAGCTCCTAAGTGGCCCTAAAGAGATCTCCGTTGAGGATGTAGGACAGAAAACACCAGAGGAAGATACTCCAATTACATGGACAGAAGTAGAGCAAGCTCTCTAAGTGATAAGTCAGCAGGAGCTGATGAAGTTACAGCTGACATGATTAAAGCTGCTGGTCCACCAGGAATACAGTGGCTGTATAGAGTTCTCATAACAATATGGAAGGAAACGAAATACCTGAAGATTGGACAAAAGGGACTATAGTTCCTATCACATGGCCTTAAAATTACGGAGAAGATTATTGAAGCCAGGGTAAGGGATATACTAGAGCCTATCTTAGAAGAGGTAACAACATGGCTTTACAGATATAAGAAGCACAACAGATCTGATATTCTCTTTGAGGATGTTGGCAGAGAAACACAGGAAAAGAGGAAAAGACTTAATTATTGTGTTTATGGACCTTGAAAAGGCGTATGAAAATGTTCCTAGATCAACTATTTGGAAAAGTCTTAGAAAACTTGGTGTACCGGAGTACCTTATTAGGAAGATCCAAATGCTATGTACTGATTGCAAAAGCTGTGTCAGTATTGGAGATGGTCACTCTGAATGGTTCAATACATTCAATTTTAAAGGATCTAAAAAGAAAACGAAATAAAGATCTTCAGGCGTTTGCAGATGATGTGGCAATATGGGATGAAATGGAGGAGAGATTGCAAAATAATCTGAATGCATAGTGTAAGAAATTTGATGATTATGGAATGAAATTGAACCCATCATAAACAGTAGCATTGAAAATCAGCAGGCATAATACAGAATGCAACATAAATCTACAGGACTACCAAGTTGAAGCAGTACACCAATTCAGATATTTAGGAAGCGTAATGGCTAGTAATAATAGAACTGAGATAGAAATAACAAACAGAGTGTCCAAAGGCTCTAACCTTTACAGTATCGTTAGACACCTATTATGGGATGAGAAGGTCCCACAAAGAACAAAAATGATCCTGTACAAGCCATATTTCATTCCCATCCTTACATATTCTCTGGAAACCTGCACACTAACATCAAAGGATTGTAGTAGGATTCAAGCCTGCAAAATGAAATTTCTTAGAACTTCCCTCCAAAGGACCTGGCTAGGTCACATAAAAAATGATTAGATCCAGTCTAACCTAGGTCTAAATGAATCGATGGAGGAAAGACTTACATCATCTAGACTTAAATGGTTTGGGCATGGTAAATGAATAGCACAAGATTACCGAGTGCTTATTTGGAAAAGAGAATAACAGTAGAAGACCAGCTGGAAGACCAAGATGATGGATGGACCAACTGAGGGAAGACTTGGAGAGAAGAGGATGGAATTGGGAATCTGTCATGGACAACAAAATCTTTTTGAATAGGCAACTTTGGAACAAACTTGTTTTCAAAAACCCTACCTGGCTCGGTAGAAGTGCAAATCGATTATGATGATGATGACGATGAAAGTGGTAACATTGTGTTGTGTTAACTGGTACTATCAACAAATGGGACACACAAGGAATAAATGTGCACTGAGTGACATTTGAGACTTCCAGTCCAACAGAACTTGTTTAGAAGTGATCAGTTCACCAAACCTGTTATTTGAATTCCACATCTGGTGTGTCAAGTGTCTTTTATATTGTTGTTATATATTTTAATGTGTGTTTTATGTCTTGTGATAATGCATACTGTAAGGGATTTTAATGACTGTATATACATTGTATAATTTGCCGGTTTTTAGAATTATAAGGCTGGTTGGGTTGAAACCAGTCCCTTAAATTGTGAAATGATCTAAAGATCTCTTGGTCATTTTACTTGTAGTGTGGTGAAAGGCAGATAACCTTATACCTATTCTCCTCTTGCTATTCATAAAATGAGGTAAATAATTTTCCTGATGGAAGGAAATCTTTGAAGAGCCAGGGAAATTCTTTGGCGAGCAAGGAAAATTCCCTTGCATATCCCACCATTAATTTGAACCTTGGTGTACCTGTAAGTCCCAGTATACTTCTAAACAAAGTTTTATTCTTTCCAGAGTGCTTTGGGAGAATCTGTAGCACGTTTTATGTCCTTTGTGCATACATCAGTGAATGCTACGTCACGACTATATCTTCAGAATGAGAGACGCTACAATTACACTACACCTAAGTCTTACTTGGAGCAGATTAACCTGTATACAAAGCTATTGAAGCAGAAGAGTGCTGAACTGCATGGAAAAGTAGAACGTCTTGAAAATGGCTTGAAGAAACTAAAAAGTACAGCCGCACAGGTAAAGTGTTGTTTATAGACCAAACTTCTCCTACTCTGGCTCCTTGGCTGAATGGTCAACTTAATGGCATTTGGTTTAATGGGTACTGGGTTCTATTCTGAGCTAAGAATGGATATTTTTAACACGTTTGGTTAATTCCTTTAGTATGGGGCTAGATGTTTGTTATTATCTTCATATACATCTTCACTTAAATACAGTACATCATACTACAGATAGTCGTGTTACTATCTGAGTAAAAAGAGACCACGTGTGACAAGTGTTTTTGACGTCGAGTGTGACGAATTTGTAAGTCATTTAGGAGAGGATTCTAGTGATGCAAGAGACAACGAATCTTCTGATCTACAGGGAATCGAGCCTATTGCAAGTTGAGATTAATTAAATATCTATCACGTAAGGAAACGTGCTGTCTAATTTTCATGGCAAATATATTTCATAGCAGTGATAACGTATTTTTATCATCTCAACCAAAGCAGCTATATCCGTAAATTTACATGTTCATATTTGCATAAAGATCACGTGGACCTTTTGGAGTGATATGAAATGTTTATTTATGCCTACGTTACTCTTTCGATGGAAGGAAATTTTGTTAATTTAATTTTTTTTTTTCAAAATGATCCTTCCTAAACTTAGGGTGCGGGGATTATTTGCATAAATACGGTATATTAGGATAAATACGATGACAGGTCAGCATTGGAATAGGGAGCTACAGAAAGGAAAAGTAATGAATGAATGTGCAAACACTAAGTAATGTGCGGGAATGACGTCTGGAATAGCAAAAACTGGTTCCTATGGCTCCAAGACTCACTCTACAAGCCATGCCTGCTCTCATTATAGTGTCCTGGAGTTATATACTCTAATACGACTGTAATTTGATCAGAATATATGATTCCCTTGTTTCAGACTAAACAAATTGTATGGAAAGTCTTTAGACGTCCCTTCACTCACTCTATCTGGTACCAAAATTCCGTATGAAAGCTCGGAAAATAATCTAGGTGTTGTTATAAATGAAAACCTAAATTGGAATGAACATGTCACACGTATCTGTAACTGGGTATATGCCTCACTCCATCCTCTGAAATATCACCATATCATTTTACCGTTAAATATGAAAGTCAGGCTTATAAAAACATTAGTTCTACCTTTATTCTGCTATTGTGATGCTGTATTCATAGATGCTTCGAAAGAACAAATTAGAAAAATACGAAGCACCATGAATTCCTGCATCAGATTTATATTTTCATTACGCTACGACGCTCATGTCACACCTTATTACAAGCAACTTTCCCTCCTGATATTTGAAGAACTCAGAAATCTTCATGTAGCCCTGTTGGTGTACAGATCACTAACTGAGAGAACTCCCCTTTACCTGTCATCAAACTTTACATACCTTTCCTCTTTTCACCAGCATAATACACGCTCTGTTACTACACTTGCCATTCCCTTTAGCAGGTCAGCTGCCTATACTCGCTCATTTATTGCGACGGGAAGTAGATTATGGAACTCTGTTCCAAATAACATCCGAAGTAGTAACTCACTGGAGTCTTTCAAGTCTTCCTACAGAAGGTATCTCTGCATCTTGTTGGGTGAATGGTGATGTATGGATATGTGTATAATTTAGTTAATTTTTCTTTAAATTAATTTAAACTTATTTATCATTAAATTTCATTTAGTAGTTTGACAAATGATATGTTCATATTGGTATAATTATGATGTTGTATTCATTTTGAATTTATGATACAAATTAGTTTCTTTTAAAATATTTAATATTCTCTACAGTTTTTCTGTATAATGACATGGTTAAGTGTAAGAGAGGAACATGAGTCCTAACTTTTCCACTATTAAAGACAAATAAATAAATAAAATAAAAATAAATAAATAAATAAATAAATAAATAAATAAATTGCCACTAAATCAAAATTTGTGTGGGGACTATGACATAAGTTAATATAATACTACTATTTCAACCAAATACAATTGTACTAATGAGACAACTTAATCTAGTGTTAAGCAGTGTTGAAAACAAAAATAGTAATCGAAACAATATTCATCAAAAATAGTAATTCTAAGTTTCTCATAATAATATTGAGTAGTAGTATGAAATATCCAGTGCAAATTAAATGTAATGGAAGACAGGTAAGCTACCAAACTAGTTGTGTACTTATTAGAAATGTGACTAAATTTCATAGACTTTATACGTTTATACTAGTGATATTTGAAAACTACATTAGAAGCAGAATACGGTATAAGAACAAATAATAATGTTGATTGCTACAACCAGAGTCGAAAGGTGTAATGTTATTTCCAGACTACCAGATAAATTATTTCATTACTATGTGGCATAATGCATTCATAACAACCAATAAGACATTTAACTTAAATGGGTTGTATACAAGAGAAATAGTAAATATTGCACGTTCAAATTTGCCCCACTTATATATGGAAGACTCACTCTACTGGGCGACTGACTCTAACCAATAAATGGGCCACTGTTATGTGAGCGTGCGCAATCTTTCGCACGTTCAGGCATTAATTTTTGCTAAAATAGGCAGGCAAATAAGCACTTAACATTTAGGGAATAGGCAGTAAAATAATTAAAATAGGCATTTATATTGATAAAAATGGGCACTAAAATTATAAAGATGACTTAAGCTACATAACACATATCTACATCATGTTTTAGTACTGAATCTTACATCCCGCTGTGGGTGGGGATGATAGAATAACGTTAACAGTATCCCCTGTCTGTCGTAAGAGGAGGCAACTAAAAGGGGCACTAGGGCCTCTCAACTTGGAAGTGTGGGCTGGCGACCATGGTTCTCCTAGCTGAGCCTGGGGTTGCTTTCACTTACTTGTGTCAGTCTCCTCGCTCTTACCCCAACGGTATCAGGTTTCTGGACCTTGTATGTATGTATGTTGGGTATTCAGCCCGAAGGCTGGTTGGATCCTCAACAGGTTCACCATTAACTGTCATAGATAGCCTAGGTGTCACTGAAGAGGCGTACTAGGAAAATGAGGAGTGAGGTAGTTTCCCGTTGCTTTCCTCACTGAGCCAGAAGTTGCTATTGCACATCAGTCTGCCAAGCCCACTGAAATGCATGCACCAACCGACCCAATGAGTGACATTTTCACACTATTCACAGCAGGGACTGGCTGCATAAGGAATGGCATTACTAGCATCACTCATACCTCAGCCACTTTCATATTGTCAAAGCCAAGTATAAGACTGAGACAGGTCAACGAAAGTAACAATTTTATTCTAGCCCATACCAGCAGACATAGTGCACTGTAAACACTACATCTTGCCAGCAAAGACCTTAGGAAGTTGATTATTTTCGTGCCGTTCATGGCCCTTTCCTTTCTTTTGCCAATAACTTCATTATTCAAAGTGTCAGACCTCTACCATTTTCCTTATTATTAGTGTTAATAGAAGATGGTTACCAAGTTGTTCTTTCTCTTAAAACAATTAACACTACCACCACTTAATCTTACGTAGCAGAAACGGTACCTGGCAACCTTCTCGACCATTTGGCTTATGGAGTGAGTTTTCAGCAGGGACTTCTGTAATATTAAAATATCACTTATACAAATGTATTTTTTATTTAAGTTAAAATAAAATTGTCTTCTTTATTATTAACATAGTACATTGGAATCATATTGTCTTTTCTTTCCACGGTTTAACTTTAATATATAAATAACAGTAGAAAATATCAACAACAACTCAAAAGAGGCAAGGAAGAAAAAAAGCACTAAACTATCAAATAGGCACTGGAAGCTAAAACAGGCAAGAAAGGTGAAATAAAAACTGGTCCTTCCATTCCCAAATGTACGGAAGTATGTTTGTGTCTATTTGACACTTCGATATAAACACCAAAATAAAAGAGGTATTTTGCCTAACTTCCGAGCTCTAGTGATGAATTTTGACTTAAAAGATATGACAATGATGACATAAGTACAGATAAATGGCACATACCTTTAAATGACAGAATTTACTAAATTCTTAGGCATTGTTCTAGACAGACAAATGTCTTGGAAGATGTTAATTAAATATAAGAAAATCAGAATGTTTTTATTTTATTGTATATGAATTAGAATATATGTTTTTGTTGTGTATAGGGTATAGCATGATGACTTCTGATAACTGCAAAGTTCTGTGGACAATAAATAAAAATGTAATAGTCATCATGTTAATTCTTTGGGTTCTAAGCTCCATTCCAATCATCCTGTCTTTGAAGTCTACTGTGCACTTTGTTGTTTCTCTTCCTTTCTATGTATATACAGTACATGAATAAAATAATTTTTATTTACTTCCAGGTTGATGATCTGAAAGCTAAACTTGCTATCCAGGAAGTTGAATTAAAACAGAAGAATGAGGCAGCTGATGCTTTGATCGAGATTGTGGGTATTGAAACTGAGAAAGTTTCCAGAGAGAAAACACTCGGTAATGTACTGTCTTATTTGTATTAACAAATGGAATGTTTATGTTAATCATGTTTCTGGTTGGCTAGTTTGTGTTTCCCACATGAATTAGTTAAAAATTAAAATCTAGCCAATGCACAAGGGCTATAGTAATTTCAGATGAAATGAGAAAATTACAATCGGAACAAATGAAAAAGTACTGGTGTGGCTAGTAATGTTAATAATAATAATAATAATTAAATGATTAGAATTTAACTGCTTGTGGGATTCCCACTTCCATGTGACAGGCAGCGGCCTCCTCAAAAGTGAAAAGGGATATAGCAAATAAACTGGGATTTGATGGAACAATATCAGTGTGGGACATAGTCAGCGGCAGGGAACAGTTTGGGGGCGAAGGGAGGGTGGAACTTAGACCATCAGCCCTAGTGGGTATGAAAATTTGACAGGAGGAGGGGGTTTGGGGAAATCCCAAAATATAATTAATCTTACATTTTGAAAGTGCTAATGGTTGTAGACACCAGAAAGTAAATCAATTAATTAGTTAATCAGTATACTTTATTTACAAATGGAGGTATTAGCACAAGTAACAAATTTGAAGTAAATACAGTAAGCTTCATTAAGACGTTTCTGCACATTTGAACATGTTAAGCGAGAAAACGGACTACTGAATATACGAATAAAAACTATCCAACAGGGATATGGAAACACTAGATACGATTTTTTCTGACATACATTATACTGCCATATTGTGACACATCGCTATAACACTAGGTCGTGTACACGAAAACAGTCCGAAGGCGGTGGAGTATAAACACCATTCCAGAAAGGTCGTGAGGCAAGCTGCCCAAATCTGAGAATCGGCATTTCATGCAACTTAATAGAGAAGTCACCGTAGGACCATTGTAAATTAACATTTCAACACAACCTGTTACGAAAAATAAAAAGCAACTTTCAAGGAAGATAATCAATGCAACAGACAATCAATAAGAAACTTGAAGACTGTTATACACATCGATTTTAACATAAACAAGATCAAGCCACCTAGTGTTTATACAAAAAGTGCCTAATTACAGATGTTTTAAATTTGCTTTTAAATATGTTCAATTAGAAAATAAGTTTCTTAATATTACCATAGATGCAAATTGTAATTTAAGTACCTTTTTACACACCACATCACTAAAATCCTCCCCCTTATCCCCACCTTTGCCCCGCTACCCCCCAAATTTCAGGCACTTTAAGCAATAGCTTTAAGTTCCCATGGGAAAGAAATTTAAGATTTTAATGTACTTACTAATCAAATTGTTAATCTAAGGTATTTAAAGACAGCTGAAGGTGACGACTAAGTGGTCAAAATATGTCATATGACAATGTTTTTATAATTCTGCCAAAAGGCAAGAAATAAAGTATTGATTAGGTGGTGTTTTAAATTAATTTGTTTAATAATTTGTTGATGGCATTTTACATCGTGTATCCGCAGGTACGGTGCAAATTATATCTACAATTTCTAAAGATGAGAGGAAAGTATAAGGTGTGAAAAAACATGAGAGAACAAATATGGAAACCTTTTCCGCTGGCACTTATAAAATAACAAGTGTACTGAAAAGTGTAACAAACACCAGACAACACACATGAAAACACGTGCACCGGAGCCAATAAAAATATTGGAAGTATCATTGTAGATCACACTCTTTCTGAAACAAATGTTGTTAGAAGCCTTTTATTTTGGAGCAGTGGATTATTAAGCATTATTTTCTGGTCTCACTCTTACACAATGAATTGGAGGTTATGCTCGACCATGTGTGACTGTTTGGAATGACTTTCACTGCCATTTCGAAGTCGACAAAACTTCGACCAACTTGAGTGATCGAGACGAAACTTGACAGTGTGAGTTCAACATTCGTAACCTCTGCTCATTAAAGATGTGGACGCCAGTCCACTTTCCGAAAATGAAAGAGGATTTTAATCTTGTGTTCATTAGTAAGGAATTTTGCAACTTTTTCCATATCCATAACTAGGTAACTAGGTTATCACAAGACAAATGTGCACCACGCTACTCAGTTTCACATGATTATGTTCCTAATCCAGATATAGGCTACTATATCACGCGACAAATATTCGCTGCATTTCACTGCACCACTCAACCCCAAAAAAATTTCTAACTTCTGAATGGAATACGAAATACACACACAAACAGGGCTAACCGGCAAGTAAATCTGAACATTTCTGAGGCTAACAGCTTGCTCCCTGAAGGTGAAACTTATCCTGTGAAGTTCAGGAATTCAAGGTCTTTTCCTGTAATCATGCAACTGTGGCAATGGCTATTACCTGAGTTGGAAATTATGTTTCTTTCATGAGGGATGACAAATAACATTTTCAGAGCTAGGAAGAATGTGATCATACTAAGCGGTAATAACAAAAATTCTTGATGCAATACGCGAGTTATTTTTATATAGATCTAATATGATGAGAATTGGCACTTTGAATTTACAATGTGCTAAGCGGGAAAACATGTTAATGAGGAACGCAGTAACGAGGTTTCACTGTAATTAAAATAACCCGGTAGCAGCTAGGGACCCTCTTTGGAGGCAGCCCTGCTGAGGGAGTGGTACCCCTGCCTATGTGAGTCCCAGAGCACAGTGACCCAGTGTGTAACATCTGGTTAAGGTCTCAGCTCAGGATAATGAGTGAAGACCTCAACGGAATCTGCAGCGGGGAAGATGGACTTCAGAATGGTGGAGATTGCAGAAGAGGCAGCCCAGTACTTAGGGAATAGTATGAGTACACTATTCATCAGCAGCATTTGTTTCCCATGTTACGGGCGGCTGCAAGGGCACATGTATTCCCCATATAAGGGGCAGCCTGAGTAATTGCTGATAGTAGCTCTAAAATGCCTTTGGGAGTGACGACCCCGTCTTAACAATAGCCTAAAAATGAGTGATGGTATACCATGATGATGATGAGGGGAAATAATAATTGGATGGGCTAGCCGCCAGGCACCAGCATATTGAGATGATGCCATCTATTCTGCCTGCATGTCAGTTTCAACATTCCATTTTATTCTGCCAGATCACAATAGTGAATTAAAACTCTAGTGGCTAGCTGTAGCTGACATTTTAATGAATTTTGTCCAGTAGACAACAAATGTGCCACCTGAGAACTTTAACATGCCAGCATTGTAGGACATGGAGTGCTGAGGTTATTTTTGTAGCCGTCAGAAATCCAATGGTGCTCAATAAGTGTGAGAAATATACAAGGGCTACCTGCTCAAGGCTGGAGCAGGTTAAAGAAGCGAGGCCATATTACCCGATTTGTGACAGTCAACATTGGGACAATGTCTGGATGCAACCGCAAGTTAGCTGAATGACTCGAACTACGACGGGTAGACATTGCCTGTATGCAGTAGAAAAGTGGAAAGGTGTGAAACCCTGTGACGCTGGTGAAGGATACAAGCTCTTGTATTATGGCAGAATAATTTTCAAAAATCACGTGGCATTTGCCGTCACCAAGAGATTACGAGATATCACCATATAAACTACGGTATATATCTGATTGCTCGATTCGTATCAAAATTGTTGCTGGTTAAATGACAGTATGCACTGTCTCTTGCAATGCACCACAGGTATAATGCCCAGTAAGGGAACAAGATGGATTTTTGTCTGACCTGTTGTCATATATCCACTCTATTGAAGCTAGCAAACATTTGTTAATCGGTAGAGACATCAACAGCCATGTTGGCTACTCATGGGGTGGTTTCAAACATGTGCATGTGGATTCAGGTCTGGCATGCGTAACAAACCTGATGAACGCACCTTGGAGTGCAACTTGGCATTAGTAAATATATTTTTCAAGAAACGCCTATCCCACATTATCACATATAGCAAATTGCAAGTCACAAATTGATTACTGGATGCTAAAGAGGAGGGATCTGTGGCTAGTAATTGACTGTAAACTGATACCATCAGACAACATCCCTCCTCAGCATACGCTCCTGGTTCTTGAATGTCAGCTTCACTTTTGCCCACCTGTCCGAACTTATACCACCATAGAATGAATCAAGTGGTTAAAGCTTCATGACAAAGCAACAGTCCTAATGAACATCACCTGTTCTGTCCTTAATTCTGACCACTTTGTGAAGGATACAATGGGGTAAGATCGCTTCACAGATTCGATCGAGTGCGAAGGTAGAAGTAAGAAACCAGCAAAGCAGTTTGTGAACAAACAGGTCTGTCATTGGAATGATGAGGTTCGGCATGCAGTGTAGTCCAAGAACAAGAACTGACACCAATCTGGCCCACTGTAAGGAACTCATATCTGACACCAAACAAACAGCAACCATCAAAGACAATTACTTTCATGGCCTCTATGAATGATTAGATCAATCTGGAGGAGCCAGTCCTTTCTATAGGATCACCAGATCTCGTCATCATGTCACTGAAGATATTGGTCATGTCATCCTTCGAAATCCAGTGTTTAGTCACTGGCATGAACACCTGAATGTCATTTGTAATGAGGAGTTCCCACGTCCAACTATCCCCACAACCACTCCAGTGCAGAGTGCAATTCCACCCATCACACCTGCTGAGGTTGCAGTTGCAGTTGCCATCAGCGCAATGAAAAACAGCGAAGCAACTGGACCTGATGACATTGCTGTTGAAGTTTGAAAGGAGATGGGGCAATGTGGGACTGAATTTCTTGCAAAATTCTTCAACAAATACATTGTAGACAATGAGGTTTTTATTACAGAAGTACAGACTCCATATTCTCAATATTCCATGTTCAGTAAATTTCAAAGTTCCTTGAAAACTCTTAAGAAATGCTAGGTAAACAATTGATAGGGAATCTGCCACCTGGACAACAGCCCTAAGTGCAGATTGATTGATTGATTGATTGATTGATTGATTGATTGATTGATTGATTGATTGATTGATTGATTGATTCAACAATTCATTCATTCATTCATTCATTCATTCATTCATTCATTCATTCATTCATTCATTCATTCATTCATTCATTCATTCATTATATTGAAACCATGGACTCTATATTAAATTCTTTATAAATAATACAAATACTGTACTAAAGTGTGTCAAAAATAACCAAGAAACTTCCTATCTTCACCACTCGCTGATTAATAAATGTTCAGTTCCTCCCTTTAGATTATTTTCACTGTCCAATTTTCCTTTGTCATTACCTTGCATTGATGTCAAACTGCAGAAGGTATATCTAGCTTCTCTTTCATATTGTTCCTAGAGTTCCTTATGGCATCATTCTTTACTAGAGTAGTGCCAGATAGAATCCGAATTGGGCATTTCACTTTTGGATGAAATGGTTTTAAAAATGTCCATTTCTGACTGTGCTAGGCTGTTGAACCTAGAACATTATGGACCAGCTGTAATGTGATGTAATGTAGGATTCATTGAGACTAATCAATTGACACCTCATACACCGTGCTACCATGTTGGACTCAAGAACTACACTAATTGTTAGGTGCTCAGCAGGATGATTTTTCGTGAGTCCCAGAGAAGAATGACGTAAGTCCATATTTGGCAAAATTCAGATTATTATCTGGTTCAATTGGTTTTGATCATAACCACCTCTGTGGTGTAGTGGTTAGTGTGATTAGCTGCTACTCCCGGAGGCCTGGGTTCAATTCCCAGCTCTGTTACAAAATTCAAAAAGTGGTACAAGGAGTGGAACGGAATCCACTCAGCCTCGGTGGGGTAGCTGAGTAGAGGGGGTTCGATTCCCACCTCAGCCATCCTTGAAGTGGTTTTCCATAGTTTCTCACTTCTGCTCCAGGCAAATGCTGAGATGGTACCTAAATTACCGCTTCCTTCCCTATTCCTTCAAATCTTCCCATCCCCCTACCAGGTCCCTGCTCAGCATAGCCGGTAAAGCCGCCTAGGTGGGGCACTGGTCCTTGTCCCCAGTTCTCTCCAAGACACTGCCCTTGAGGCAGTAGAGATGGGATCCCTCATTGAGTCTGGGGTGGGGATGGAGTGGGGAACCAGCCCTGGAGGATAAATGGATAAATAAATAAAAATCAATTGGTTCATGTCATATCTTGCCATGGGAATAGTGATATAACTCAAGGTTAATATTAAGCATAGTGAAATATTCATAGGAAATTATGATACTGTATAAGTTATTTTATTGTGGTTTCAAATGGAGAAAAGAGGTATAACTAAACTTATGTCAGCAATCATCGGTAATGACTTATGTCACATTTCTCTGGAGATTTCATTTTTTAATAACTGAAGATGATGGCGCTGTTGTGTCACTCGATGACGTCATATTGTGGTCAGATATTGTTGCTAAGTATCTTGGTCCTACCTCTGTACAGTGAGATAATGAACACTGATGTTGCACATGTTGTCTAAAAAAAATTTTCAATTTTAAAACTTCCATGTTTCTATAATGCCCACCAGCCCAAGTACAGAGGTGTGGAAATTGTTGGACTCAAAGGAGAAGAAAAAAATAAATTGCCTCAAGGTTTGCCCTTATTTGTCTTCCTAATTTGTTCCATGGAACTCCCTATCTCTCAGTCAAATATTCATCCGACTTATATACTAAACTTTGTGAAATACTGTATTATTCGTACTTTTTAAAATATTATATTGAGATTAAATATTTCTGTTTGGTCTGTTGCTAATCCTACAACAGTAGTTTCCAAGAGTTTGGATTGTAAATAGTACAAAGCACAGCAAATTGCCAGTGCTGAAGTAAAGCAAAACATCACAGAACCACTTCATGTAATTCCATTTTATCTAATTACACTCAAAAAAGAAATTTAGAAAACTTCTTTGCAATTTAATATTGACTATAATATCATCACTGATGTAATTTTTTTAAAATGTAACTATGTAATGTAGCTATTTATGATTCTGAAGATGTTAGGGATCAGATACCGAGAACGAAGAATTATCTACAATCTGTATAAGAATCAGTCTGCAGTGATAAGAATCGAGGGCTTTGAAAAAGAAGCAGCAATCCAGAAAGGAGTGAGGCAAGGCTGCAGTTTGTCCCCTCTCCTTTTCAATGTTTACATAGAACAGGCAGTAAAGGAAATCAAAGAGAAATTTGGAAAGGGAATCACAGTCCAAGGAGAGGAAATCAAAACCTTGAGATTTGCCGATGATATTGTTATTTTATCTGAGACTGCAGAAGATCTTGAGAAGTTGCTGAATGGTATGGATGAAGTCTTGGGTAAGGAGTACAAGATGAAAATAAATAAGTCGAAAACAAAAGTAATGGACTGCAATCGAACGAAGGCAGGAGATGTAGAAAATATTAGATTAGGAAATGAAGTCTTAAAGGAAGTAGATGAATATTGTTACTTGGGTAGTAAAATAACTAATGATGGCAGAAGTAAGTAGGGCATAAAATGCAGACTAGCACAAGCAAGGTAGAGCTTTCTTAAGAAAAGAAATTTGCTCACTTCAAACATTGATATAGGAATTAGAAAGATGTTTTTGAAGACTTTTGTGCGGAGCGTGGCATTGTATGGAAGTGAAACATGGACGATAACTAGCTCAGAAAGAAAGAAAATAGAAGCTTTTGAAATGTGGTGTTACAGAAGAATGCTGAAGGTGAGATGGATAGATATAATCACGAATGAAGAGATACTGAATCAAATTGGTGAGAGGACATCGATTTGGCTAAATTTGACGAGAAGAAGAGATAGAATGATAGGACACATCTTAAGACACCCAGGACTGGTTCAGTTGGTTTCTGAAGGAAGTGTAAGTGGTAAGAACGGTAGGGGTAGACCAAGGTATGAATATGACAAGCAGATTAGAGCAGATGTAGGATGCAATAGTTATGTAGAAATGAAAAGGTTAGCACAGGATAGGGTGGCATGAGGAGCTGCATCAAGCCAGTCTATGGACTGATGACTCAAACAACAACAACAACAACAACAACTTGTCCTCTACAACAAGTAAAACGTAAAGGAGCTTCACTGCCGTACAAAAACATTTTTGTGGGCAGGCAAGTAATACGTAATGCAACATTGGAAATAAGAAATAATTGGTGTTGAGTCTAATAATTTTCACACCGCTGTATAGTTCTGAAACTATAGATGTATTCTTCATCACAGACAAGCTGTGCTGTTATAACTCCCTGTTTTTTTCTTTTTGTAGCTGCTACTCTTGAGGCTAGAAATATATTTTTAACTAATGAAAATTCCTTGAGCTAATTTACTTCATTGTATTATTACATGTTAGCTGATGAGGAGGAGGCTAAAGTGAGTATCATAGCCCAGGAAGTGTCGAAGAAGCAACAGGACTGTGAAGCAGATTTACTTAAAGCAGAACCTGCTCTTCAAGCAGCACAGGATGCCCTTAACACACTCAACAAGGTAAGTTCAGCCAGTTACTTGGCATTTCTTCTTTCAGGACATACAAATGAGCCAAAATTAACCAGTTGTATGAGATTATCAGAGTTGTTATCTAAGTGAAGAGTACTCCTTAGCATGTTTTAGACCCAGTGAGTTGGCTGTCCTGTCCAGTTAGGGGCGCGCAGCTATGAGCTTGTATTCGAGAGGTAGTGGGTTCAAACCCCACAGATGGCAGCCCTGAAGATGATTTTCTGTGGTTTCACATTTTCACACCAAGCAAATGCTGGGGCTGTACCTTAATTAAGGCCATGACCACTTCATTTCAAATCCTTGCCCTTTTCTATCCCATTGTCACGATAAGTCCTGTCTGTGCCAATGCGACGTAAAGCAACTTGTAAAAAAATAAAAACATATGTTTTAGTGAGGGTTGAAGAAAGTATATTTGCAATCATTGGCTCTCTCCTCATCGATCCCATGTCTGCTTTCCAACTTCATCATTAAATTCAACAAGCATTCCTAAAAATCTATGTCATCATCATCTTGAGCAGTTTCCAGCCTATGGCCGGGTCTATCGTTGATTCTTTGGTTCCAGTGTATGGGACCCTCACCAGGATTACTTGATTCAAGAACTGGAAATAATCCAAAGAAAAGCAGCTCGATTTGTTCTGGGTGATTTCTGACAAAAGAGTAGAGTTACAAAAATGTTGCAAAGTTTGGGTTGGGAAGACTTGGGAGAAAGGAGACAAGCTAAACGACTGAGTGGTAAGTTCCAAGCTGTCAGTGGAGAGATGGTGTGGAATGACAGTAGTGGACGAATATGAGTGGTATCTTTCAATATGAAGATAAAGTTGGAATTTAAGAGGTTAAATTGGGGCAAACATTTGTTTATAGAAAGGGGAGTTAGGGATTGGAATAATGTACCAAGGGAGATGTTCAATAAATTTGCAATTTCTTTGCAATCATTTAAGAAATGACTAGAAAAACAACAGATAGGGAATCTGCCACCTGGGCAACTGTCCTAAACGCAGATCAGTAGTGATAAATTGAGAAGGGCAAAGTTTTATGACTGCATGCCCTTACTGATGTCAAACCTCCATGGGATCTAAAAGAGTATTCCTAAAATGGAGAATAGATGCCTTTGTAGCTTGCCTCTAATGTGGGGTACAGTTGCTACCTGATGGGTTTTAGAGACATTTCCTCTGATGAACCATCACCCTCCAAAGAGGGCTCCTACACTCGAAGCCATTGGCCCTCTCAGGGTGTCAGATTAAATCCCATCGCACAACACTTTGCAGAGTTGCTGGCTGTGGGGTCCACTCCATTAGTATAGCAGAGTTACCTGGGCAGACCACAAATCTATACATTATATTGTGTGATGTTAAGGGAATCCTCCCAAATGGCAATATCTACCTATACAATTAAAACCTTACATCTATTAATGGGGGGCGACTTTGGACATTTTTTCACTTTACTTTACAGCTCACTGACACAGGTAGATGGCGACAATGGGATAGGAGTGGGAAGGAAGTGACCATGGCATTAATTAATGTACAGCTCCAGCATCTGTCTGTTGTGAAAATAAGGAAATGACAGAAAACCATCTTCAGGGCTGCTGACAGTGGGCCTCGAACCCACTATTTCCTAAGTGCAAGCTGACTGCAATGTGACTCAAACAACACAGCTACTTGCTCAGTGGGACAGTTTATGGACATTTATATGTTTGAAATAACAATAACAACATCTGTCCATTTTGTTGTACTTTCTGACTTTCTACTCTTACAGCTGGGCTGAGTAGCTCATACAGTAGAGTGCTGGCCTTCTGAGGGCAACTTTGCAGGATCGTTCCTGGCTTAGTCTGGTGATATTTGAAGGTGCTCAAGTAAATCAGCCTCGAGTCAGTAGATTTACTGACATGTAAAATAACTCCTGCGGGAAAAGAATCCCAGCACCTCGGCATCTCCAAAATTTGTAAAAGTAGTTAGTGGAGTGGGACATAAAATCAATAACACTATCATTATTTATTTCTTCTCTTATACTCTCCTTATGAAATATAAAAATCTCTCAGTGATGGCCCTCCAAAGTGAGGGTAGATACCCAGCCAGTGAAGGAAGCAAGGAGACAGAAACAAGCTTGCTGGGGCCTGAGACTTCTTATATCACAAGAACTGAAGTTGATGAGAATGGAGCCAATCTATAAGGCCTGTTGAGAAAATAACTGAACTTTGAAAATACCATTCAAATTCAAAGCCTTAGCAGTTTCCAGTAAGTGGTGCTGTGTAATGATATTGTTACAGGGTCATACGACTGTCAGCCTGTGGTATTTCCTGAAAGGATGAGTGAGTCATGCTGGAGAGCTCCCGGCCAATCTGAGAGCATATGATGGCCCGTACTTATATTGTACTTTTCGTATAGTGTCTCTGTGAATTTTCTGGAAGGCGAAACTAGAACACTCCTATCATGGCTGGACCTCAAAGATACTATAAGTTCATCAATAGGTATATAAATGCAGGTTCGTGGTGAAGAGGTGGCAGTTATTGAGTTCCTGTCATTGTGTTATTGTAATGAGTGTTGAGTAGCCAGTTACAAGTTGTGAGCTAAGAGTTCAGTATGAAGAGAGGTTACGTGAGTTGATTGTGCAAGTTACTGGTCTTGTCTGAAGTCGAGCCAAGTGTACAGTGATTGTGTGTTGTGATAATGAACGTCCATGCATTTGAACCTGGCTGCATAGAACTGCTATGTGAAGTGACTGCTGCGTGCAAAGTGAAGTGAAAGGTGAGACCTGTTGGTCAAGATTATGGAAGGATTGCCCATACCAGCTAAAGACTGCTAGTTGGAGACCCACTGTGAGGACAATAAAGGACTTGTAAATAGCCAGTAATAGCCTCTACTAAATTAGTTCAAAAAGACAGTCAGTGTTTTATTCGTAACAGTATCTTTCCTACTAACCAGCCATGTGGTGGTATTTATTGTTCTAAGAGGAAGTACAATTGGGCAACTATCCTCTATTAACACTAAGCAGGCAAGTATGGAAAGGGCCTGACACTTCAAAAAATGAAGGCATCGGCCAAAGTATAAAACGGGCTATGAAGGGCATGAAAGTGAAAGACTCCCAAGGCCTCGTGGCCTAATACCGTCAAGGTTGGAAAAGAATAAGAGTTGACCATGGGAGATCGGACAGGATAGATAAAAGTGAGGAGTCTGGCACATGCAAGCGGAAGCCATGCCAGAACTCAGCTAAGGGCCACGTGGTTACCAACCCACACTCCAAAGTTAAGAGCCCCTGGGGCCCCTTTTAGTCACCTCTTACCACAGGCAGAGGATACCATGGGTGTTATTTTACTGCTGCCACCCACAGGGGGATTACCAGCCATTTACCATGCATTTCTGAAACTATTGTTCAGCAGCTGTTAAGTTTACGAGTGTGTTGAGTACAGGGTGGTCAGAAACAACATGAACTGGATGTGTGTTGGTCATACTGATAAAGAATTTAATGTTTTGTGCCATTGTCATTTTATCAGCTGGCTGTACATTGCTGGTAAGAATAACAATATTGTTGATTGAATTTCTTCCGTGTTTAACATGTTGAATGTCCATACAAATAGCTTCTTAAAATTATTGTTGGGACACTCCCAACATCATATCACACTTAGTACCTTAATGTAATCAACAGACTTTTTTTTTTAATTTTTTTTAATTTTATTTATTTCAAAAGAGGCACCTGAGCCAAGGCTCATAATGGTGCAGTACAAATAATTACATTTGGCAACAAAGATGAGATTTGAGAACATCAGCTTCTAGGACAAAAATATAATATACTGTACAATTAATAATTATAATATTAATTACATTTGGCAACAAAGATGAGATTTTAGAACATCAGCTTCTAGGACAAAAGTATAATATACTGTACAATGAAGAATAATAAAAATAATATTAAGGTATCCTAGTGATAGAAACCAGATATGAACAGCAGTGATATAGTATACTAAATCGGTACTCTATAGGCTTGGCATTTTTACTTTTAGAAAATTAACAAGCTTGGTTTTAAAGATAGGTAAGTTAGCGGCTTCTCGAATATGCTCAGGAAGGCTATTGAAAAACTTTACAGAAAAATGCCATAAAGAATTAGTGCCATACTTAGTAGACTTCAATGATTTACAGTGAATTTTAGTAGATCCTCTTGTACTGTATGAATGTATGTCAGAATTCAAGTTGCAAAGTGTGTTCGAATGAGTTTGTCCATTTTTCAATTTATACAACATAATAGCTGAAGCTTTTTTACGAAGACCATCTAGTGACAGCACATTACAATACTGGTAGACCTGTATGGTTGGTGTTAAGGTGGGTAAGTTGAAGAGTATTTTCAGTGCTCTTTTCTGTAAGATACTGATCTTTTCAAATTGTTCTTTACTGCAACATGCCCAGATATGAATCATATAATTCAGGTGGCTTTCAATTAGTGCATGATAAATACTCTTCAACAGTCCACGAGAAACTTTGTATTTTAATCGGCTGAGTACACCAATAGCAGGAGTTATTCTATCACACAGCATTGTGATGTGATTCTCCCAAGTTAGCGACTCATCTATGCAAAGTCCTAGAAATTTGGTTGATTGAACACGAGGTACCACTTGGTCATAGAAACTCAAGTTGATGTCCAGAGGAAATGTACATAATGGTTTGTGAAATATGATATAATTAGTTTTATTATGATTAATTCTTAGTCGGTTGGTAGTAAGCCAGGTCTGAATTAAAGATATGTCATGTTGCATCTTTTCTTCAAGATTATATGTACAATTCCCTGTGTAGAAAATATTTGTGTCATCAGCAAATAATGACAACTTGCCGAACAGCGGCAAGTTACCAATATCATTGACAAATACAAGAAATAATATTGGTGCTAGAACAGAACCTTGAGGCACACCAGTTGTTATAGTCTGTAACGTGCTTTCTGCTCCCATACAACTAACGAACTGTACCCTGTCTCTGAGATAATCTGTAAACCAGTTAAGTGCTAAACCTCTAACCCCTGCTGCTTCCAACTTCAGTAATAAAATGTTATGGTCAACTGTGTCAAATGCTTTCTGAAGATCTATAAAAAGGCCTGATGCTACCATACATGAGTCTAAGGACTCCTGTAACTTAATAATAATGTCTTCCACAGCATTGTAGGTACTAGAGTTAGGCAAAAATCCGTACTGGTATGGATAAAAATAGTCATTACATTGTAGGTATTTTAATAGCCTATCTTTGACCACTATCTCTAGGATTTTTGACACAATGGGAAGGACTGATATAGGTCTGAAGTTATTAAGATCGAATTTATCAGACCCTTTATACACAGGAATGACCTTGGCAATTTTTAACTCACATGGAACAATACCTTCACTTAACGATTTGTTGATTAACTTCGTAATGCATGGAATTAAATGCACAGCTAGACTCTTAAGTAGGTTATTACTAACACCATACACATCACTACAGCTGCTATTTTTTAATTTTTTTATTATTTCCGCAACTTCAAGGTCATTAGTAGGTTTCAAAAACAATGAATTACTTGGCCCATTTCCAATATTAGGTGATTTGTGGGTAGGAGTATTGGTAGCTAATTTTTTTCCTATATTAATAAAGTGGTCATTGAATAATTTTGATATTTCTACTGGACAAGTCACAATATTATCTTGAACTTTGAGTTGGAAATTCCTGTTTTTGTTAAAATTTGATGTTAAGATTTCATTGACAATTTTCCAAGGATTGTTTTTGGCATTACTTAATCTATTTATGAAATATGCATTTTCCAACTGTCTTTTAAGCTTTGTTACCTGATTACATAATAGTTTATAGTCATTTATCAATTGCTGTGATGCATAATCACAGCCCATTTTTACTCTAAGTTGTTGTCTTTTTATTTTACCGTAAAGTTTATTCTTTTGATCAATGAGGCTGGAAAGTGTATCATTCATCCATGGGCAATATTGCCTACCTTTGAATGTCTTATTATTTGCTTTATAATTCTGATTTATAGGCCTACTGCTACTATTGGCTTCCTGCAGATAATTGTTAAGTTTATTTACTATCACATCACAACTATCACCTTCACTGATGATCAGAGGATTGGTAGACATATAAGCATTCATGTTCTTCACATTACATGTTTTTGGTTTCAAGTATGAAATTTCTGTTCTCACTTTCGATAACAAATTTATATCGCAGACTAATAAATTATGATCACTATAATCATTAATTATATTATACAGTTTGCACCTGTACAGCTTATTGACATAAACATGATCTAACAGACTAGCTGTACTGTTAGTAATCCTGGTGGGAAATCTGCTGTTACATGGATTTTGGTTATAGCATTCACATAACCGCTTAAGTTCAGACGCTAGTAGACTCGGCTGAAGTTTGTCAATATTGAAATCTCCTACAGTAAAACACATATAATTACTATATTTATTCCATATATCCTCAAGTACATTAAGAAACTCTTTGGAAAATTTCAAATGGGGATTATAACATCCCAAAATAAGAATATCCCTCTCCAGACCGCTGACTTTAACCAATAAAAAATTGTACGGAGTACCAGGAGTGTTAATCGAAACTAATATTTTAGCTTTATAGGGTTCTTTAATGTATATAGCAATCCCTCCCCCTCTATCTTTTGTTCTGGAACAAAAATAACATTCATAACCTTTCAGATTATAATATTTCTCATCTTGTGGGAATAACCATGTTTCTACTATAATAATGATTTCTGGTATCTGTACATCTACAATTAAACTAGTTAAGTTTAGCCATTTATTACGGATACTTTGCGAGTTAGCATAAAAAATTCTCAGATGGCAATCTCTGGTCTTAAGTTGTCTTAAGTTTGTTAACTGAGCCTCTACAATTTCCATGTCATAATTCAAGCTGATTCAAGATTAAGAACATCTTCGATATTTCGTATGCTTATCACATTAGAGTTATCATCCTTCCTAACAAAAATCTTACCTTCCCGTGTCCACACATACTTATAACCTTTCATTCTTAAATCCTTGGCCCTCTTAAGAAGACCTTAAGAAGACTTCTTCAAGTCCTGAATCAAGAATTTCATTGATCCACCAATACTGATTATTTTTAATGAAAAACTCACATAATTCAACTACATGAGGACTTATAACTTCTATTTTAACATTCACAATCTATCATTCAGTTTTAAATGTTATTGCTTTTATCTCATGATGCTTAGCTTGTGTCTCATCATTTTTATACATCTCATTTTTTTTTTGTATCTGGTGTATATGTATATTACTCCAGCTGTTGATGTCCCCTAGGGGACGAACCATGTACTAGTTTAAGGTATCAAGATGTATTGAACAGGCAGATCCTTACATAGAATATTTGAGTGTATTCTTAAGTATTTTCAACTTGATTTAAACATCCAGTAGGATACAGTGCAGTGAAGGAAACAATTGCAAGCTTATGCTACCAAAACTTTCTAACTGCCAGCTCCCATGTTTATTGATGGAAGATAAAAATCATTGCTCAGGACTTTCTTCAGGGAAATAAAGTGAAGGAGATGATTTATATTGACATGTAGTGAAAGCTAGTTTCATCATTATGGACCAGAAACAACAAAACAGCAGAATATGAAACAGCATAATCGTAATTCACGTACAAATGAGAAAGCAAAGACAGTACAGTCTGCTGGAAACGTTATGGGTACCATTTTCTGGGATGCAGAGGGGTGCATTCTGGTTGATTTTCTTGAACTTGGGGAAACCATAAATCCATAAATGCTGTGTTGCCTATTCTGCAATAAATGCCATGGAAAGTTAGAAAGTTGACCATCCTTCTGTACGATAATGTGAACCCTCGCTTTTCTCAGCTCACCAAGGAAGAAAATGGGTAAAATTGGTTGGAGATTTTCTGCTATACCCTGTGAACAATCCTAACATGGCACATCTATCACATTTTTGTTTTTTGAAGTAACTTTTTTTTGCTTTATGTCGCACCGACACAGAGAAGGTCTTATGGCGACGATGGGATAGAAAAGGCTTAGGAAGTGGAAGGAAGCGGCTGTGGCCTTAATTAAGGTACAGCCCCGCATTTGCCTGGTGTGAAAATGGGAAACCACGGAAAACCATCTTCAGGGTTGCCGACAGTGGGGCTCGAACCCACTATCTCCCGATTACTGGATACTGGCCGCACTTAAGCGACTGCAGCTATCAAGCTCGGTTTTTAAAGTAACAGATGTAAGGCCAACACTAAGATGTGACAGAGGATACAAAACTGTGTGTCGTATCTGCAAGTTACCAGAGTGGAGTTCTACCATAAGGTATCTTCAAACTTGCAGAATGGTGGGGAAAATGTGTTGAAAGAAATGGAAATTATGGAGTTAAGATGGTATATGCGGTTTTTCAATAATAATAATAATAATAATAATAATAATAATAATAATAATAATAATAATAATAATAATAATAATAATAGTAATAATAAATGCTAGATCATGAAAAATTGGTACTCATTAGGTCGATACAACCTTCATGCTTATTTAAATCTGAAATGATGTGTTTTAAAATAATTTAGTTCCAAACAAAATATGGAAAGTACTTTGATGAACTTTTCTGTGCATTTATATTATGAAAAATACTCTCTTAGGAAAGTTGTATGTGTTGTTTTTTTTTTTTTTTTACAAGTTGCTTTACATTGCACTGACACTGATAGGTCTTACGGCGACGATCTTAGGAAATTATGATATAGTATGTAATATTATGTTGCTCTATTTACAGGCCAACTTAACTGAGCTGAAGTCATTTGGTTCACCTCCTGGAGCTGTTACAAATGTCACTGCAGCTGTCATGGTGCTTCTTGCCCCGAATGGCAAAGTTCCCAAGGATAGGAGCTGGAAGGCTGCTAAGGTAAACTGAACACATTGCTGACTGAATGATCCACACACTGCACATCCCCTGTGCCCAGCTATTTTCTGTGCAACTTAATGCTAAAGCATTTGCATAGAATCAAATTAGCCTGGCTTCACTAACCTTGTACTGATTGTGATGAAATTTACTGGAGACCTTCTAAAGGAATTCCAATAATGTTTTCTGGTGTGGTAGGTTGTGTAGCAATGACCTCAGTGAAGAGGCACAGATTTCACATTGTTTTGAAGGGTGTAAATCTTCAGCATCATTACTCAGACTTTCCTCAGAAGAGATTTCAATATCGAACTTACATTATTTAGCATCACTTGGGCTTTCTGAATACTTATTCGCATACAGTTCATTAAACATTTTGTCCAGATCTAAACACGTAGTCAGTCTGGGAAGCGCGATATTACCCACCACATGTCTCTTGGAATGATGTACACAAGAGGTTGGAAAACTAAGAAAAAGAATCATAAAACAGAAGGAGAACATAGAGGAAAGGTACCGTATCATGGAATAAACAAAACCTTCAGCACTGAGAATCTATCAATCTTGACTGCCAGCTAGTTTTAGAAGTTTCAACAGATGTCACCGAATGTACTAATCTCATGAACATGAGTTAATTCGAGACCCATCAGCAATGTTCAGTCATCTGAAGACGAGTAGACTCGGGTCCTGTCGGCAATGTGTTAATTTTCTGTTCGCGATTCTTTTTTTTTTTAACAAGTTGCTTTATGTTGTACCAACACAGATAGGTCTTTTGGCAACCATGGGATAGGAAAGGGCTAGAAATGGAAAGGAAGCAACTGTGGCCTTGATTAAGGTACAGCCCCAGCATTTTTCTGGTGTGAAAATGGAAAACCATCTTCAGGGCTGCCAACAGTGGGGTTCAAACTCACTATGTCCCAAATGCAAGTTCACAGCTGCATGGCCCTAACTGCATGGCCAACTCACTCGGTCAGAACTTATTTAGTTTTATAGCCAAATGTAGATTATCAGTATTACATTGTAAGAATCCTATTCCTGTGGCTGATATTGAATATCATTAAGCAGATCTTCTCAATTTACTATGCCTCGCCCACCAGAACCGAGCCATAAATCTTGTCACACTTATCAAAGCATGGGAATCAACATCTATATCATCTGGTGGCCAGGCAGGCATCAATTTTTGAAAATGAGACAAAGTGTCTCATAGTGCATTGGCACTGCCGCTGGCTCCAAGTAGCCTACGCAGTGGCCTCCACGGTATGCACTAGCCATGCGTCTTGGTAGGTGTGCTATTTACCAACTGATGAGCCCAACTTAGCACACTGCGGCAAAATGCTGGTGACCAGGAATGAGTTAGCTGGAAATTTTATAATGTCCAATAGCGGATCAACTATATTGGTATTATAAATTTACTCATTCGGGACAAATATTTCAGGTTGTTCATCGGAATCAATATCTGTATCAACCATCACTACCGATGGAATCCTCACTACCGAAACAGCCAAGCATATCAGTAATGCATGGCAGAAGTGGCGGTCTGTGATGGGTGTGCTCTGTGATGAGAAAATTCCTGAGCAGTTAAATTCAAAAATATATCAGACTGTCATCCATCAAGTTGCACTACAGTATATTGTTGCTGAGTGCTGGCCTGCAACAAAGGAAGTGGAAATCAGAATGCTTCGCTGCGACATCGGGCCTGACACTCCACGATCATGTCACGAATGATGACGTCCATAGTAGATACGGAATATCACCAATCACAGACAAGATGCGGGAAAGTCGGCTAAAGTGGTATAGAGACATGCTTCAAGCAGACAGCTCATCTGTCGCAGGCAAAGATTTGACCATGGAAGTTGCCGGAAGACCAAAGCAGCGATGGCTCGACACCCTTCACAATCACCTGAAGATCGTAGGTCTACATCCCAACCAGGTATATGATCATGCCAAGTGGAGAAACAAAGCCTAAAATGTGGACCCCATAACACTGTGGGACAAATACTTAGGAGAAGGAGAAAGAAGATAATTTCAGGATTCAGGAGAGAGCAAGTGTAAACTTCTGTTATACCACACACAAAACACTGTTTTAACATGTTCAGGTAGTCAGACACCTTTTAAACAATCATCTTGATTTGCAAACTAAAAGTACAGAAACATTGTACATTATATGAAAAACATTTATTTACTAATATTTCCTTTCACTCTGAGGTTTATATAATCAGAAGAATGAACAACTTTTCAGGCATTGTCTGTAAGACTTTTGCCGTATCTTCTGTAACTCGCTTACTAGTGCAGGATCAGCCATGTATTATTCACACTCTGTAAACTGTTCAGGGCTTATATTAAAATAATAGTAGATTAACTGTGGAAAAATTCAGATTGTTGCTCTTTAAAAATCAAGCCATATTACTAAAACAAAACAAATTCAGGACTGTTTTAGATCATGGTCAATGTAAGTTGGATTAACTGATCTTTTCTTCGAACAAGTACGAAAAATATACTGTATACATTTTGAAACTTGATCACAAATAGTGTTAACTTAATAGATGTTAAAACATTTTAACTCCATAATACTTTGACGTTGCTGATTCTTTGTCACTGTAGTCATCGTCTCAGCTGTGCATTAGCTGTGGATTTCAGTTATCCACAAATTTTCAATCCCACTTAATGCTTATAATTTTCTGGCTCCTTGGATGGATGTTCAGTATTGTTGCTTTTGATTCCCTGGGTTCGATTCCCAGCTGGGATGGTGGTTATGTTACATCTTGTTAATTCCTCACACTCAGGATTTATTTGTGTTTGTCTCAATACATGTCTCTTCTTATACCCAGAACACATTACACTACAGATCATCACAGAGACATGCAACAGTGAATACATCCCTCCACATAAGGTTGGCTTTAGAAAGGACATGCAGCTGTAAAATAGGACCAAATCCACATGTGTAACACAGCTCACATCCATAGCTATATTGGGAACTGTATTTAGAGAATATTATTTTAGATTTAGTAAATCAGCTATTTGTATATATGTTTGCTTGAAATAATTCAGATGCTTTCAGTTCCACCTCTTTTCTGTAGATCGTAATGGCTAAAGTGGACAGCTTCTTGGATGCACTGATCAACTATGACAAGGAAAATATACATCCAGAGATCATAAAATCCATTCAGCCATACTTGAAGGACTCAGAATTTGAACCTGAGTTTGTGCGAAGCAAGTCAGCTGCAGCTGCAGGTGAGACCCAATTGCCAGCTTGTAGTTTTATTCTTGTTTTTAAACTAAAATTGATTTGTATATAAAATGACAGTGAAATATATTGTATACATACATGGTGGAATATGAAGAATGTTGTGCACTTTTATTTTGAGTACTGCCATTGTTGTAGGTCTGATATCCTAATTGTGGTAAAACCTTCAATAATTATATTTTATATAATAGATAAAATGATAGGAGTTATGATGATCTATAAATTGTGTTAATACAGTATATTAATGTTTTGTGTCCCCGGACGTTTAACGTCCATATACTTATCCTGCTTATATATTAGCATGCTCAGTTTACGATGAATAAGGTACCAGTGGACAGGATTTTTAAAGACTTGTAACATAGCAATGGACGTATTAACACACAAAGACTTCCAATATGGCGACAAGAAACATCGCCAATTGGTCATTGGTGTGAAACATGTATATATTCTTTGTAGATTCTTTTAAAAAAAGAGCCATTGTCCTTTACGGAATAAAAAAGGTAACGCAAGTGCGACAATAAAAAAGAGAACAATTGAAGAGAACAGCATTTACGGTATACGGTATATTGTAGTGAGAATAAAGTTGTTACACAAAGACGTAAATGTGTTCTCGTGTGATATTTTTCTTTCATAAATAAAAAAATTACATATTGAGAACAATACCATATTTATATAAATTTATTCAGAACTGCAAAAACAGTTGTTATCACTGTAGAACTTGTCAAAAGGTTAGAACCTTTCAGGTACTTAGGAAGTGTATTCTCCCAGGCTGGTTGTATAGTAAGTGAATTTGACCTGGGTGGATTCAGGATACCTTATTCACTAGTTAAAAGTAATAGACATAAAGATAGCGAGAATGAGTGGACACAGAATTCCTCCAAATAAATACTGTATTTATTTATGTGCACAAGTTTGAAACAGTAGTCAAGATTAAATTTCGTAGAGGTATACCTGAGTCACGAGATACCAGAAAACATAACTGATCTTCAGAAACATTTTGTGTTATTTTCAGGTCAAAATTATCATCTACTGATATATTAGGGAAGTGTATCTTCAATATAGTAGATCGCATGCATGATTTGCATGTCTAGCATCCCCATTCTGTTTATCATGTGCATGAATTTTGCTGCTTGATACTTGTTTGTTTATTATTTCTGTGTGCATTTCATTATATTATGTTGTGATTTTGTGTCTTCAGACAGCGTTGTATGTATTTATGTCTGGATTTGTCATTGTTGCTACTTACAAGTATGAAGGATTATAGTATTGTTGCTACTTGTCAAAACTGTCACTGGGTTTATTTTCTATAGTGATGACAAATCTCCTTTCAGATTCATCTAGCTTGTTTTTCTATTTATGCATTTTTTTAAAAATTTCATGTTATTGCTTGCTAAGAGGAATTAAATAAAAAATAACAAGACATTATCAATCATCATCAGAATTATGAAAAAGGGGAAAACTAGTATGTAAATAAGATGTCAGAGGATAATTCCAGAATGACTCTTACAGAATTAATGTAAATTATTAACTCTTTTAATGTCATTCATGTTGATGTTTAATATTTCTTCAGTAATCAGTTTGTTTTGGGAGATTGTTGTTGACATAACTGCCCACCCATTTTATCTTTGCTTACTAAGACAAAATAAACAGTTTTATAATCATCCTTTTCAGTACAGTCACAGTTGTTATCACTGTAGAACTTGTCAAACCTTATCCCGTGCTGTTATTATATATAAATGAATCCTGTCAAATATATTACATTGCATGAGATATTAGATATCTCAAGCCATTGACTTCATATGCCAGTAACTTGCTTCGGAATATGCCTGACACTGAGGAAGAGAAGAGGAGGAGGAATAGAAGAAGAAGAAGAAATGAGCACGCACTCACTGACTAGAGAGAGATAAATATTATATATCATGCCGAAGCACCCCGGTGTGTGTGCAGTGCATATGTATGTACTGTATGTTATAGCAGCATAAAATAAATTTCTTAATCTTAATTTTATTCGGCTGATGATGTCTACAAAATAGATGAAATATGTTCCAATTTTTAAATGTTAATTAAATTAATAACAAATTGTTTTAGCAGCTTCAAAAATATATTTCTCAGAAATAGATAAGCTATTTCCTCAAAATTTCCTGCACAGTATTTCCCTTGATGAGCACTACTCCTGGGAGGTTCTTCTTAATCTGTTTACCCTCCAGGGTTGGTTTTTCCCTCGGACTTAACAAGGGATCCCACCTCTACCACCACCACAAGGGCAGTGACCTGGAGAGTGGGACTTTAGGTCAGGGGATACAACTGGGGAGGAGGACCACTGCATTGCTCAGGCAGCCTCATCTCCTCACCTGCTATGCTGAACAGGGACCTTGTGCAGGGGTTGGGAAGATTGGAAAGGATAGACAAGGAAGATGGAAGGAAGCGGCCTTGGCATTAAGTTAGGTACCATCCCGGCATCTGCCTGGAGGAGAAGTGGGAAACCATGGAAAACCACTTTAATGTTGGCTGAGTTGGGAATCGAACACCCCTCTACTCAGTTTCACTTGACCTCCTGAGGCTGAGTGGACCCCGTTCCAACCCCCGTACCACTTTTTAAATTTCATGGCAGAGCCGGAAATCAAACCTGGGCCTCCGGGGGTAGCAGTTAATGATGCTAACCACTGCACCACAGAGGCGGGTCTTCAGAAGTATTTCTAGAAATTGTTTCTCAGTTCCTATTTTCTTTTTCTTTTTTTATCTTCTGAAGAGATTTGTTGTATACCATTGACTAGCTAATGTTCTTAGTCTTAAAATGAAAATAAATGCATAAAAGGATAGTCTCATGGAAGTTCCTTCTTTTATTGTGCTTCATACAATGTGGTTTTCATGGTCAAATAACGTTTACAAATATTTTTCAAAACTTTCTGTCATGCACAGTTTGGACACTAGTTCTGTAACATTAATATTCTATATTTTCTAGGTCTGTGTGCCTGGGTTATCAATATTATCAAGTTCTATGAGGTGTACTGTGATGTAGAGCCGAAAAGAAGAGCCCTTGCTCTGGCAAATGCAGAACTGGCAGCAGCTCAAGACAAGCTGGGTGGTATTAAGAGGAAAGTGGCTGTAAGTACAAGTATCTTGGTTGGCATCATCATCCTCCTCTTTTCCCCTTATGCAGCTCCTGCCAGGTCAGGGCATTTATGGTACTTCTCCACCTTCCTCTCTCCCTTCCACCATTCTTTTTCCATCATTTGTCCCAGTCTAGGTTTCTTCTCTTTGCACTCCTCTTTATCAAATCGATTCACCTCGTTCTAGGTCTCCCTCTTGTTCTCTTTCCCTTGAACTTCATCGTCTGTTTGGTCTTCTTTTCTCCTGCAGTCAAGTCAGGATCATCCTGCTACTGTATGTGACAATAAACAGTACTACCTGTGACTGTCTGGCTGAGGGTCAAGCGGCCATTGCCAAACTTGACACTCAGACCACCAGTTACGGGCGGAGGAGTCCTTCCTTTGGGGACCAGGGAAGCCGTTGTATAGTAAATTACATAATAAATTCACCAGAAAGGAGAAAAGAGTCAGTGGTTTAGACAGTGGAAGAGGACCCCAGTCCCATTGGTAGATAAAACAGAAGAACTTTCTCCTGTCAGCAACTGGTTTTCCCCTTTTTATCATTCTCAATGCAATTTTATTTCAGTGTAGATAAATATCATATGAGATACATTCACTTCCTTGCATAAAACCACGTTATTGCCGCTAAGCCTATTCCTTAACAACATACAGTCACACACAATTACACACAACACAACACTGTAAAGGGAAACACACTGAAGCAATTTGCTGTTGATTCTGTCAAGTACAGATATCGACAAGTCCTCACACTTATCATTCACTTCACCATCACACAGTCGATTCTGAAAAGTACAGAGATAACAACAAGTCCACACTCTGATTATTCACTTTACCATCACAAGATAAGACTGACTACCCTCTCACTCAAGTCGAACCTGACAAGTTCAGATATCAAACAATTCCTCGGCTCACTGTAGCACTTACTCTAACCCACTCTCTACACTCTCTCTAACTCTCACTCTCTCGCTTCTCAGCCTGTCAGCTCAATATATATACCGTTCGACAAACATTCTAGAAATATCGACTTCTGGAAATGTTCTTGCAACACTCTAAATGGAACCCATCCGAACATACAAGGAACAATACATTGACTGCTTTCTCGATTGGAGTAGATCAAACTCGAATGTTTGATTACATATACATAAACCACAGTGACAAAATTTACAAAATTCCCAATTTTTCTACATGCATCTGGATAATAAATCATTACAGTAAGTTTCCAGAAACCTCCAAATGTATCGGAATGATAGAGGATTATACCCAATATTCGAATATTACACAGTTTTCTACAGTGTTCGATTACACAGATTTTGAGGTCAGACGTATTCATAACACGTATTTGAGTTAATACAAATGTACAGTACATATTTATAGGGTATAATCGTATTTAGCATTTAACAAAAGATTATTAAAATATATTAAACATAATAACGAAAGTTGATGTGTCCACAAAGACGCACACGAAATGCTGTCAGTTAGTACACTTATTTATTTCACCTTAACTTCACAGGAATATACACACAACCTAGTCAACTGCTGTCACTAGCAAAGTACACACACCAACAAAGCTGCCATTTTAACAATTGCCTGTCACAGCAAATGGAGGTGACAACCTTAAGACACAGTTGAAACAGTTGACTGCTGTCTGTCACAGCATGTTGGTTCAACACAACACGAGGTCACAAATATATTCCTGTTAAACATAACTCTTCTAAACAATAACTCATCTCTATCATCAAGATCACCTCCTTATGTAGGTGGCTGTCCAGGCTTCTAGAAAGATGCATTACAAAAAATACCTCCCTGAAAATTCTCGAGTGCCTAACAACATGGTTATAATGTACAGAATATTCTACCTTCATCTCGTCTGATCTAGTGCCATTCAGTATGTTACAGTGTGTTTCACAATTCTGCAGTGGATTACAAATCATATATACAGGTAATAATAAATTATATACAGGTTCTTACATTAATTAACTCATATAAATGTCTGTATACAGTACATGTTTCATGATGTAATCTCACAAACACTGCGATCATAAACTACATAACTATTAATAATAATAATAATAATAATCATCATCATCATCATAATAATAATACAAGCTCGATACTTGCATTATTTACCCATGGCTGAGAGAATATTGTTTTCAAGCTGTATCAGTTTATCACACTTAGGTCAAGGTTTTACAAGCATTAATTTATGAGTAGGATGGTGTACATATGATATTTTTCATAACTCTTATGATGACTGATAAAGTCTGTTATTTTTCTCTTCATTCCTCTTTGCAAGTAGTAAAATGAAATAAGAAAATTATCTCATAAATAGCAAAAATAAGCTAGGTTATCAGAAAGGAGATTTGTCATCACTATAGTAAATAAACACAGTGACAGTTTTGACAAGTAGCTACAATGCCTCTGGGAGTGGCGACCCTACCATAATAATACCGTAAATATGACTATGGTACTTCTAAACTTGGTATGTATATCATCACTTAAGAATGGACACCTCATTTGTAGTAGAAATCTGATATTTTTTGCATCGCACTGATGTAGACACATCTTTCGGCGACGATAGGATAGAACAGGGCTGTGAATCGGAAGGAAGCGACCATATCCTCAATTAGGGTACAGTACCAGTATTTGCCAATTGGGAACCTCAGAAAACCATCTTCAAGGCTGCTGACAGTGGGGTTCACAGCTACGTGAACCAAACCACACAGCCAACTTGTTCGGTCATTTTCACTTAAATCCCATTCTAATTCACAATTCGAATCTCTATTTGCCAGCATTTTATTTATCTCTTCATCATGAAGCACACACTAGAAACACTTTGCCAGCGAGTTACTGGTTTCACTATCAGTTGGATAGCAGCAAGACACAAAAAATTCTCATAGCAGTAAATTGAGAGTCCAAACAACATGAAAATATTTCCACAAAAGGCCGAGGGTGTGCATTCACAAGGGAGTGTACACCAGGTGTGATCTAGTAACTTTATACAATTTGCTTTATGTCGTGTTGATGCAGATAGGTCTTATGGTGGAAAGGGTGGGAGTGGAAAGGAAGCATCTGTAGCCTTATGTAACGTACAACTCCTGCATTTGCCGGGTGTGAAAATGGAAAAAACCTTATTCAGGGCTGTGAATGGAGAATGCTCGACTGGATGCTGAGATTAGCAAGAGGATTCAAGCTGGAAGTTGTTTCTATCATAATGTAAGAAACATGTTATGGGTCAAAGATGTGCCAATGGAAGGAAAGGATACTATGTACAAGATGTATTATGTACCCATAACTACTTACGGGGCAGAAACTTGGACAATGACAAAGAAGGATGAGAGTCGAATACAGGCAGCTGAAATGAAGTTCTTGAGGAGTATGATACAGAAGAGTAGAAGAGACAAAATAAGGAATGAGAAAATCCGGGAAGAAATTGGAGTGGAAAAAATGAATGATAGAATAGAGAAGAGCCGACTAAGATGGTTTGGGCACATAAAGCGAATGAGTGACGAAAGAATGCCAAAAAAGGTGATGGAAATGCAAATGCAAGGCAGGAGAGGCCGTGGACGACCACGATTGAGATGGACAGACACAATCCAACGCAGTATTATAGGAAGAAACCTGGACTGGGACACAGTGTTGGAGGAGGAGTGGTGGAAAAACCGAAAATAGAGAGGAACCATATTTGCCCCTACTCGGCTACAGCTGAATAAAGGGAAATGATGATGATGACCAGGGCTGTTGACAGTGGACCTGGAACACGCTATCTCCCGACTGCAAGGTGACAAGCTACATGGTCCAAACCGTGCAGCTACTCAGTCAGTCATCTAGTGACTAGAGAATGAACTACAAAGGTAATTCTACATTGAGATATGAATATCCAGTCTTTATAATCCACTTTTAGGCTTCTTACAGTTTTGAACATAATGTTCCAGTAAACATTGTCAAAGGCTTTCTCTGCATTAGTGAAAGCACTCTTATAGCATTTTTTAATAGTTGTTCTAAGGTTTAGGATTATCCCCCTTGTTCCACTATTTGTTCTAAACCTGAATTCATCTTCTGACAGATTTTTCCTCTACTTTTCTTTCCATGTGATGGTATACAATTCATGTAAAGAAAAAAAAAAGGCATATGGCTTTTAGTGCTGTGAGTGTCCGAGGACATGTTCAGTTCACCGTGTGCAGGTCTTTTGATTTGACACCCGTAGGTGACCTGTATGTCATGATGAGGATGAAATTATGATCAAGACAACACATACACCCAGCCCCCGTGCCAGCAAAATTAACCAATGATAGTTAAAATTCCCGACTCTGCTGGGAATCGAACCCAGAACCTCTGTGACCAAAGACCAGCATGCAAACAATTTAGCCATGGAGCCGGACACAGTTCTTGTGATAATGTACCAGAAAATTCACATGTTGTGAATATTGTAAAGTACGTAGTGGAGGATACATATAAGTTATTATATCACCAACATCATCATTTTCTCTTATTCAGCTCCTGCCGGGTTGGGGTATTATTGGCACTTCTCCATCTTCCTATTTCCTTCCACCATTCCTCTTCCACGAGCTTGTCCCATTCTAAATTTCGTCTTCTTATGCCGCTCTTCACTGATTCAATCGACCTTGTTCTAGGTCTTCCTCTTACTCTCTTGCCCTCGCACTTTGCCTCCAGCATCTGTCTTGGAAGTCTATCCTCCTCCATGCTCTTTACATGTCCAAAGCACCTTAGTTTATTCTTTTCAACTCTCTCATTTAGCTTTCCTGTCCCAACTTCGTTCCTAACACCTTCGTTTCTCACTCTGTCTTTCCTTGTCTTTCCTTTCATACTTCTTAGGAATTTCATCCCACTGGATTGAATTCTACTCTCTTGTCTGCTAGTCAAAGTCCAAGTCTCAACTGCATAAGTCAGTATGGGTACATAGTACATTTTGTACATTATCTCTTTACTTTTCCTTGGTACTTCTTTGCTCCAAACAAGTTTTTTTACACTTTGGTAGAATGCATTACCCTGCTGTACCCTCCTGCTAATCTCCATGTCCACCCTAGCATTTTTCATGAATTCACTTCCTAGGTATTTAATGCTGTCCACACTTTCCAGACTCTGACTTCCAATTTTCACAGTGCCCTTTCCTTGCCTTTCCCCTCTTGACATCACCATAGTCTTGCTTTTCTCTGTACTGATTTTCATGCCATACTTCTAAATTTTTTCGTTCAATACATTTAGTTGTTGTTGCACTTCTTTGCTGTTCTTGCCCCAGATCACATCTTCTGCAAATAGCAGTCAGTATCTTCATCTCTTTATCTCCATAGCCTTCCTTTGTTTCCTTTACAATTTCATCCATGACCATAATAAACAAAAGAGGTCCCTCTCTTAGTCCAGTCTTATTCCTAAACCATTCTGTCTTTCCAACTGGGGTCAGTACTCTGCTAACACAGTTGTTGTACATTGCTTGCACCATTTCTAACATTTCTCTTCTGAGTCTCTTTTTAACCATGGTTTCCCAAACCTTCTCTCCAGGGACACTATCATATGCCTTTTCTATATCTATGAAAGTCATGACCAGATCCTTTCCATATTCCCAGTTCTTTTCCATCAGCTGTCTCATGCTAAAGATTGGGTCCACTGTAGATCTTCCACTCCTGAAGCCGTATTGTTCCCCTTGTAACTCTGCTTCAATCTTTCATCTCATTCTTCTTTCTAATATCCTTTCCAGTATTTTAACTACCTGCGATATAAGTGTGATTCCTCTATAGTTACCACAAACTTTCTTGTCCCCTTTCTTAAACACTGGTATTATTATCCCTTTTTTCCAGTCTTCTGGTACACATTTGTGTTTCCACATTCACTTAAGTAGTCAGTACAACCATTGCATACCAACAGGTCCAGCAGACTTTATCATTTCCACACTGATTTCATCCATCCCTGTTGCTTTCCCCATCTTCATCTTTTGTACCGCTAACTCCACCTCCAGCATTGTTATATCATCCTCTGTTGTTGAGCCCTCACACTGTATTTCTTCTATCTCCTCAGTACAGTTCTTCACATTCAACAGCGTATCAAAATACTCCTTCCATCTTCTCTTTATCTCTTGGGTGTGTTAACAATTCTCCATCTTCCTTTTTCACTAGCTTTGTGATAACTCTTTCTGTCCTCTTATTTCTTATAAGTCCATACAGCATCCTTTAACTGCCACTTATCACTTCCATTTTTTGTGTAAATTCTTCCCAACTCTTCTTCTTTTCCTCTCCTACCACCTTCTTACATCCATTTGCTGTTGAGATACTTCCTTTTGCTTTCTTCTGTTTGATCTTGGTTCCATTCTTGCCAGGCTCTCTTCTTTTCTTTCACCACTTTCCTCATTCCACCACGGTGTCTCCTTTTTTTCACTCTTGTAGATGTCCTGCCACAAGCACTCTCTGCTGCACTATCAAATGCCTTTTTAAAATTAGCCCACTCTGCTTCTACATTATCCACTTCAGTAACTGGGATTTGTTGCTTCAGTCTCTCCTGATAATTTTTCTGTACATTTTTTTCTTTCAACTGCCATACTTTTATTTTGCTTTCTCTTATCTCTTTTAGGTTTTCCATTTTTCCCAACCATAATTTTTCCACCACAACTCTATGGTCACCATCAAATGCTTCTCCTGGTAAAGCTGTCACATCCATCAACTTCCTGCAGTTTGTCCTTTCCACCAAAAAGTAGTCAGTTACTTATTTTGTTCTTCTGTCACCTCACCCATATCTCGTAAATTTCCTGCTTTTCTTTCAAAACCATGTATTCCCCACTATAAGCCCATAACTCATTTTATATATATATATAGGTTTTAAATATCTCAGTTACATGGTGAAAATGCCAGATGAAATGAAACTATAAGCAGACCACTGTGTTAAAGAAAATCAACAACATATACTGTAACTAGTACAATTATATTTTCACTTTTATTAAAATATTTTGAGATTGCTTGTTTGAATGTTTCAGTCCCTGGAAGAGCAATTAGCGAAGTTGACAGCTGACTTCGAGCAAGCTACTTCTGAGAAACTCCGATGTCAAGAAGAGGCAGATGCTACTAATCGTACCATTCAGTTAGCAAACCGCCTAGTTGGTGGCTTGGCCTCTGAGAACGTGCGGTGGGCAGAATCTGTAGCAAAGTAAGATTTTACATACCCTGTAGAGTACAGTAGATCCACTGTGATCCATTTTACTTGAATATGATGAGTGAGCTAATCAGGTTGCTGAGTTATACACACAATTAAAATAAAATTTGCAACATTCAAGGTAAGCAAGTCATCACACTGAAATGCTTTCTATCATGAATTAGATCATCCTCAACAGCAAACTTCCAGGACAGCACTTAAAGTATTTTGCTATAACATATGTCAGGGTTAGAAAAACATTTTTGTATGATGTGGTTGTATGGTGCATGCAGTTTAAATAGTGCCTGTAAAGAGAGAATGATAGTGCTGTAATTTGTACAAAGCATGTTCTAAACATAACAAAAATTTGAAAGCAACTCATTAGATGATGTATGTGCTCTCAACAACATTTCCACTGGTAGGCAATTTGAGGGATTGCACACAGTTTCACCTGAAATTCTGGTCTGATCTCTTCAGTTGACTGTAATGTTCATCCTTTCTGAGTGAAATTCAGCTTAGGGATTAGAGAAACGTCAGCTGGATCTAGGCCAGGTAAATAGGGTGGGTGGGGAAGCACAGTTGCATTCATTTCATATGTGCCTCTGTGTGTAACAATTGTTTGGATGATGCTATTTTATTCACTGACTAGAAAATGTAAATAACCCTTGAAAAAGTTTAATTTATAAAAATATTTTGAGTTGCACAGACTGCTCAAGACAACTTGAATGTTCAACCTTACATTCACACCACATTTGTAATCCACACAGAGCCTAACACTGCAGTTAGGTTTATGTATGATCACCAGAGAAGAACCCCCAATCCCTTGTGGCTAAAGGAATAATGATGAACATTTTTTTTTTTCTTTTTAAGTTTGCTTTACATCGCACCAACACAGATAGCTTCTATAGCATCAATGGGTTGCAAAAGGGCTAGGAGTGGAAAGGAAGCGGCTGTAGCCTTAATTAAGGTAAAGCCCCAGCATTTGCTTGGTATGAAAGTAGGAAACCATGGAAAACCATCTAAAGGGCTGCCAAGCTGACAGTGGAGTTTGAACCTACTATCTCCCGAATGCAAACCGACTTACATAACCCAAGCTCCTCAGCCATGATGATGCTTCAGTGCATCTACTTCCTTCTCGACACATTCTCTGAGTTAATACGCTACATCTTGTTCTCTTCTAAATACTGGCTATGCATCCTTCTGAAGCGTCAAAGATATTTGAAAATTTAGTACACATACAATCTGTTCTTGAAATACTGTCAGGAATTCTTGCATCTACTCTAAACACTAAGTCAGAGTCTAATTCAGAGACTATTTTCTGACTATCTCTTTTTATTCAAGACCAAGTTCTCTGACCCAATTACGGGCAACCAAAGAGTCATGGCCAAGTGGAACTACATGCAGTTTTGTGGCAAAGGATGTATGTTTGTAATCTACAATGGCATCAGCTTTATCTCTGTATGGAATAATATTGTTAGAAAATGCACAAAAATTGATGTTGGCTGAGTTCAAGTTGATACCAACATTCAGAGTAACAAACTGATCTTCTGGAGGGATTGAATATATTGCACCAGGGTCATAATTCCATTTTTTGTGATCTATCATTGATGGAAACATCAATCATGTGCTTATTGGAACCGAAGTTAACTTCAAACAAATCAACAATACCAGTGTTACATGGACGGTCGATATATGATTCGTCTTCTTCCACGTAATGATCTGAAGTATGACACTCTTTTACTATCAGTTTGCTTCGTGGAAAGAGTTGTGCAGTGGAGTAATGGCTCATCTGCTCAATAACATGGCATGCTCTACTCATCATAACAATAAAGAATTCCAAGAGTAAATTGTTCCATAATTTTATTTTATAACTTCCCTAATTATCGGGTTGCTACTAGGACAAAGTATATTTCATTTTTCAATACAAAACCTACCATCACTGTTTAACAGTTTATTAAAAAATATACTACGTAATAAATCATAAGCAAAAGTCAAAGCAAAGGAAAGTCACCTCTGTACAGGCCATGAAGGCCCTTGGAGGAGTGGAAGGTAAAGGCTTCCACCATTGTTAACCTCGGCACGTGATGGGGTAGAGTGGTTAGCTCTACGCCCGGCCGCCTTTGCCCCCAGAAATTAACCTGGTACTCATTTTTGGTGTAGGCTGAGTGAACCTCAGGGCCATATGCACCTCCGGAAGTGGAAATCTCATTTCTTAAATTTTACGACTTCCTGATGGGGATTCGAACCCACGTCCTTCCGGGTGAACCGAGCACGCCTTTACCGCCTCGGCCAGGCAGCCCCTAATAAATCATAAGAGCATGGAATATGAAGTGTCTTTCACATACGGTACAAAAAGGAATTAAGAAGCAAAAAGTATGCTAACGATGCTATTGACTGTATAAATGGTTTTTTAAAATGAATACTGAACTGTGGATGGCAGCTACTGCTATGTTTGTCGACAGATGTTTTTCTAAACCTAATGAAGTCCAAAACTGTGATAAGAATTTAGAAATTGTTCCCCGGGCTCCCACCATCAAGCCTGTGACTGATACATTTTGCAGTCCATACTTTTATTTATAATACAAGACTGTAAGGTCATAAACGCTCGTCTTCTCTAAATTCACTTCTTCCGCTTGACCAGAATCTGATCCAAATCGCATCATTGGGTCAATGATCATTCTGTACTTGTTTTCCGATTTAAAGGCTGGTGCTTCCATTTGCTGCCAATCCAGACACTTCCTCGTAGACCATATAGCCTGGTTCCTTGAGGGCGATCATGTGTCGTTCTTCAAGGTTATTCACAATAGGACCAGTCATTTCCTAGTGTTTACAGTGCACTATGTTTTCTGGTATGGGCTAGAGCAATTTTGGTACTTTCATTGATTTGTCTTAGTCTCATCCTTTGCTTTGACAATATGAAAGTGACCGAGGTATGAGCGATACTAGTAATGCCATTACTTATGCATCCAGTCCCTGCTATGAATGGTGTGAAAATGCTGCACATAAGATCAGCTGGTGTATGCAATAGCAACTCCTGGCTCAGTGAGGAAAGCAATGGGAAAATACCTCACTCGTCATTTCCCTAGTACGCCTCTTCAGCGATGCCTAGGCCATCTATGACAGCTAATGGTGGAGCTGTTGAGGATCCAACCAGTCTTCAGGCTGAGGACTAAATATACATTTATATTATCTGAATTTTCCATTTTTCCATGGTAGCATTGGTTCACTCTACATCAGTTAATGAAGGTTCTCTTGTAATTTTACTTCTTTTCATCTACATTAAGGGTATGTATTTATTACTTATGATGTATACATTAGATGAGTACAAGTTTAACTCAGAGTATTTCATTAGCTCTGTTGTTTGTTCCTAGTTTCTTAAAGCAAGGTGCAACACTTCCTGGAGATGTCTTGCTCATCACTGCTTTCATCTCATATGTCGGGTGCTTTACAAAACAGTTTCGTCTTGATCTCCTCCATAAGATGTGGCTTCCCAATCTCAAGACACTTGAAGTAAGTTTAACTTGTAGAGTAACATTATTTCACTTTGCTATTAGAAGTAGTGTCAGTTAGTGTAACACATTTTCTTTCTGTTTGTAGCCACCTGTACCCATCACAGAAGGGCTGGACCCCCTCAGTCTTCTAACAGATGATACCCAAATAGCTGTTTGGAATAATGAAGGTCTTCCCAGTGATCGGATGTCCATTGAGAATGCAACCATCCTCTCCAACTCTGTCCGTTGGCCTCTCATGATAGATCCTCAGGTAAAGTTAAAAAGTTGATCAGATTTCAGTGTAGCCACTTGTTGTGTAACAGTGTTCAATTCCATGCATTCCACTATCTTTAACCCTCTGCCATTCCCCATTTATGGGCAGCTGCCCTGCCGGAATACTATGTTTTCTGACAGGGGCATTTAAATCCCAATAGATGCAGCAGCATAAATGTCACCCTTTAACAACATAGAACTCAAACGAATAAAAGTATAAATGTAATTTCTTTTACATTTCATTTCTAAATGATCAGTGCATATATATTCATACTCCCCTTTATTTTTAATCTAAATATTGCCCAAGTTTCCTAACCAATTTCAGTGTCATTGCCAGCCTTACTGATGGGCACACGCTAAAGCCTCCTACGGAGTAATCGTCAATTTCAGGTAAAACAACCAAACTCATATAAATTAGAACACCACATACACCCTTATATCATCAGTGTAACGTTGTACCAGGTAGTATCAACAGTGTCAGTTTTTCTTTGTAAACCTTCAGCATCTGTTTTATTACAAGCTCATAAAATTCCCATTCCATAATTCATTTTAGAAAGAAAAATTCTGAGCTCCCGGAAAGTAAATCATGGTTTGACCAGCATTGATTTCCCATATTTCCAGTTATATTACCCGCACCTCATCTGTAAGAACACAGCAGTCGAGAGAGAAACTCCGCAATCAGCGGACGCATGAAGGTCAAGTGAGCAACAGAACATTCTAGTTATTGATGGTTCCTCTCATGAGAACACATCATCTGTAACTGAGACCTCCAACCTATTATAGAGATATCTGGACAGAAAATATTCCAGTTTTTACTCATGGACAAGAGGCTGAGCCTCGCAACATTGCAAATCAGAACACACATGATAACATGCCCATTTATACCTTCCATTTTACTTTATCACAAACTTCAAGGAATATTTTAATGTATATTCCATCATTTTAATCTTAATGTCATTTTAGTTCAAGGTATTTTTACTGAAGAAGACTTATAGTGAGTTGAAACATGTCTAATTAACACTTGTCTTATAAGATAATACAAATGCATTGACTTAGGAGAATAATAAATACAATATTTGTTCACGTTTTTATGATTCTCAGAATATTATTCTGACCCTCTACTAGAAAGTTTGTTAAGATGGAAGCCATACTATCCAGTGTCAACTCAGTTAAATGTTACACAAATTCAGTATAAATAAAATAGGTATTTTTATTCCTTATTTAATAGTGAGTTTCAGTTTAAATACTGATAATATTGTTTAACCCTCTTGGAGCCAAGAGCCAATCTGGTCGGCCGCTCCCCATCAGCTGGAAGAGGCCAGAGCTCCGCCTCCGCTCTACTACTGTAAAGTGCCAGGCCGTTTTAAGTGGAAATACATGTATTTTAAAATTCGCGTATATCTACCCGTGTATAGCAAATACCGGCATGAAATTTTCTACATATCGACTGCGTAGAATAAGAAACTGGTTTGGAGTGATATAAAGAGTCAAAGACGTTTTATTGTTGATTTATAGTTGTCGAAAACATTTATTTTTAGGAAGAGAAAAATATTTTTGCACTTTCTCTCTCAATGTCTACTTTGAAAAAATAATTTACGGTACAAAGGAATATACGTAATTATGTACAATGCATTTCTAAATACAATTCTATAGAATAACTAATATGAATGAGAAAAATAAAAACGTAAAAAATAAAAATTCAAACATATATCACTAGTAAAAACAAGACAATTTTACTCACCGACAAAATTCGCGTGTATGTATCGATGTTTGGCAAATACTGACAACGAATTTTCTACGTGCGTACAACACAGTATTAAAATAATTCTGAATTATTAAATAAGTAAAAAATAGTAGTTGATATTATAGTTTTTTGTTTTCAGAAAAAAATATTTTCTCGTTTTCGGTTGTAGTATATATTAGAAAAATAATTTTACAATACAACAGAATTTACAAAATTAAGAAATGTATGGCACTAAAGCCATGATTTGCTTTGACCTACTAAGCGACCGCTGCTCAGTTCGGTACCTGCAGTTTACGAGGTGAATCATGGTCAGTGAGACGGATCCTCTTAGTAATTATTCTTGATTTTCCTGACCGGGGTCGCCCTCTCACCCTCAGATATCTCCTCAGTTGCAATCATTTAGGGTCACTTAGATTGAGTAAACCTCGAACCAACCCTCAGGATCAGGCGAAAATTCTTGACCTGGGCGGGAATCGAACCCATGACCTCCGGGTGAGAGGCAGGCATGCTACACTTGGCCCGCGGAGACCGGCATTTAGGTAATGATAGAGGACTATATGTGACTATAAGGTTTATCAGAGAGTAAGTGAAAAGTAAATTGAAGTATGATATGGGCGGAGAATCAGACGGTAGGTCATGTTTATGTCCAAGAACTTCCTTGAAGGAGACAGTAGGTTGAGGAATGTTGTCGGGTTCATTGGGACAAATTTCCACAAAATGTTCTCCAGAGAAATCATCATCATCATATTCGTTATCACTAGTTTCATCTACCACCATATTCAGAGTAGCTTTAGTGCCGTTAGGCACATTTAAACGTCTCTTCTTTAGCTGCGGTGATTCCGCGGACGTGTCCGGTATAATTTCGTCGCTACTCTCTGAACTAAATTCCCTATCGCTATCCGATAAATCACCCGTGTTAACTTCGCACTGTTCCAAATACTGCATTAATTTATTGTCATCAATACCTGCTGAAAAAATATCACGTGAACAACATGCCATTTTCCTGTCACAAATCCACTCACTGCAAGGAACAATCTCTTACTGACCGGTTAGCGGTATTTAAACACAGGAAACAATTCTTGTGAAAGGTATAACAACCTCTTAGAACTGCCAAAGCAAGGCCAGGCACACAATAACGTGTAGCCCCTTTACTACAGGTTGTAACAAAAGTATGCACGTCACCATAGGTTTCCTCAAAATTATGTATATCACAGAATGTTAAGCCGGCCGATGTAATCGGCTTTGGCAACTTCCGACTGGATTGTTAAAGGCCGACCAGATCGGCTCTGGCAATTTAAAGGGTGGGTTCTCGCACTACCACCTGGCACTAAGAGAGTTAACTACTGATGGTATTGTTATTAGGCATCTTTCATTCTGTTCTACATGATTTACAGCTCCAAGGAGTGAAGTGGATCAAGCAGAAATATGGTGATGATCTGAAAGTGATTCGTCTGGGACAAAAAGGCTACCTAGATATTATTGAGAAGGCTTTATCTACTGGAGCCACCATGCTTTTTGAGAACATTGGAGAAAATATTGATCCTGTGTTAGATTCACTTCTTGGACGCAACCTCATCAAGAAAGGACGGTAAGAATTGCAATGACTGCATGGTTTATTCCTGCTGTTTAATAAAAAATGACCTCCCTTTCTCCACGCTGCTTCATGAATGTGTCTGAACCATTGTGTGTTCCTTTTTATGGTCCTGTCTTCCTATACATCATTTGAGTTTAACTTGTTTATACCTTTTCAATACTTAAGATGACCTGAGGCCTCTTTTCTCATTCTGTGTTTATCATATGTTCCTAATCTTTTACCACATGTATTCATCTTTATCTTTGTTTCTACTCTTTTCTTGTATATATCCAACTTTATCTTTATCCTACACCTCCCCCATCAAGACTGTCAAAAAAAGAACTGAGATTTATGAGAGAGCAGTCGCCCAGATGCCCTGTCTGTTGTTTACCTAGTCTTTTATTAAATAACTGCAAAGTATTTGGAAATTAATTGAACATCTCCCTTGGTAAATTATTTCAAACCCTAACTCCTCTTCCTATAAACAAATATTTGCCCCAATTTGTTCTCTTGAATTCCAATTACCAATTAGTGAAATTCACAATCTGACCTTTAACCCTATTTATCATCGTACCGTTCATTGCCTCCTGTCTATCGCACAACATTGTCAAGGTCTTTTTGCAGTTGCTCACAATCTTGTAATTTATTAATTACTCTGTACAGAATAACATCATCTACAAAAAGTCTTACCTCTGATTCCACTTCTTTACTCATATCATTTATATTTATAAGGAAACATAAAGGTCCAATAATACTGCGTTGAGGAATTTCCTCCTTAATGATTATAGGATCAGATAAAGCTTCGCCTACTCTAATTCTCCGAGTTCTATTTTCTAGAAATATAGCCACCTATTCAGTCACTCTTTTGTCTAGTCCAATAGCACTCATTTTTCCCAGTAGTCTTCCATGATCTACCCTATCAAATAACGTAGATAGGTCAATTGCAATACAGTCCTGAATCTAAGTTATCTTTTGGAATCCTACAAGTTGAGCTTCAGCAGAATAATCTTTCCTAAACCAGAACTGCCTACCAAATCAGTTATTAATTTTGCAAATATGTCTACTATGATAAGAAATAATACTTCCCCAAAGCTTATGAACAACACATGTCAAACTTCATTCATTCATATCCTAAAGGCAAGGCCTTGTCGCTGCAACCACATTTGTCTCTCATCTGCTGAGCATTTCAGATCAACATATTTTTTCAAATTCATCCTGTCCATCACAGAATCCAGATACTTCTTCCTCGGCCTTCCTCTTCCCTTCTTACCCAGAACTTTTCCTTCCAGCATAGTCGTGAGGAATGTGTTATGTCGAAGTGTGTGGCCAAGGAATTTGGTTTTCCTCTTTTCTACAGTGTTGATCAATTCCCTTGTTTCGTTTATTTCCTTAAGGACCCTATTGTTTGACTTTTTCTCTGTCCAACTAATTTTTAGCATCCTCCTCCATATCCACATTTCCATTGCTTCCAGGCGTTTTATATCCTGTTTTGCTAAGACCCATGTTTCACAGCCATACAACAAAACACTCCACACAAACATTTTGGCAAATTCTTTCCTAATTTTAATGTTAATGTTCCTGCTTGTCAAACTGACTGGCCTGTAATTTTTGGCTTTGTGTCTATCACCCTTATCTTTATTCACAGGGGCTACTATAGTAACTCTCCATTCATTTGGTATAGCTCCTTCATGCAAACAGTAATAAAATAACTACTTCAGATATGGTAGTATATCCCAACCCATTGTCTTTAGTATATCCCCAGAAATTTTATCAATTCCAGACGCTTTTCTAGTTTTTAACTTTTGTATCTAATTGTAAATGTTTGTGTTATCATAGGTAAATTTCAATACTTTGTTAGTATTAGTCACCTCCTCTACCTGGACGTTATCCTTGTAACCAACAATCTTTACATACTATGTGAATTGTCCTTGTTCTTTTCATTTTTTATCTTGTCTCCTCTTCCTGTTACTGCCTATTACAATTCTGACCTGTCACGGCATTTATCCTATTGTGTGTTCCTATTCATATTTCTGTCTTTTTTGTTTTCTTCTGGCAGATTTGGATTTAATCCAGTAATCTTCTGGTATACTAATAGAGCTTCATCTGTTTATTCTACTGTTGACAGGTGCAATTCAATTTTCGGCATATCAGAAGGCCCATTATCCTTTATAGAATTCTGCTGTTTGCTTATTGTAGAGGAACTACTATTAACAAAATGGTGCTTTGCTGCCCATGTGCTGAAACACAGCTTTGACCATTATTAAGATGAAAATTTGCATGGCTTCTTTCCTTGATTTACTTTTGTTGATTTCCCAGGTCCTTCAGGAACTCTGAAAAGTGATGGCAAAAGGGGCTGTGGTTAAGACGCAGCAGGTCGTTATGCTACTTAGGTTCCAAAATGGGTAAAAAATAAATAAGTAAAATGCAATGTTAATTTTAATCTTATACCAGTTGTATAGTATTATTAGAAGTAATTTCACATACTGTATATGAGTAGACTATGTTTGTAAGTACAGAAGATATTATAAGTAGAATTTTGTAAACAATCTAAATTTATTAAGGATGAGGTGTGTGTTTAATACAAAAAATTGTATAATATTGTATTCTAGGAAAATTTTCTTCTTCTCTTGGTAATTTAAAATTTAGTGCTTGATAATAATGTATTTTAGTGTACCATTTGCCACTGAGGTAGACACCTCATTTGCAAATAAAGAGATTTTGATTTTTGATCCTATATTTTGCCATTGTTTATGATTGGATAAGGCAATGCTGTCTTGACAGAATTCTTCTCGTATTTTGATGTTGACAGTTCTCTTGACCATCTCAAAGTTTGATGTGTTGATGTGATCTGAACTGTGGCTCCTTTATTTACAAGCTGTTTTATTTCCAATCAGTCATACAAAAATAGAAATCAGTATTTAATAGTGTGCCCAAATAATCCACAATACTGGCCCCTAAGTACGGGCGCCACTCTTATGTACCCTACAGGGCACATCAACACTCCAGGATCATACTTACCTGCTCACCTGTTCTTACATACGGGCACCAGCTCAGCTGCAGTCGGCAGAAATGGTCGACAACTGGGTTCTTATGACGAGTGGATCATGGGGAACTCATATAATAACATTAAACTACGAAATGAGGAACACTTTCGCTGCGACCAGAATGTTTGAGCATAAGTTTGTATTCACAACTCAAATTATTTACAATGATTGCACCTGGAGTGCCCAAATAAATGCCCCAAAGGCTCACATCTACAGTTTAAAAAGAAAACAAAGAGAATACAATCTGAATGATGACATTATGCTGAAGTTTGTCGATCTGTGGACCAGGAAAGAACGGATGTGTCCCCCACATGGAAACAGCATCACTATGCCTACGGCATAAAAATGACATGATGGTAGAATTAAGGATATCTGCAGAAATTAGCACTATTATGAAAGTTTCCTCCCATATCGGGATATTTATATACACAAAAATAGCAGCACAATAAGTATAAAAATAACCTCAGATAACCTACTCTACCGCCCTATATTACATATTTACATGGACGTGAACCCACGTCCACCAAGCAGAACTTTGTGTGAAGAGATGGGCTCTCAAAACAATTACATCATGCAGGATACCTTAAGAGTAATACACAACCATAAGAAAGCAGAAACAACAAAAAAAAGAAAGGAAAGGAGGTAAACGTTCAAATGAATGAAGCAACAGTGTCTCCAAAAAGCTTCTCTGCCAGAAGAAAGACGACCTTCCACCGGGCTATACAAAGATGGCCACGCCCACCCCAAGGTGCGGGCCATGCATTGACCTGTTTCGTCTAGCCATGAGAGGCTCGCCCTCGCCAAAAAAAAATTCATAAACACACCGACCGCCTGTGACCCAGTATCCTGGTTCTTGTGCTCCCAGAGCTAACTTCACAAAGGGGCTTTTATTTATCTACGCTTGACAAAGCAAATGGCCACATAAATAAGTGAGGAAATACATCTTACACTATGTATCCAATTTCACTAACAAACCATCACAGGCCCCATTTATATCATATAAAGTATTCTACCATACTACACCCCGATAAAATCAATATCGTCGATTTATACGACGGGTTCACAGTAACTTTAGGTCTGCGGTTCAGGCCCTGTTTGGCAGAGTTGCACAGAGTCAAATAACATTAATGTCTCCACCTGCGTTACAGATTACGTTCATCTAAGTTGCAAAAATAGAGCCATGCATATGATCGAAATACAATCAGCATGCACACCTAACATCACGCAGATACGTCTGCCCTTCCCCCTGGAATATAATGGTAATTACTCATAGTGATCCTAATCCTACAAGGAAAATGTATTCACCGACCGACCCAAAAGAAAATGTCTGGTCTATCGTACTCAAACAATATGTATCAACTAGGCACACTACCTCTTGCCGCGTTAACAAAATTACATCATTGTCTGCTTTACATAAAGAAAAGAGAATCTATCTACCCTTACCCTTTAGACATATCAAAACTATCTTAATATGCAGCCTGAAGGGCCACAATCAAATCCTATATTAATATTTACAAGTTTAATTCTACTATCTCTGCGTGACTCCCTAACTCTATTGCATATCTAGGAAATCATGGTCCACTTATCTCGTTATGATGACCTCCTCATCTCCCCCTCCGGGTAGGCTATAGTGATTTAGCCCATCATGGTAGAGGTCTCGTCCAGGGTCGATTCTTGGAGTCCGGTCTCCCTGTCCCGCTGGTCCATGGTGCTGTCTTCTACTTGAGGGATGCCTCGTTCAAGGTAGCGTCTTCGAAGCCACGTTCTGAAGTTCTTGAACCTCACTTCCCTCGGAATACGTCTCGACCTCTTACTTTTTTTTTTTGCTAGGGGCTTTACGTCGCACCGACACAGATAGGTCTTATGGCGACGATGGTATAGGAGAGGCCTAGGAGTTGGAAGGAAGCGGCCGTGACCTTAATTAAGGTACAGCCCCAGCATTTGCCTGGTGTGAAAATGGGAAACCACGGAAAACCATCTTCAGGGCTGCCGATAGTGGGATTCGAACCTACTATCTCCCGGATGCAAGCTCACTGCCACGCGCCTCTACGCGCACGGCCAACTCGCCTGGTCGACCTCTTACTACAATGAAATGTTCACTTTAAACACAACGCATCATTCTGGACTTTCATTTAGGTTGAGCTAGCATACAGCTCTAACACTTTGCAATATCACAACTCCTTGTCCTCAATTCTCGTATAACCGAATACTCACTAACTTGTGCACTATGCCATAAACTATTTTCAGCCCTAGAAAACTATCTACTCAGTTATTGTGTTTTCATGCCCGCTTAATTCGGATTCACAAGTCTATCCGAGGATGGATATAGACCTCCTTAGCCTATTGTCCACACTTCCTCGGCACCTCGGGAGCTTCGCCCCTACCGCTATTTATCGGAGTCTATAAGTACGGCGTTCCTTTGTTGCCGATACAATTAGACACATGCAACCTCACTGATAGGTATCTGAACATTGTCACATCTATGAATCTACCACCTGTAACTCTGTAGATCACCGATCCACTGGATCAAAGTTACCGCACTGCAATAATTACTGACTGTCTTTGTTCTGAACAAAAGGGTTTCTGGCGCAATCTAGGCAGACACGCGACGCGTACTGGCAGCAATATGATCGTCGACTGGATGCCCCTTTCCATAACTCTCAGCTCTTATAGGAGGCAACATACCAAGGGACGCCCGGGAATCCACCGAGAAACATCTTGAGTCTGGAATGCGGCCACTCCAGATCTTCCCATGGTGGTTCTGCTTGCTGCGTGTTTATTGATCTAATTATATATTATTAAACCTTGAGGTATCTATGGCTTCATATAATTCTGGCAATCATTTCCATCTTTTTATTTTCCTGAGAAACCTTCAATTATACAAATTAGGGCTCGATTCCCGTAGTGTGGTGACCCTGTCTGCTCTCGCTTAAAAATTCTGTTAGGTTGGCACTGGGACTTCCTATAACAAAATCTTATCTCTCTTTCTCTCTTCCACATATATTCTTCCTCACTCGTATACGACCACACTCTGCCTGGGGAATTACCTTCTCGATTCCCGCGCTCTGTATAGCATTACGCCCTCACAAGCGGCATCCTACTGCGCAATATTTTTACTGTGTTAAATATCCATTCTCGCGGTTAAATAGAATGGTACAATAGAAAATTATTAAAGAATAATTGAGGACAAAGAAATAATAATTTACTCTTATATTTCTGCTATGGAGGGTAAGAGAAGTAGAGGTAGACCAAGGCGACGATGGTTAGACTCAGTTTCTAACGATTTAAAGATAAGAGGTATAGAACTAAATGAGGCCACAACACTAGTTGTAAATCGAGGATTGTGGCGACGTTTAGTAGTAAATTCACAGCGGCTTGCAGACTGAACGCTGAAAGGCATAAAAGTCTATAATGATTATGTATGTATGTATGTATGTATGTATGTATGTATGTATGTATGTATTGAAACAGGAACGCCCGTACTTCAATTGTTCGGAGAGCATGGATGACGTCAAGGTGTGTACGGCCCATGCTTAGAGAGTATGAGAGAAGAGTAGTGCAATACATTTATGATTAATGGGGAACTTGCTGTCTATTCAAGAGATAAGCAAAGGAATTATATCACCTTTTACAGATGTATTGTGAGATTGCCCTTGAATGTGCGGAGGAGACGTTATTCTGCGGCGTCGGCGTCGTCCTTCGTTGCCGGTGTCGGCATCATTCGTGTTGTCTCAGCACTGGACGTTGATGACAACTTGGACCTGAGGCAGTTCGTGCAGCGTGAAACAGTTGTTAAGGTGTGGAGAAGTGAAGAACTCCCGCACAGAATGCCAAGGGGATCTGGTGCGACATTTTTCTACCGCACCGCGAATTAAGGCAAAGCACTTTTGAATAGTTTCCCCAGTAATAGTGTTGGATGCACTTTCGAAGATAAAATCAAAGTCACAGTAGACACTATCGTACTTGAAATAAACAATGAAAGCGATCTGGAACCTTCCGAGATGCAATGATTAAACACTTCGCTCAATCTCCAAAAAAAAAAATTCCTTGGATACAGTCTTTGCACTGTATACATAAGTACAGCACGCACATTCTCGTTGAAATAAACTAGAGCTTCGACGAAAATATAAAGAAATAGTTTATGACAGTCCAAGTCCTGTTACGTCGTAATTTTTCAGAGACAAGGTCATCACTGAGGTGCTATTTTTGACAGTTTCATGAGGGGATTTGACATAGTCTTCGAATGAAGTGAAGGTTGGCACAGTTTATGCTAGGAAATATTAACACTTTTCACACGGAGCGATAGATACAGTCTTTGAGAGAGAAAAAAAGTAGGCACTGTTCTTTATAAAATAACGTAACACTATTCGTAAAAGAACGGCTCAGTCGCTAGGACACAATTTTACAAGGTAGCTTAACACGGTAGAGGAAACAACTACAGCACAGTTTCAAACGTACAGTCTCTTTAAATTCACAGTCCACAAACGAAATACAAATGCACACATCTACAGACTGATAGAAACGAAATTAAGCTTTCGTTCAAGCGCAAAGTCCAAGTCCACGGAGAAGGCTTTCAACACTAACACTTTCGAACACAAGTACCCATCTGGACAGAGTGACGAACCGTATAGCAATGTGCTTGCTTGCATACACACACTGAGTGACACACGCACTCACCGCATACTGCACACTGCTTTACTCAAGGCTAGCGACTGCCTTTTATTGCCGAAGTGCCTTGGTAACTCGAGCTTGCATGTTGTCTCCCACAATACCTGCACGTTCGGCGCTCGTTTTGAATGCATACAGCCGGGTGTTAGTGAGTTCCTCTCAAGGAATGTATGAACGTGAATGCTCACAGGGCATTCCCGTTTCAGTATGTATGTATTTCAAGTGAAATGCAAAGAATAAGATCAATGAAATGGAGAAGATTCTTAAAATTGATCTGGTTGATGGTCAACTTCAACCGCCATGACAGATTGTGTTATGATTTTGAAATCCTCTTACTTTCCTTTTCCATATTACTATTTTTCTATATATAACTTTCTTTATCACTTGTTTATTCCTCTCCTTTACTTACATCCTTAGATATAGTAAGTAGACACTCTTTTCAGGCTTTTATTAAATTTGCTTACAAATGATATTTTTATTTTTATTTTACAGTGCTATCAAAATTGGGGACAAAGAAGTTGAATACAATCCTTCATTTCAGCTCATTTTACACACTAAATTAGCTAATCCACATTACAAGCCTGAGATGCAAGCCCAGACAACCCTCATAAACTTCACAGTAACAAGAGATGGTTTGGAGGACCAGCTGTTGGCTGAGGTAGTTAAGGCAGAGCGACCAGATCTGGAGGAACTGAAGGTAATTGTAAATAGGTTAATCTATTCATATTGATCTACATACCCAGATACAAGGCAGTGGTAGAAATGAAGAAAACCCACAAGACATTGCTTAGTGTTTAGATGGGAATAAATTGTGATACTGTAGTGATTGTGGTTATAATGCCTGAGACCTGCATCAGGAATAAAGGAGTTTTATAGCCCAACTTGCTCCTCCTCCGGGACACTGAAAGCTGCTGATAATGCTACCACTGTTACTGATAGTCAATAAATCCTAGAACGTTGGAAGGAACATTTCTCCACTCTTCTTAATCGGAGTTGAAATGCTGCTGAAGACTTTCTCGATGATGTGCCTCTACATCCCTGATAATCATGGATGGCTCTTCCACCAACATTCAAGGAATTTAATGCTGCTCTTAGTAAACTGAAATGTGGCAAGGATCTTGATCCAGATAACATTCCTCTGGCCTACCTCTAAAGACGAGACTTCGTACTCTTATCCTCTTAATACGGAAAACCTGCGAAGTACCTGGTGACCTTAAAAATGCCACTATCATTTCTTTTTTTTCAAAAAAGGTGATCATAGTATTTGTGGAAGCTATCACAGTACTGGTATATCATTGCTATCTATAGTAGGTAAAATTCTTGCTAGAATTTTGCTCAACCACCTGCAAATTATTTCCGGGAGGATCCTACCCGAGTCGGTGTAGTTTTCAAACGTCCAAAGACACAACAGATATGTTCTTCTGTGAAAGGCAAATACAGGAAAAATGCAAAGAGCAACAGGCTCCTTTATTTCTAGTGTTCTGTGATCTGGAAAATGGCTTTTGACTCAGTCCCGAGACCAGCTGTGTGGACAGTACTGAAACACTTTGGCTGTCCACAGCATTTTGTAGATCTAGTTAAGGCTCTTCATGACAACACATCTGGGTAAGTCGTTCATCAAAATATTATCTCTGATCCATTTCCAATCACTCGTGGATTGAAACAAGGATGTGTGCTTGCAGCAACACTCTTCGCTCTTTACCTAGCTACCATGCTATATGGAACATCTACGGACAACCAAGGTATAAAGGTCATATATCGCTTCAGTGGGGGACTGTTCAATCTGGCTAGACTTTGCTCCCATAAGCTTACTAAGATTTCCTCCATTATGGAATTGCAGTATGCAGATGATGCTGCAACACCTGCTCTCACACCTGAGGAGCTGCAACAATCAGTCGGTTGTTTTAAGAGTGCTTGCAATCATTTTGGTCTCTCCATTAATGTTCAGACAACCAAAGCACTCTCACAGCCTGCACCTGGATCGAACATCCCACCTTTCAATATCTCCATTGCAGATACGCAACTGGAGCAGATTGACCACTTTTTATATCTAGGAAATATCCTCCCAACAAAAGCTGACTGCTCACAAGATGTTGATAGGAGAATTTGTAACCGTTAAATGGCTGGTTACACAGTAAACATCATATAATAATAATAATAATAATAATAATAATAATAATAATAATAATAATAATAATAATAATAATAATAATAATTGTATGAATTTATGAACAAAGTAAAAACAGTAAAGTAAATTTAAGGTTCAACCGAAGTGATGTACAGTAAAACCAGTCTTAACGGACACCTCTCACCGGCGGACACCCCTCATTGGCGGACTATTTTCTAGGTCCGTAATTAAATGCCATGTTGTGTATGAGTAATTTACCCCTCTTACATGGACACCCTTTATTACGGACACGGACACACCATAGCCATGAGAAACTCCAATTAAACCTCTCCTAACGGACACTTTCTTTTTCAAAAAATTCTGTATTTGTGTCCTGTACAGTATGTATTCGCTTACTTTTTGCACAGCCGGTACTTCCAAGAATCACAGACACCGTAACTTTTGATCCTGGCTGTACACATTCTTGGAAGGCAACACTATGCTACGCTATCACTTCCGGAAGTTGTGTGATCTGACATGCTCGACAGCCCTGGAATTCGTACCTTCACTGTCAGGTTACTTTTCATTGACTCGAGGGCTTTTGATGTGTTCAATTTTACGTTAATAAGTGTGTGTAAACATGGCTCCGAGGAAGTTTTTAACTTTAAAAGAAAAGGTAGGCATAATAGACTATCATAAACGTGAGAAGTGTGGTGTGCGTAAACTGTCCGAAGTGTTTAAGTTTGGAAAGACATAGGCAGCTGAAATTGTGAAAAAGCAACAGGAACTAGTGAAAGAATGGCATTTAAATGGCAACGAACAGCGCATTAAACTGTTTCAAAGTGGTAGTGGAGCTCTCATTGACAAGGCAACGCTAGAGTGGTTCACTAAAATAAGATGTCAGAATGTCCCTGTCTCAGGACCAATGATACAAGCAAAAGCGTTAGAATTTGCGACAGAATTAGGTATTGGAGATTTCAAAGCCTCGAATGGCTGGCTAGAAAGATTCAGAAAGAGACATGGTATCAACTTCAGAGTGATTTGCGGAGAATCATCCAGTGTTAATATGGAGATTGTTGACAACTGGCAAGAAAAATTACCTTCAATCATAGACGGGTATGCTCCGGAAAATATTTTGAATGCCGATGAAACTGGATTATTTTTTCGTGCTTTACCCGACAAAACTTTGTGTTTCAAAGGAAATCGTTGTACTGGTGGAAAAGTTGCAAAAGAATGTCTTACTGTCTTGTTATGTGCAAGTATGAGTGAAGAACGGTAGGAGCCCTTTGTGATAGGAAAAGCTGCAAAACCAAGGTGTTTTAAAAATATGGACGTTACGAAGTTTGGCATTGAATGGAAAGCAAATAGGAAAGCATGGATGACCAGAGAAATAATGACAGAGTGGACAATTGGACAGAAAAATGATACGCCAGGGGCGAAAAGTGTTATTATTCCTCGATAATGCAGCATCGCATCCGGATACAATTAAGTTGCAAAATGTGAAGATCGTCTTTCTCCCACCAAATGTAACATCAGTTTCTCAGCCGCTTGACCAAGGAGTGATCCAGAACTTCAAGGTTATGTACAGACAGTTAGTGATGAAGCACATAGTATCAGAACTTAACGGGAATGAAGTAACCCTTCAAACACTGACAAAGGGGCTGAATGTTCTCCAAGCAATTTCATGGATAACCAATGCATGGAAAAACATCACGGCCTCAACAATTAGTAACTGCTTTCTGAAAGCTGGGTTTTCTGCTAGTGGTGGACATCCCGAAATAGAATCGGATACCATTCCTGACAGCATGGAAACAACACAAGAGTTGGTTAATGCAGCAGGTTACAGTGTACAAGTGAACACCTATATCGAAATTGATTCAGATATTCCAACAGAGTGTGAGAGTGGAGACACGAAAACGATTCTTCAGTCAATCCAAGGGAAGAGGGACGAAATTGAAGATTCTGACGAAAGCGGGAGTGAAGGTGATGCTAATGACGACTTTGAAGGAAATACGGAAATGAATGTGCTGCCAATAACCTCGTACAGTGAGGCTCTCAGCATTGTTAAGCGACTGAAAGAATTTTATTACAAACAAAACGATGAAAAAGGTGTAAATTTGACCCAGGATTTAATTGCACATAGTGAAACCATCATTGCTAAACCGAAATGGACAAAACAAACGAACATTAAGGATTTTTTCAAGTGCTAATGTTTTACTGTACTGTGCTAGATATTGCTACATCTACATACTGATTTGACGTTTCAAGAACTCATAAGCTCTTTTTAATTTTAACATGGTGAACGGTAATGGTGTACAGTGTGCTCAATAGAGGTTTCCATAGAAGTGTTTTTATCTGTTTAATACAGTGCATCGCAGCTGCAGAAGCCCATCTACAACTTTCTCGTGTGAGTACAGTGCAGTACATTCTACAATACTGTATACAGTATACAATTAAAGGTTCATTTGCGAGAATTGTTAACACATACTATATATGGGTTATTGTGTTCCAACTTATGCTTAATGGTACCGGTTTCATAACCTCTCCCGGGTGGACACCCCTTCATAACGGACATTTTTTTCGGTCCCGAAGGTGTCCGTTATAGGGAGGTTTTACTGTACTATAAAACATATACGACAGGTTGGGAAACATGACAACTACATAATGCATGTGGAAAGCAGCATGGGAACCCTGCAAGGTAAATGGAATGTATCCTTTGAGAAGGAAGAAATTGTAGATGGTAATTTCCCTTGTTTTTATTTATTTAAAGTAAACAAAACAAAATAATAAAAGACAAACAAAAGTCCAAAGATTTGTTATAGAACATTTAAGTGTTAATTGCACCTCCAGATATGCGCACTATACCTAAGAAATTTTACATGATGATTTTAATGAGGGCTAATCCCAATCTACACAAATTAGGAAAAAAATCCTAACATCCTAACACAGAGGCACAGAAAACATGTGTCAGTACCTAAAACACTTTCAGTATAGAGCATAGATTTTATGTGCATGTGTTAAGAGATACAGAACTGTGAGAGGCAAACCCGAGGAAATGTTAAATTATATGTTAGTTACAAGGTTAAAAACAGGAAATGGGAATTGCCTCCAAAAACAAAAGGATAAGATCTTAACTGAAAAGCTAAGGCATAGAATTCTAAGTTCCCAAGGAGGGAATTAGATATTTTTCCACCAACAGAGCATGTCAAGCCTTACATCTGATCTGTTTTTTAAGCTAAGTCATTTCGACAATCTGAGTGGTGAATGTGAATCTCGAGTATAAACTCCTGTGCAAGAAAAGAAATAATTACATTTAAATGAAGTTAATGTCCGAAATAAAAGAAGAAATAGTGCTTACCCGGAGACAGGTATTCCATGACGGGACCGATGCAGGACCGCGTGTGCTCTCTAGGATGGTCAAATATCAAAGATGCAGAGACAACTTCGCTCCCACGAAATAGCGAGTAAGATCAAGAAACAGGAAATGGTGCAATCACCAAAAGAACCATTCAGAATATGGACTTTATTCTCGACTTTCACATTCGCCAATTACATTTGATCTTATTTTTACCAATCAGAAGTCTCTTCTTTCTTGTTGATCCAGGAAAGTCTTTTACGCAACAGGAACTCTGCTTCTAAAACGGCATATGTAGATACACGCTGTTACACAAGTTAGATACACAAGAAAAGAATTCCAAAACAGAATTTTTCCAAGTTCAAAGGTCCAAACAAGATAATATCTTATACAACACCATAAACAATTTTTTTAAACAATAAATTAAGAAATTTCCATCGATTCTTCACTGCTGTCTTAATCCTGCCACAGAATTGGTGCTGCCCATTCAGCATTTGGACATTTATCGCATTGTGTCTTCATGAATAAGGACCTTACAATGCATACCAAGATCATGGTTTTCCATGCTGTTGTCTTATCAATACTGCTTTACAGTTGTGAAACTTGGAGACTCTACTGTCAGGATATCAAAAAGCTAGCGCGCTTCCATCTGCAAACATTTACATCCATCTTGAACATCAAATGGGAGGACTGGGTCACCAGCCTTGCAGTTCTTGAGAAAGCACATACCATAAGCATTAAGGCTACCATCATTGGCCACCATCTTACGCGTAACTTACGCTTAACTTTTGAACACTAGTGTACATTTCATCTCATTTTGTACCATTAGGGGCCGATGACCTAGATGTTAGACCTCTTTAAACAACAACAATCATCACCATCATCATCATCATTATCGAACTACTGACGAAATTTCCCGAGTAATGAGATCTTTCTTCTGCCTGGCTGCATCTTCCACATATCTCTCCCTGAAGAGTGAGATGAAGCAGATCGTACTTCTCAGGATGTTGCATTACATGACCAAAGCAGGTGAGTTTCTGGGTCTTAATGCTGATGATGATCTCCCACTCCTTTATCATTGTGTTGGAACATTTTTGTTTCATATCTGATCTACCCAGGTGATCTGGAGCATACGGTGTTAGAATCACATCTCGCATGCCTCAAGTTTTTTCAGAGGTTTGTGTCAGGCTATAAAGAAGTGCTGAAAAGACATAGCAATGGAGAAGATATACCCCTAGGTCCAGGTAGAGGTTGCAGCCTTAGAAGACATTTTGCTGCTTGAAGAGCATGTGTTTTCATCTCCTCAGTTTGGCACTAAAAACCCAAAATAAGTCCTTTTTCTGTGCTGAGGTCTTCCTGCCACTGGCATGCCTTGAACTGCTGCTGGCTGTTTGACCACTATCATAGATTGAGGATCTCAAAGATTCCCCATCACAACAGCTTAATAATTAGAAAGAGAAATTTTGCACATTATATCAAAGTTGGAAGAACAGTGGAAAATCCAGACAAGCCTGTGCTGGAGTGCTTTCTGGATACACACAGGAAATTTCCTGGCTTTGAACCTGCCAGAAGAAGCTGGGCTGCTTGATCAGGGTCAAAACCAGATAAGGGAGAATTGCAGATTTGCAAGATAACATCTCTGGAGTGAAACTATGAAGGATCTTGGCAGACTATTTTTCATGTAGACACAGAATGTCCTCATCAACCTGAGTTAACCAAGCAGTTAGGGTCGCACAGCTGTGAGCTTGCGTTCAGGAGATAGTAGGTTTTAATCCCACCATCGGCAGCCTTGAAGATAGTTTTCCATGGTTTCCCATTTTCACACCAGGCAAATGCTGGGGCTGTAGCTTAATTAAGGCCACATCTGCCACCTTGCCAGTCCTTGACCTTTCTTATTGTTGCCAAAAACCTTTGATGTGTTAGTGCGATGTTAAAGAAGTAGCAAAAAAGAAGTCCTTGATCGTACCCTAGAGATATTAAAGATTTCCACAGCATCAGTTCAGTGGATTAATGATTTGAATTGTGCATCGTAAGATTATTGTGTAGTAGCTATACGATAAATAACAATATTTTTTTAAGGATGAAGCCATTTTTTCTAGTGTAGACAGTTAATAGATGGGACATTTAAAGTTAATATGGAACTGGAATGAAGTTCATTACTTGCAGTTAATAGAATTTATAAGCTTCTTCATTCTGTCGAAACATTAAATCTAACACTTAGAACACTATTAAATAACTGTAAGATTTTAAAAAAATCCTTTAAGAATGCTATTTTTATATCTTCAAAAGTACAACAATGTTACTTTCTTTTAAATCATCCAAACGCTACAAAATCCCTTTGCTCTCCAAGTCATTTATTTTAATGGAAGACTAAGTAGACCTCCATCGGGATTAGTGACTGATGGTCAGACAGAAACATACAAGAGAAGAACCCAGCAAAAATAAGTGAAAGTAAAGTCAGAGCCAGTTGGGGCCTCATGATTGTCACATAAATTTTTCAAAATGCAAGAGTCACGTGTAGCCCAACAATTATTGTGCTTAAATACAAGGGATCTTTGTCAACCGATTTACTGCCACATGTGCAAGATCCTTTCTTTAGGGTAAATTTCTAGCTTCCTGACAATTTTGAAAATATATTGCAGTTAAAGGAATTTATTTGCATAACACTGTCATTATCATAATCAATTATGAGGTTGTGTAGTATGTAAATCAGAGTACATGCCATTTAGATAATACATACACTTCTGAAAGGGCGTGGTGCAACGTGAGACTGGAATTTTGCCTTGAAAAGGGTTACTTTGCCATTAAATCTGCTAAATGCCAACCGGGGTGCGCGGCTGTCAGCTTGCATCCAGGAGATAGTGGGTTCAAATCCCACTGTCGGCAGCCCTGAAGATGGTTTTCCGTGGTTTCCCATTTTCACACCAGGCAAATGCTGGGGCTGAACTTTAATTAAGGCCACGGCTGCTTCCTTCCCACTCCTCGGCCTTCCCTATCCAATCGTCGCCATAAGATGTAAAACAAGTAGTAAAAAAAAGAATGCCAACTAACTGCATGGAATTTTATCTAGCAACCTTTAGCATAAAGTGTAAGAACCTAACCATTACACTGCACAGCCAGTCTCTTCACAATTTCTCTCAATTGTATGAAATATTTCTGTTTTGATAAAATTCAAAACCTTTCATTAAATTTCTTCAGTCGTTGTTACTCAGAAACAAGGGAACGGAGCTTGCTGCAACTTGAGTATGTCCTAGTTTTTAGCCCATCAGTAGATGGTGCACAGGTGCACAAGACTTGGCACAAAGAGAATCACAAAATGGCAAAGGCACTGAATGAGTGGTCACAGGAATAGGTGTGAACAGATATCTGTATTCTGTTGGCGGAAGGTATGGAACTTGTCAACATTCAGAAGAGGATTATGTGTATACAGAGAGAACATGATGTCTGTCCAGTAAGTGTGGAAATGGTGCCATGAATTTGAAGAGGCTGAAACGATTGCCCACTATGCAGCCCAGACTAGGCAGTTTCAAACCTCCATCTGTTTGTAAGAATGAATGAACATCTATGGAAAGATGATTTTCTAGTAATAACAAAATAAAAAACAAAATAGCTCAGTAAGCTGGGCATTGCTGTTCCCAAGGAAATGGAAAGTCTTGATTTAATGGTATGGCAAATATCTGAATAACTTTGGCGATAAGGTCAAAACATTAAGGAGTGATGTCAAAATATAGCAGAGTTCTTATCTTTGTTCATCATTACATGTTCATCCATGAAAAGAATTTAGGGAAACTTACTTTTTGACTTACCCTCATAGTATCTGCCGAGAGAATGTTAAGCCAAGAGAGCAGAAATAGCAAGACCACTACAGCTCAGGTGGTAGATGATCAGTGGCAATAACCAAAGGCTCTTGGTGTGGGCCCCATTGGCATCTATCTGGCTGCTTTTTCAAAGCGCTTAGCATTCCTTTGGCATGTACCAATGTTATACTCAATAGCTGAAAACCTAATCTGATGTAATCTAAACTAAAATATTCAGTTGCAATCTTAATATTGTTTTCCTTTGTAAAAATCTAGGCAGAGCTGACAAAGCAACAGAATGACTTCAAGATTATGTTGAAAACTCTAGAGGATGACCTGCTGTCTCGCCTCTCATCTGCTGGAGGAGACATTCTGGGAGACACTGCCCTGGTGGAGAATCTCGAAACAACCAAACGCACTGCTGAAGAGATCTCTGTCAAGGTTTCAGAAGCTAAAGTCACATCAGCCAAGATAGACCAGGCCAGGGAATATTATCGACCAGCTGCTGCAAGAGCATCTCTACTGTACTTCATCTTGAATGATTTAAACACTATCAACCCCATTTATCAGTTCTCTCTCAAGGTGAGGTCCTTACAAAAATTTCATTTTTATTTTCTTTTTCCTTTAATTCAACTACTGATTATTCGATAGTTTCTTAAATACATTTTAGTTTCTTGTGAACCTTCCTCAAAGATAACAAATTGTAAATTGAATCCAAAGTGTTTTTTTATAGAATATTGCCATTGCAAAACATACAACTACAGTATAGATGAGGACTGAAAAGTGTGCTTTTCTTCACTTCCATAAAAAATTTGGGTTCATTTGAAAATTATTAACTCCCTGAACCAGTTTGACATGCAATAAACATTCAGTGCAGTGTGGTGTTTAAATTTCCATATCTTTCTAAGCAGTCATCATAAATATGCATTCCTGATGTCATTTAAATCTTCAGAGTTATCCGTTTTCTTGTCATCTATGAATCTCTGGAATGCTGGAAATCTGATCAATAACAATAATTGAATTTGATCAAAATCAAGTTGCATGAATGCTCAGGTTGAAACTTCCATTGCAGGGGTCTTCAAATGGTGGACTCCAGTCTCGATTACAAGTTAAAAACGTTCCGTATTGACTCCGATTATTGACTAGATACCTGGAACGCATTAGTGCGAAGAAGCACCAGAAATTCTCGGCAGTGATTGGATACATGAGTGAGGCTAATCATGCTTTTACATCTATTAAGCAAGACCTAACCATCCTTAGCAAAGCTACAAACAGTAGAATACTATCGAAAATTATATATTTTTCGGGACCAGTTTTACAATAGTAACTATAATTTAAATGAGATCCTTGAAAGTAAAAATTCTGTAATTGTCCAAATACCCTCTTTATTGGAAACACTAGATATTGTAAAAGCTCAAATCATTTAAGAAGGCCACACCGGTAATTCCATTTACAAATGCCTCCATCTTCCCCTTCTCTTCTGCCATTTACTGTTAGCCACACAGCTACCCCTCCCACTTCTGTACAGGATGTATTACATAGGTACAACAGTGGCTGCCAAACCTGGCCACATTACTTAGAAAGGGAGTCAGCTCTAAAGGAATAAAATAACGATAAGCACATTCCCTCTTCATTCATTTTTCACTAATTATTTTCAAAATCTTCCTCCACTTGGAGGCTGCCAAAGACAAAGAATACACAAACAATTTCGTTCAAAAATGGAATAAGTTAATTATGTTTCGATCTGGCGAGTCTCAGTCTGGTTAGTATAGGTGGTGTCTAAGTATCAAAAGAGAACCCCTGAGCGCTTTCAGCCCCCAGTCAATGAACTCCTTGGTACTGATGTTAAAGGTCTTCATCAGTTCTATCGTCTTCTTAGGGATTGTCCCTCTCGCACCGATCATGAGACCCCTCACTTCTATGTCGTCCAGTTCGTATTTGTTCTTATAATACGGCACTGTAGGCTGGTAGATAGACTTCTTTTCTTGGTCCACTTCGTCTGGTTGGTCAGACTGTGTTTCGAATCTTACTGTGGGGTCTAATATATATCTTTTCTTCCCTTTGATTGCGATTATATCAATCCTTCTCGTGCTGCCATTTACTCCGATGCCATGGACTTCCTCATGCACTTGATATCCTTTCTCACAGAGTGTCTGTGCTATGGATGACCTCATGTTGTGATGTCCAGTGTTTCGAAGAGCTTCACCAAAGGCACAGGGACCCAAGACGTGAAGTAATGTTTCAGTCTCACTACATCTTCTGTAGCGGTTACCATCAAGGGACCTTCCTGGTACAGCTCTTACAAGTGCAACGTTACATGCCATTTTCAGTGCATCTCTCCACTCCGTGCTAGAAAGGCCATCATGGTTTCTAACCCAGCATTTTGCAGGAGGGATCTCCTTGTACAGACACACTCCCTGACCTTTACTTCTCAACTGGCACCATTTTTCAAATTCAGATTCTTGTAGTTTGTTTCTGAGTTTCTTGGTGTCATAATTGGTTGTCACCATATTGGTTCAATTCTTTTCTTTTTCCAGATACATGTTTGTACTAGATTATTACAAATGAAAAGGTTCTACACAATTGAGTACAGCCGTGGGATTCAACCTTGAGGAGTATTTCCCTTTTCCATTAACACGTGCCGACAACAGAAGATTTTTAGCAAGTATTGCAGGAGAGGCAAATGTTTTAACTTCAAGAAGGATTTAAAATGGGGCTGTTTTAATTTTAAGAAACAACGTCTTTTGATTTTAGATTTTAATTTGGACTATGAACTTATTTTAAGATTCAAGTTGAATGTACTCGATACATACTGTGTATACAGTGTTTTTTATATGTTAGACCTTCTTTAAATGTTTATTATGTTTGTACACACCATCATGTTGACAATGTCTTATTTATGGCTATTTTAATTTAGACTATTGTAACAGCTAAAGATAGCTCTTAGGAGACGAAACATGTACTGTGTTTTTTTGTAAATTTAATTGATCACTAAGGGTGATTGTAAGGCTGTATTGATTTGGTGGATCTCCTCAACCATTATAATTTCAAACTCCAGTTTGGATCCAGGCCCCAGTGCCCATTTTTTCCTGGGCCTGCACAGTTTATATGAAGTCAAGAATATTAATAAAGAAGAAGAAGAATCAGGAAATAGAAAGGAGAAACAAGTGACAAATCAAGTTGTATATAGAAAGACAAGAACATGGAAAGGAACAAACAGACTTAAAAAGTATTGACATGGAAAGTGTAAGATAAGGAGAAAACTGAATAAAGGAAGGAAAAGGGGAGAGACCTAAGATAGAGAAGAGAGGGCTTAAAATACTAGGAACACAGGACTGTGGACCAAGTTAATTCTATTTCATCTACTTCTCGGCTTTGATGCGCGCCCTATACTTCCTCATTCTCTCACTGCATTCTTCTCCTTCCATCCATGGTGGTTGAGTCTAGGATCTTTCTTGGAAATTCTCATGATTCTAGACTTGCAGGCTTCCCTGTTGCTGATTTGTGTACCTTTTATTTCTACTTCTTCTAGATCCTTTTTCACCTCCTGATGCCAGCGAACCATAGTTCTCTTGGTCTCAAAGAACTTCACTGTCTGGTTGGTTAGTCTTCCTGGATCCATTCTATAAATGTGTCCAAAGAACATGGTTCTTCATTTTTGGGTGGTGTTTGAGATCTTTTCCATCGTGAGGCACAGTTTTTTTTATAGCTTTTCTATATGTATGATCTTCAAGGTCCCAGTATCTTGCATATTTAATTTTCACAACTGCACCATACTCTAAGTAAACTTCCATTGTATTAGATCATGTTCAGTACATATTGAAGAGATGTTAAATGCGGAAACAAAATGACAACCAATGCAAAAATCAGGATGTTGTGGGTTTGGATCCCACTGGTGCTCAGTTGGCCATTTTAATTCTGTTCTTAACATGTCTTCAATATGTACTGATTAGGACCTAATACATTGCGAGCTTATTTCGAGTTCCGACATCTTCCTCAGAATCTTTCTTTCCACTAGCTCCAGCTTTTTGATCAATCCTGATTTTGTCAGTTTCATGCATTTAGGTTCCATACAGATCACTGTCAGGTAATGTCTTATTTTTGTGTTGATCAAGGTCGTCATCTTGTTATAGGTGCTCATGGTTAGTTTGTATGCCAAGCTCATCTTGTAGATCCTCAATCCTTTTGCTGACAGGTTGTTTTCTATCCATTCTCCCAGGTATTTAAATCTCTCCACACCCTGGATTCTTTCCCCCTCTATGAACATCCATCTAGCTGCCTCTGTGGATTAGTGGTAGAGTGTCAGCCTCCGGATCCCAAGACTACCCAGCAGAGGTAGTTAGATTTTTGAAGGGCGGAAAAATGTCCATTTGACACTCCATGTCGTACGATGTCAGCATGTAAAAGATCTCTGATGACACATTTGGTGTTTACCCAACAAAATTTATTAAAATCTCAGCCATAGATGCCCAGGAGAGTTCAGGTTTACTCGATATACCATCTAGTAGGCCTAGAGCAAAACTAAATGTTGAAATTGACAAGTAGACAGCCAGATGGTGTCAGGTTGAAATGTCTGCACATGGTAATTGAAGCCATACGATTATTATTATTATTATTATTATTATTATTATTATTATTATTATTATTATTATTATTATTATTATTATTATTATTATTATTATTATCCATCTGGGTGCTGTTTTGATGTTGGTTATATACTGTGACTTCTTGAAAGAAATCCATAAGCCTGCCTTACTCGCTTGTTCCTGGAGCTGGGAAATCTGATCATGTACCTCCTCTAATGATTCTGATAGAACCCCAGTATCATCTGCAAAGGCTAGACAATCAGACAATTAAGTGTCAACTTCTTTGTTCTGGTATCCCATCCATATACTGCCTGTTCTATGCACTTTTTGGCCTCACCCTTCAATCACTTTCAAGTACAAAATTGAAGAGGAGGGTAGGAAGTACATTACCTTGTATGACCCCTCTTTTAATCACAAAGCTTCTGATAGTATCCCTCTGAACTTGACCTCTCTATTTGATCAACACTCTGGTCTTCTTATTTAGACCCATCTCCTCTAAGATTTGGAGCAGTGCTTCTCGATCTACTGAATCATAGGCCTTCTTAAAGTTCATGAATCTGAGCATATATTTCTTATTACTCTGCATTTGGTTGCGATGATTAGCTTCAGGATCTATTCCATGCATGAACTACCCTTTTCTTTTTTCTTTTTTTTTGCTAGTGGCTTTACGTCGCACTAACACAGATAGATCTTATGGCAACGATGTGATGGGAAAGGTCTAGGAGTTGGAAGGAAGTGGCCATGGCCTTAATATTAAGGTACTGCCCCAGCATTTACCTGGTGTGACAATGGGAAACCATGGAAAACCATCTTTAGGACTGCCAACAGTGGGATTCAAACCCATTATCTCCCAGGTGCAAGCTCACAGCCGCGCGCCCCTAACCGCATGGCCAACTCGCCCGGTCCTACCCTTTTTTAAAACCTCCTTGACATTTACCAGTTTCTGACTCCACTTGTTTTACTGCTCTGTATAGCAGTGCCTTTAAAAGTACCATATCTTGTATGTCTCTGGTATTAGCGATATTATCCTGTAATTGTTGACATCTGACTTGTCCCCTCTCTTGTGTTGGTGTATCAACACTTAAGTCCATTCATCTGGGACTTGTCCCCATCTCTTGTGAAGTGGGTGTATCAACACTGAAGTTCATTCATCTGGGAGCTTTTCTTCCTCCCAAGTTTTGCTCAAGAGTCATGTCAGCTCAACGATCACTCTGTTATCAGCGTAGTTCCTAAGTTCCACAGTGATCTCATTCTCTCCTGGTGCTGGTTGTTTTTCAAGGTCTTTATAATATTCCTGACTTCTTCTGCAGTCAGTGGTTCAAAGTTTGGATGTGGTTCCTTAAAAGTGTAGTCAAACTTCTAGAATGGTGGTGCACAATTGAGGAGTTGTACAAAGTTGTCTGCCAGGACTTGACTGTTCTCCGCATCACTGTGTGCTACTTTTCGTTCTTCTTGGTTTCTGAAACTGAGTTGTGGAAGTTGATATCTACTCAAGGTGGTCTTGAACATCCCATAAAACTCCTGTGTGTTGTTCTTTTGAAAGTTCTGCTCGATCTGTATCAGGCGTTCCTTTTCATACTTTCTCCTTTGTTGGCAATTCTTTTTGTTGCTTCCTTGAACTTCTCCTGGTCTTGACACATTTGATACAGATGTTGATTCCCATAGGAAACCTGAAATATTTGTCCTGAATGAGTAAATTTATAATACTGATATAAATGGTCCGTTATTGGACATTATAAATTTTCCAGCTCATTCCTGGTTGCCTGCATTTCACCCCAGTGTGTTAAGTTGGGCGAAACGCTGGCAACCAGGAATGAGTTAGCTGGAAAATTTATAATGTCCAATAATGGACCGTTTATACTTCACACACATTTTCTGAGAACACCAATCTACCCACACTGTATGATGTTCTTCAGTTGCCTCGTCTCCCCACCCATGTTTCCTCTTTTTCTCTAGACGAACTGTGACTATTGCAGTAGCAATCACTGCATCATTACTTGCATTCTGCAGAAAATGTATTTCCAATTAACTCATTGGCATTCTTTGCCACCTGCCAGGTGTCCGCGCGTACAGTGAGCATTGATATACAGACCCCTGGCAGGCAGTCTACTGAGAGGTAAGCTTTCTTTAACTAGTTTAAGCCTTCTGTCCATAGAGGCATGACAGGCATGACATGATGCAGTAGGCAATCACTCTCCAAGTAGGGTGATTACCCGCTTGATAATCAGCAGAAATTGTCGGCTCTAGTAAAAATTGTATTACAAGAAATAAAATTGAACAAATATTATGGGATAGTCAGAGCGAATTGGGCAGTGATGTAGTTTTATAAAATTAAACAATTTTCCTAGCAGTGAAAATTATAGAAGCATAACAAAAAAATTATGTGAGATTGATGACGCGTTTTAAAGTGACGATGGTAATGAAGTCCATCCTGGCTACCATAAAGACAAAGTAAGATGGCTGGGAATGGAATTAAACAGGTGTTAAACCATTCAAATATGATTTTATATGAAATTCTGGAATAAAACCCATCATAAACAGGACCCTGCCCCCAGATCTCTCCCCTCTACACATTTCTCAACATATGATTCACAACTCTTTATGGGATGAGATAGCTACTGAAAGAAACAGTTTTGCCGATCAGTTATTCACAGAAAAATATCCCAATTCACCATGTATGGGTTCACAGGGAACATTTCACAAGGTTGATAACCCTAAACCATGCCGTGACTGTTGAAAGCCAGACGAGCAGGAAAAGTGTAATGATAGACGACTGTGAAAGTATTTGGTGGCTTTGCATTTCCCAGAGGGTTCATTTTCACAAGAAATGAACATGCCACATTGTAGAACCATTAAACACAAATGTTGCTTTAAACTTTGCCTCTACTTCGTGGATACTTGTCTCAAACTGACCATGTTCTGAGCTATTACTACAAACACCAAACCATGCAGTGCTTACACAAATTGTTCTTCTGAGTGCTGCACTTCATCATATCAAACAAGGGTATGATTAAAATTCAGTATATTGAAAATTACACACACAAATCTTAGTAGTGTAAAACTGTATCTTATGCAACAAAAGATGGTATACATGCTCATGCTCAGTACATTAAAATTAGTATGTCAATGGGTTAATAAACCCATTCCAACTTCCAGAGGTTATTGCAATATATTTTGCCAAAATTGACCCGAGCCCAAGCTCTTTGTTTATTACAAAGACACCAAGTCATTCTTTGTGTGTCTGGCTCCTTGGCTGAATGGTCAGCATTGTCACCTTCGGTTCAGAGGGCCTGGGTTTGATTTCTGGCCGGGTCGGAGAATTTAACCTTAAATGGTTAATTCACTTTGCTTGGGGACTGGGTGTTTGTACTGTCCTCATCATCCCTCCATCTCATACACCACATCTAACGCTACCATCCATTACAAGAACATCCAATTTCCTATACACGGCAGATGTTGCCCACCCTCGTCAGAGGGTCTGCCTTACAAGGGCTGCACCAGTCCAGCAAGAGCCACACAAAATTATATTATATTCTTTGTGTTCTTGTTGTAATAATAAATGTTCAGCTGAAACCTAGACTAGTGTCTATTGGACAATATACACTATCATGAAAATGACAGCATACTGATGATAGTTGGAAAGAGTCTACAGATAATCACCCCTCTATTCATGCACCTTTCTCATTGATGGAAAAGTTTATCTGTACCCTCCATATTGAAGGACAAGGGTTGCTGGTCGAGCCACTCTTCCACAGCATTGCAAGCCACTTGAACAGTGGTGAAGTGTTTATTCTTCCAGGTTTTCTTCAGCAGACCAAAGACATGACTGCCATGCCAGAGAGATCCTGGCTATAAGGCAAGTGGTCCCAAGAGAAAACGGCACCATTTGTCCATAGTTGCATTGGCAGTATGTTGGTGTGTATTACCATAGTCCACAACAATACTTTTTGACAGTTTTCCTGGTCAAAGCACCTTCTATTCACAAGAAATGAATCGTGCCACATTGTACAACCATTAAACACAAATGTTGCTTCAACTTTTGCCTCTACTTCATGGATACTTGTCTCAAGCTGACCCTGTTTTGAGCTATTACTACAAACACCAAACCATGCAGTGTTGCCACCTCTTGGCTGTCCCATCAGTTATTTGTAGTGCTGCAAGCTCTGTCTATGTTTCAGTTGATGAACCCTTGTATTACTAGTATATTCTCCTTAATAAGAGTCTATTTTAGCTGTAAAAATGTAACAACCAGTGTTCTGATAACACATAAATCTGATTTTGTTGTATAGGCATTCAGCGTGGTGTTTCAAAAAGCCATTGAACGAGCTGTACCTGCTGAAGATGTCACTACCAGAGTCCTCAATTTGATTGACTGCATCTCGTACTCAGTCTTCATGTACACATCAAGAGGGCTCTTTGAATGTGATAAGTTAATATTCGCCTCTCAGATGGCGTTCCAGGTGAGTTTGCTTTAAGTCTTTTCCTCTAAATTGTGGAAGTACACTCAACAGATGAAATTCCAAACCATTGTCTTTGTATTGTACTAGCCTGTCTCAGAAAGTAAGTGCAGTTAAGAACTGTATTGTTGAAAATAATTAGATTCTACTGTGTCATATGCTGCCATGATATCAACAAAAGCTGAAGTTGTCCTTAGTTCTCTCTGAAATCCAGATTAATTTAGTGATATCAGAGTCAGAAAATGGGTTCGGAAGCAGGGTTCCTTCTACCAGTTAACCTGTGAATTATGCATGGGTAAGCAATAGGAAAGTAATACTAGTTGCTATTGGTTTTTTGTACAGCCTTCGTTGGTAAACCAGCAGTCAAGCAACAAGCAGAAAACTGTGAGTCTGGGTGGATAATACAAGTGAACAGCCTGCTAGTGAGTCAGGAATGTCCAACCACACTGCATTATTGTCCAGCCAGATAAGATTTTAGCATCAATTTTGGAGCCTTGCTGTGGAAACAGGCTTCTAATTTTTTCATCTGTTTTTTTTTTGTAGAGCATTTGTTATGTCATTAAGGATGTGACACTTCCCTTCTGAGGCAAGAATTAGTCAATGATATGATGGTTCGGTTCCTTCTTTGCCTGGCTTCAAAACAGCAATTGCTATGACAAATTCAACACATTGAGGTCTTGCTCACTTTCATACCTTTTAACACTCTGAACTGGCCATTTTCTACTAATTTATGATTTTAAAATTAAAAATTAGTTTTGAACTTAGATAACTGTTTATTTCACTATATTTGAGTTCATACTTTCTATATTATACCTGTAAAAACTGTAATACGATTGATAGATCCCTCATCATGGAAACAGTGGATTGAAATCAGTAGGTTTTCTTTTTCTTTTTAAGTTCAACATTTACCCTTAACTAGAAGCCTCCGTGGCTCAGATGGCAGCACATCAGCCTCTCACCGCTGGATACTGTGGTTCAAATCCTGGTCATTCCATGTGAGATTTGTGTGGACAAAGCGGAGGCAGGACAGGTTTTTCTCTGGGTACTCCGGTTTTCGCTATCATCTTTCATTCCAGCAACACTCTCCATTCTCATTTCATAGCATCTATCAGTCATTCATAAATCACTTTGTGAGTGGAAACCCCATCGTACTAATAGCCTACATATGATTCATTCATTACGGCCCCGACCCGGTCAGTACTGGAAAACAGGTTGTAGGTTTTCATTCATTTACCCGTAACTAATAAAATATGGCTGATATTGTTGATTGTATATTTTGTGTGTGCGTGCGTGCGTGTGTGTGTGTGAGAGAGAGAGAGAGAGAGATTGTCAATTGTAGCATCATATGGTAAATAAATAAATAATGGCTGATATTGAATTTATTCGGCTTTTAGCTGTTTGTACTAGAGATAAATCTGCTTAATAATCAATATCTATATATATAAAATAACTTGTCCTGACTGACTGACTGATTCATCATCGCCGAGCCAAAACTACTGGACATAAAGAAATTAAATTTTGGGGATACATTCATATTAACATGTAGGTGCTCGCTAAGAGAGGATTTTTGGATATTCCGTCGCTAAGGGGGTGAAAAGGGGGTTGAAATTTAAAAACGAGTGTATCTATATCTCAAAACTTTAAAAGTTTACAGATGTAAAAATTGGTATTTAGGATCTTCTTTAAAAATGAGGAAACACGTATTTTTTTGTTTTCAGAAAATCCCAATAGGAGGGGTGAAAAACGGTGAAAAAGGGGTTGAATGCCTTTAATCAGGATACCGGTACTTATATCTCAGAAACTGAAGATATTAAGGACCTGAAAATTGGTACACTTGATATCTTTTTAAAATAATGAAACACGTATTTTTTTGTTTTTGGAAAATCCAATTAATGGGAGGGGGAAAAGAGGGATGAATTATTAAAATGAGTGTATCAATATCTCAAAACTTTGAAAGTTTACAGATGTAAAAATTGGTATTTAGAATTTTCATTATAAATAAAGAAACACGTATTTTTTTGTTTTCGGAAAATCCCAATAGGAGGGGTGAAAAGGGGTGAAAAAAGGGTTGAATGCCTTTAATGACGATACTTATATCTCAGAAACTGAAAATATTACAGACCTGAAAATTGGTGTTTGGGATCTCCTTTAAAAATAAAGAAACATGTATTCTTTTGTTTTTGGAAAATCCAATTAATGGGTGGGTGAAAGGGGGGTGAATTTTTAAAATGAGTGTATCTATATCTCAAAAATTTTAAAGTTTAGAGATGTAAAAATTAGTATTTAGAATCTCCTTTAAAAATAAAGAAACACGTAATTTTTGTTTTCAGAAAATCCCAATAGGAAGGGTGGAAAACGGGTTGAATGCCTTTAATGAGACTACTTAAATTTCAGAACCTGAAGATATTGCAGACCTAAAAATTGGTATTTGGGATCTACTTTAAAGATAAAGAAACAGGTATTTTTTTGTTTTTGGAAAATCCAAATAATGGGGGGGGGGGGGTGAAAAGGGGGGTTAATTTTTTAAAATGTGTGTGTCTACATCTTAAAACTTTAAAAGTTTACAGATGTAAAAATTGGTATTTAGAATCTCCTTTAAAAATAAATAAACATGTATTTTTTGTTTTCGGAAAATCCTAATAGGAGGGGTGAAAAGGGGTTGAATGCCTTTAATGAGGATACTTATATCTCAGAAACTGAAGATATTACAAACCTGAAAAAAGGTATTTGGGATCTCCTTTAAAAATAAAGAAACATGTACTTTTTGTTTTTGGAAAATCCAAATAGTGGAGGGTTGAAAGGGGGGTGAATTTTTAAAATGAGTGTATCTATATCTCAAAACTTTCAAGTTTACAGATGTCAAAATTGGTATTTAGAATCTGCTTTCAAAATAAAGAAACACACATTTTTTTTGGAAAATCCCAATAGGAGGGGTGAAAAGGGGTGAAAAATAGTTTAATGCCTTTAATAAGGATCCTTATTTCTCAGAAACTGAAGATGTTACAGACCTGAAAATCGGTATTTGGGATCTCTTTTATACATAAAGAAACATATATTTTTTGTTTAAAAAATCCAAATATTTGGGGGGTGAAGGGGAGTGTATTTTAAAAATGAGTGTATCTATATCTCAAAACTTCGAAAGTTTGCAGATGTTAAAATTGATATTTAGAATCTCCTTTAAAAATAAAAGAACACGTATTTTTTTGTTTTTGGAAAAACCCAATAGGAGGGGTGAAAAGTGTGAATAAGGGGTTGAATGTCTTTAATGAGGATACTTATATCTCAGAAACTGAAGATATTACAGACCAGACAGTTAGTATGTGGAATCTCCTCTGAAAATACAGAAACATTTATTTTTTTGTTATTGGAAAATCAAATTAATGGGGGTTAAACAGGTGTGACAAATTGGGGTGAATTTTTAGAAAGACTATATCTACAGTATATCTCAGAAACGTAAAATGTTGCAGACTTAAAAATTGGTATTTGGAATCTCCTGTTAAAGTAAAGAAACTGGTATTCTCGAAAAATCCAATGAAGGTTGTGGGGGGGGGTGATAAATTGAAAAATTTATTGAATTAATTGTGTGAGGATACTTACATCTAATAAAAACTAAAATTGTTACAGACGTGAAAATTGGTATTTAGATCTTCTTTAAAAATAAAACGACGCATTTTGGGGAGGGGGCAGAGAATCATTTTTGGAGGCGAGTGTGAAAAGGAGTTGAATTCGTTTCATGAGGACACATATCTCAAAAACTGAAGATAATCGGTATTTAGAAGATCCTTTTCTATTAAAGAAACAAGTATTTTTTGCCGGAAAATTCACTTAAGGGGGGCGGGGAGTGTGAAAGTAAGTGAAAAATGTGCATTATTTTTATGGGAATACTTATATCTCAAAACTGAAGGTAACACACGTGAACATTGGTATTTGGAATCTCCTTTAAACATAAAGGAACACGGTTTTTTTTTGGGGGGGGGGGGAGGTTAATCAACTTAACCGCGGTGGGGTGAAAACGGAGGTGAGACCAATTGAGTTTACTGTTCCTAATGTACTTATAAGGAGCCTCCGTGGCTCAGGCGGCAGTGCGCTGGCTTCTCACCACTAGGTTTCGTGATTCAAATCCCGGTCACTCCACGTGAGATTTGTGCTGGACAAAGCGGAGGCGGGACAGGTTTTTCTCCGGGTACTCCGGTTTTCCCCGTCATCATTCATTCCAGCAACGCTCTCCAATATCATTTCATTTCATTTGTCATTCATTTAATCATTGCCCCAGTGGAGTGCGACAGGCTTCGGCAGGGTTTATTCATTCCATTCCTGACCCGGTTGAATGACTGGAAACAGGCTGTGGATTTTCAATGTACCGGTCATTTTTAATCTCTCCTGGATTCGTTTTCAAGAGCCATCTTTTCCTTTGGAGAACCTTCTTAGATTACAGTAGATTCTTCTGGCATATAAACAAAAAATTAAACATATTTGAAATAAACGATAGATATATGATTGACCGTGCAATTGTTCACCTCTGTAATAAGGTCAATAATGCACGGAAGTACTGTATGCCATTCGTATCGCCAGAAGTCCTGCGCACTTGCCTGCGGGCGACAATGGTGCTGGTCATACTGTCATCAATGACAACGGTAGCAGATGTAATTTACCACCAAGTAGAGGTTCAGTACCACCAAGGCACCCAAGACGACACCACGCCGGATCTCCACAAGGATTTGATCCACATTAAAAATGCTTATAGGAAAAGATGGCAAAGATTTAGGGACCCAACTGACCGGGTGGAATACCTGGACCTATCCCGGGAACTACGAAATCGATTGCTGGAGAGAAGATTGAAAAATGAGAGGAACGTTGCCGTAATCTCTCAGAAAACGAGTCAGATCGCGAATTTTGGCGAATTCTCTCAGAAAACGAGTCAGATCGCGAATATCGGTGGGTTATATATAAAACGATAAGCATTCAATTATAAATTTCAGTACAATACTGTAGCAAAGCACGGGTATCTTGCTAGTATATATATAAAATAACTTGTCCTGACTGACTGACTGACTGACTGATTCATCATTGCCAAGCCAAAACTACTGTACATAAAGACATGAAATTTTGGGTCTACATTCATATTAAGGTTTAGGTGCTCGGTAAGACAGGATTTTTGGATATTCCTTCTCTAAGGGGGTGAAAATGGGGGTGAAATTTTAAAATAAGTGTATCTATATCTCAAAATTTTAAAAGTTTACAGATGTAAAAATTGGTATTTGGAATCTCCTTTAAAAATAAGGAAACACGTATTTTTTTGTTTTGGGAAAATCCAAATAGGAAGGGTGAGAAAGGCTGAAAAAGGGGTTGAATGCCTTTTATGAGGATTCTTATATCTCAGAAACTGAAGATATTACAGATATGAAAATTGGTATTTGGGATCTCCTTTAAAAATAAAGAAACGTGTATTTTTGTTTTTGGAAAATCCAATTAATGGGGGTTAAACAGGAGTGACAAATAGGGGTGAATTTTTAGAAAGACTATATCTACAGCACATCTCAGAAACGTAAAATGTTACAGACATAAAAATTGGTATTTGGAATCTCCTGTAAAAGTAAAGAAACATAGGTGATTTGTTTTTGGAAACTCCACTTAAGGAGAACTAAAATGCGGGTGAAATTTTAAAATGAGCATTTCTACCGTATATCTCAAAAACATAACTTGTTACCGAAGTGAAAAATAGTATTTTTTTTAATCTCTATTAAAATAAAGAAACATGTATTTTTTGTTTTCTGAAAAACTACAAGGGTAGAGGGGTAAAAGTGACTAAAAATAGGGTTGAATTCTTTTAATTAGGATACTGATATCTCAAAAGCTGAAGATGATACACATGTGAAATTTGGTATTTGGAATCTCCTTTAAAAATAAAGAAAGACGTATTTTTTGTTTTTGGAAATCCACCTAAAGTGTGGGGGTTGGGGGGAATGAAAAATTAGTTGAATTTTTTGTATGAAGATATTATTACCTCAAAAACAAAAGATTTTGCAGATGTGGAAATTGGTATTTGGAATCTGCTTTAAAATTAAAGAAACGCGTATTCTCGGAAAGTCTAATAAAGGGGTGGGGGGAAGGTGAAACAATTGAAAAATTAATCGAATTAATTGTATGAGGATATTTACATCTAAAAACTAAAGTTGTTACAGACATGAAAATTGGTTTTGGATCTCCTTTAGAAACAAAGAAAAAAAGCGTTTTTGGGGGGAAATAATTTTGGGGGCGGGGGTGAAAAGGAGTTGAATTCCTTTTATGTGGACACATATCTCAAAAACTAAAGATGTTAGAGTCATGATAATTGGTATTTAGAAGATCCTTTACTATTAAAGAAACTAGTATATTTTGCCACAAAATACATTTAACGGGGGGGGGGGGGGCGGAGTGTGGAAGGAAGTGAAAAAAGTGAGTTCTTTTTATGGGGATACTTATATCTCAGAACTGAAGGTAACAGACATGAACATTTGTATTTGGAATCTCCTTAATACATAAAGAAACACGCTTTCTTTTTCGGGCGGTGGGGTGAAAAATGCGTTGGGAACAATTGATTTTACTGTTCATAATGTACTTATTCTGATCATGAACTGATCATTTTTAATCTTTCCTGGGTTCGTTTTCAAGAGCCATCTTTTCCTTTGGAGAACATAAAGTTAGATTACAGTAGATTCTCCTGGCATATAAATAAAAATTTAAACACATTTGAAATAAACGATAGGAATGATATTGACCGTGCAATTGTTCACCTCTATGATAAGGTCAATAATGCACGGAAGTATATCATTTGTGTCGCCAGAAATCTCGCGCACTTTCTTACACGCTGCAATGGTGCTGGTCACATTTTCAGCAATGACAGTGGTAGCAGATGTAATTTACCGTCAAGCAGCGGTCTTGCATCTTGCTGTGGGGTCCAGAACAACAACAACAACAACAATAATATTTATAATAATAATGTTCTAGACCGTCGTCCAAATGTGCGTACCGCGCTAGAAACAGGTCCTGGCCGGGTAATAACTTCGATTACAGTCCGGCCGCGGTTTCAGTACCACCAAGGCACCCAAGACGACACCACACCAGATATCCTCAGGGATTTGAACCATATTAAAAATTCTTATAGGAAAAGATAGCAAATGACCGAGTGGAATACCTGGAATTAGCCCGGGAAGTACGAAATCGATTGCTGGACAGAAAGATTGAAAAATGGATGGAACTTTGCCGTAATCTCTCAGAAAATGAGTCACATTGCAAATTTTGGCGGATCCTTTCAGAAAACGAGTCACATCGCGAATTTCGGCGGATTATATATAAAACGTTAAGCATTCAATTATAAATTTCATTATAATACCATGGCGAAGCACGGATATCTTGCTAATTAGTACATAAAATCAATATCACTGTCATCAATATCTGACCCTGAGTTCACTTTGCAGGTTTTGGGTTTTCTACCATATCTTTTCAAGAACTATATGAAGCAAATCTTATACTGCACTGCTGATCAATGCACACAGTACATTTGTTTCATAGTAGCAAGGATGAAAATCAGAGAACGTGCACTGTGCAGGCTTCATTCTCCACAATAAATGACACAGCCCATACAACCTTCGTCCTCATTATATTAAAAAACTTAGGTAACGGACTAGTTCACCAGATAGTACCATGCTTACTCACATATCAGCCCCATCCCTAATTTTTGACCGAATATTCGGTTCTGTACTATCTCGGATGACCATCGCCAGCAAGTATGGCAGCAACCTAGGGAGAGGTCCCATTCTTCCAATGTTTTGGAGAGAGGTGCAGAGGTGTTACTCCTGGCATCATGGTGTGTGGGAAGCCATTGGGTATGACTTCATGTCCCAGCTTGCAGTGATTGAGGGAACTCTGATGGCACAACAGTACATCACGGACATCATGCGTTCTCGCGTGTTACCTCTCATGCAGCAATATCGTGGTGCCACTTCTCAACAGGACAATGCTCATCCACACACGGCACGTGTCTCTAGTCTCTATCAACAGTCAGCATGAAGTAGAGGTACTCCCGTGGCCAGCAAGATCCCCAGATCTGTCCCCGATAGAACATGTGTGGGACCAGCTCCAACTCCGTCACAGTGCCAGTATCCAGAATATCAAGGACCAGTTACAACAGTTATGGGCTGGCTTGCCTCAGGAGAGGATACAACAGCTTTATGACACTCCCACCCAGCTATGCATCCAGGCCAGAGGGGGTGGAGCATCAGACTGATAATTGGGCTCACACTTCCAAGTTCTTTGTAAATTTGACTTGATTTTGTAATCATTGAAAGAACATTACATACCCTCTTAATACCTGAAGTATAGCTGCCTCTGTGGATCAGCGGTAGAGTGTCGGCCTCCGGATCCTAAGATAGCGGGTTCAAACCCGGCGGAGGTAGTCAGATTTTTGAAGGGCGGAATGAAGTCCATTCGACACTCCATGTTGTACGTTGTCAGCATGTAAAAGATCTCTGGTGACACATTTGCTGTTTACCCGACAAAATTAATTAAATCTCAGCCGTAGACACCCAGGAGAGTTTCAGTTTACTCGGTCTGCCATCTATCGGGCCTAGAGTAAAACAGAACGTTGAAATTGACAAGCAGACAGCCAGATGGCATCAAATTCAAATGTCTGCACATGGTAGCTGAGGTCGTACGATTATTATTATGATTATTATTATTATTATTATTATTATTATTATTATTATTATTATTATTATTATTATTATTATTATTATTATTATTATTATTATCTGAAGTATCATTTGGTTTCATTCTCCCCTTCTGAGTGAGTGCTTCAGTTCTTTTGTCAGGCAGTGTATTTGAAGCTGACAATAGTATGAAAATGTGGGGATTTTCCTTATCCTTTTGCATGTTCATGTTTGCCCTTGTCTCCTCTTTCTATTGCTCCCTCTTCCCACACTGACCATCATTGTGTTTATCCTATTGTGTGTCCCTTTCCATGTTCCTTTAAATTGTGAAAGAAAGTAATTTTGCCTGCCTTACATTCAAGACCTTCACGATAACACCTTTAATTGGATTACAACCTGAGAAATAGAATTTATTTATTCCTTCTTATCCTATTTAAAGTTAAGAACTTCATTTTGGTCCTATTGAATCTAGATTTACACTATAAATTGAGGATAATTATGTCCACCTTGTCAATACAAATACAATGTGACGTCATTAATATGTCACGAATTTATTACCTTTCAAAAGATTGGGACCGGTTTCGGCATTATTTGTATGCCATCATCAGCCATAGGAAACTTTGTGACAAGGCTTAAGTACAATATTAATATAACATACAACATAAATATTATATAAAAATTGACCATATTCTTACATAACTATTAAAAATTTTTAGTGTAGTCCTTAAAACTTAAGATTAAAATTGGTAGCATATTATATGCAACATATTATGACTTATTACTTCTATACAATTTTTGACTAAAGTTAAAGCTTTGTCAGGTTCTTTAAATATTACAAAATGCTGATTTAGCATCCAGTTAATTTTCAATCTTTGAAAATTCTTATCCGTCATGGTTATTTATGTCATTTTAGTCCCATGAGAGACTCTCTCTTCGAAACTGAATTCTTCCAGTTTTATTTTGCTACAAAGCAATTTGGAACATTTCACCTTTATTATTAAATCCAAATTAGATTGGAGCGCTCAATTAATACACTGAGAACCAGTCACATTCTAAAAAGGCTACAGACCAGCGTGAGAATTTCCAACGGGGCCAGCGGAGAGTAAGTTGTCACCTAACTTCCACATTTCTGTTTAGGTTCTTTCTCTTTAATCTTTAATCTAATTCTTATATTTTCTTTGCCTTTAGACCTCACACATTGTATGTATTACATGCAGTTGTCATTAGCAAGATCTCAGTATTTAAAAGGTTCAATGGTTCCCTCGTGAAGTTCACCACAACATAAAATAAGAATGATCCACGCTACAGGTGGATAACTACCAGACCCCCTCGAGCGGCTAATGTGACCAGTCAACGCTCCAACATAAGAGACTTCAGTTCACACACATTGCGTCTTATTTTCCCTGTATTTGATTTTGAACTCCCAGTAAAAATTAAGACACCTGTTTTCAGCTTTTACCATTATTTTAAATGAACTGGATATTGGCCTCTACCTATAAGCAGCTTCAGGCGTGATCAATCCTGTTTGAAGTGTTACTGCTTCATGTCAACTACAATATGTGATTTCTCGTATCCAACTCACATGTCTATGCAAGAATGAGATTTAATTAGTTAACAATTTTAATTACCTTCTTCATTCCAAAGAATATACTGTAATAACCATTTTTTTAAATGTATGACCATTCTTATTAACTGACTGGTAGCAATGAATTTAATTACTTCACTACCAGCTCTATGTTGTACTTTATGTTTTTAACCTCTAAACACAATTGTGTGCTTTTCTCCAAGCTGTGATGAACATTCTTGTATGTTTTCACTCTAGTTTTATGTATGAACATTCTTATTAACTGACTGGTAGCAATGATTTTAATTATTTCACTACCAGCTCTGTATTGTACTTTATGTTTTTAACCTCTGTCAACATGATTGTGTGTTTTTCTCTTAGCCATGATGAACATTCCTATATGTTTTCACACTAGTTTTAAGCCTATTTGATTTTCTATAATGTAAATGTCGAATCTTAGGGTACCATATATCTTAAGGGAATTGCACAGGGTAGTATAATCGGTCCGTTACTTTTCTTAATATACGCAAATGATTTAGGGAACAATATAACATCGAAAATAAGACTGTATGCAGATGACATAATTATTTATAGGGAAATAAATAACATTGAGGATTGCTCAGAATTACAAAGGGACCTTGAGAGTATCCAAGAATGGGTTGAAGAAAATAATATGAAGATTAATGGAGACAAATCAACTGTTACAACATTTACAAACAGGAGCTTTAAAACTGAATTTTAATATACTTTGGATGAGGTAGTTATCCCTAAAGATGGCAAGTGCAAATATTTAGTTGTGAGATTTGAAAGTAATTTGCACTGGAAGGGTCATGTAGATGACATTGTTGGTAAAGCATACAGATCGTTACATGTCATAATGAGGCTACTTAAAGGATGCAACAAAGAATTAAAAGAAAAAAGTTACTTAAGTATGGTTCGTCCATTATTGGAATATGCAAACAGTGTTTGGGATCCTCACCAAGAATACCTAATAAAATAACTAGATGGTGTGCAGAGGAAAGCAGCAAGGTTTGTAACAGGAGATTTGAGGAGAAAGAGTTGTGTATCAAAAATGTTAAAGGAACTTGGTTGGGAAACTTTAAAAGAGAAGGGAGAAAACTAGACTTATAAGATTATATAGAGCCTATACAGGAGAAGAAGCATGGAGAGATATCCGTGAGAGGCTTCAGTTGGAAAATAATTATATTGGTAGAACTGACCACAAGTACAAAATTAGAAGGAATTTTAGCAGAAGCGATTGGGGTAAATTTTCATTCATTGGGAAGGGCGTGAAGGAGTGGAACAGTTTACCAGGGGTAGTGTTTGATCCTTTTCAAAAATCTGTACAGATATTCAAGAAGAGAATAAACAACAACAGAGAAAATAAATGAAATGTTAGAGGGCATTCGATCAGTGCAGGCTATTGTAAATAAAAAATGTGTCTGATTAAATTAATTCCATCCCCTGGTCTATGGAGTTTGGACAGCCAAAGTAGGGGACTGCCTGTAGGGGTGAAGTACAGTGGGGACTTCGAGGGCCCTGGGACCGCTACGGTAGCTGTGAAGGCCCTTCAGGAACTCTGAAAAGTGGTGGCAAAAGGGGCTCTGGTTAAGACGCAGCAGGTCGTTATGTTACTTAGGTTCCAGAATGGGTAAAAAAAAAAAAAAAATAATAATAATAAATAAGTACATAAATGCAATGTAAATTTTAATCTTATACCAGTTATATACTATTATTAGAAGTAATTTCACATACTGTATATGAGTTGACTATGTTTGTAAGATATTATAAGTAGAATTTTGTGAACAATATAAATTTATTAAGGATGATGTGTGTGTTTAATAGAACAAATTATTAGCATAAATTGTATAATATTGTATTCTAGGAAAATTTTCTTCGTCTCTTGTTAATTTAAAATTTAGTGCTTGACAATAATGTATTTTAGTGTACCATTTGCCACCGAGGTAGACACCTCATTTGCAAATAAAGAGATTTTGATTTGATTTGACACTAGGTTCGGAGCGCTGACCTAACTTTAGGCTAAGATTTATTTCGGCTGATGATGCTTACGACAGTTAAGCAAAACATGTCCCTACTTACAACACCTGTTGTAATGTTTATATCCTAAATATAAGGAAAGATAAGTATTGGAAAGGTGGTATAAATTATTATTCTTAATATTCATAATACTAATGTCATTCCACGCCATCTCTCCACTGACAGCTCAGAAGGTTCCCTATGGGAATCAACATCTTGATCACATTCCACTTAGTCGAGCAGCTTGCCTCCTTTCTCCCAAGTCTTTCCAGCCCAAACTTTGCAAAATTTTTGTAACGCTAATTTTTTGTCGGAAATGGTCCAGAACGAATTTAGCTGCTTTTCTTTGGATTTTTTTCCAGTTCTTGAATATATATATATATAAAATAAGAGTTTTGTCTGTTCATTGCTCAGAATTTGAAAAGAATGGTATTTCTGTATCAGTCATGTCCACAGTAACAAGAAAATGCACTTTTAACTTTTCTGTAATTTCTGTATGTATGTATGTATGTATGTATGTATGTATGTATGTATGTATGTATGTATGTATGTATGTATGTAAACGCATCACTAAAAAATGGGTAAAGAGAACTTAATGAAAATCAGTATGCAAAGTCGGGGAATGAGTCGCTACAATCTAGGCCACAAATAATTTTATTCACGCTGATTGAAATGGTAGTTTAAGGGAATGCCTAAAATTTAATTTTCATATATTTATGTTATTAGTGCTCCTATCTCATTGAAAATTGGTATGCGAAGTTGGAGAATGAGCTGCTAAAATCTAGGCTGTAAATAATTTAATTCACGCTGAGTGAAATGGTAGTTTAGTGGAAGCCATAAAATTTAAATCTCAAATATTTATATTGTTAGTGGTCGTATCGATAAATACTACATAACCAAAGTTATATAGAATTAAATTTCCGACCATTTATGTCTTATACATTTTTACCGTACCAGCTATGATAACACAGATATTCATGAATTTGTATTTTTGTTGGTAAGTCCGTATCAACGCCGTGCCACGAGGAAATGGGTTAACAGAATTTAATAAAATTCGGTATATAGAGTCAGGGAATAAGAAACTACAGCCTAAGCTATAAACAATTTCATTAACCCTGGATGAAATTGTAGTTTAGGGGAAGGGCCTAAAATGTAATTTTTAAATACCTATGTTATTGGTCCTATCAAAAAGTACTACATAACAAAAGTTATAGAGGATACAATTTCCGGTCATTTATGTATTATTCAGTTTTAACGTACCGACTATGATAAGAGTGGTATTTCAGAGTCGGAAGGAAACTAAATGTGAAGACCTACAATATCGAAAGCGCATAACATTGATCAACAATAACATTACATTGACCATTGTTTGTTGTGATGTTCTTTGTCTCATATGCTGCCTCTCAACTCCGATAGATGGGATTACTGCTGCGTACCGAGTATAATAGCCTGACTGAATATTGGCAGGAAATAGCGGGGGGAATTAGAAAACTTTCTTCTTTAGTGTGCCATTCCTCTGGTTCATACATTTTCTGATACAGTTGGTACGTAATACACTGGTTCATCATAGTATTCCAGCTATTCGATCCCTACTCTGACGTGCTGTTTTGAATGATCAGTGGGCATACTTAAGGCAGATGCTCACTTAGTAGAGTAGTAGTAGTAATAATGCCTGGTCTAGAATAACAATTAAGGCTATTCCAAATTATAGCACCACAATTCACTAAATAACTCAAAATTCAACCCTGAAAAGAGCTGTTTCTTAAGAAAAGCTTCTTCCTCTTCATTTTTATTAAATTCTACATTCATTTTATTCCAAATTAGCAGTGAAGAGGGAGATTCTCCTCTGGCTTGGAGGAAAAATTTGCCTCAAAATCAGATTTTTCCGCCGCCAGTGTAGTGAATTGAGATTTTCCAACTCATCAGATACTCCTAGGAAACAGATTAGTAAAAAGGCATCGTTTTGGCCCTAGGAGTCACCACTGTTCGACCCCCTCCCCGCCGAAAAGGGACAAAGAGTGTTCACGGCTCACGGCAGTCTGCGGCTTGGTCATTCCAGCTCTGGAACTTTGGGCTGTTAGATCGGCAGCTTAGTCCTGTTCGTTAAAGGTGAGAAAATGTGTGGTTTTTCATTCGTTTGAGTATTTCATATGAAAGCATTGCTTTTAATCGCGCCATTCCTACTGACGTCATTGTAATGACTTATGTTCATTTCAGTTGGGAAAACCACTAAGACAGTAAGAGGATGTAAAAAGGCAGGTGGAGAGTGAGTGTCTACCATTAAAATGAAAGCTCCCCAACCTGATTGTGACTGATGGTATGCAAGCGTGTCTACCATTACAGTGAAAATTCCCGAACTCAGTCTTCATATGAGTAAAGATGTTTGGTGACTTCCCCGTCGCGTTTCTAGGGCAATGTTAAGAGCTGTGCAATTTCATACATACTTGCTCACAACGTGTACACCACCTAACCTAGAAATCTGTATAGAATGTAGAATTCCGTTGCGAAGCACAGGTACATCAGCTAGTTATATAATATAATGAAGATCTCACGAGGAGAAGAGTAACATAGGATGAAGTGGAGAGGAAATAACTATACCAGGACAGAATTCAGTGGAGGCATATCGTTCACAAAGTTCCTACCCGGCTTGCTGGAAGGAAATCCTGATGATGATGATGATTATATAATATATAAAATAATAAAATAAAATAAAAATACATAAAAAGAGTAGGACTAATACATAGTAAATACATTTATGTGTTCTCTCAGACTTATTTATTTTGTTTTCCTAATATTAATGATGTACTCCTTCCTAGATACTGCTGATGAAAGGTGAAATTCAACCTCTTGAGCTTGACTTTCTTCTCCGTTTCCCCATTGTGCCTCATGTTGTGAGCCCAGTGGATTTTCTGTCAAATACGAGTTGGGGTGGTATAAGAAGTCTGTCTATGAAGGATGAATACAGGTATGTTATTAGTAATGTGGCAAACCATTATTTGTTGGTGATCAACATATACTGTAATTTGTTTTATTTTTTCTTTTCTTAGAAATTTAGATCGAGATATTGAGACATCTTCCAAACGCTGGAAGAAATTTGTTGAATCAGATTGCCCAGAAAAGGAAAAGTTTCCACAAGAATGGAAGAACAAGACAGCATTACAGCGCTTAAGTATGATGAGAGCTCTTCGGCCAGACAGGATGACTTATGCTGTGGCGTAAGATTCTTAACCCTTAGCAACTGAATAAGTTTACCTTATTGTAATTATTTTTGTGGGAAAGTGTAGGTGTATACACATCCTTAAAAAATGTCTATATTTATTTGTATCTGAAATAAAATACTTTTACATAATTACACAAATATAGACTGCCTGGTGGCCATGGTGTTAAAGTATTAAGTCTGCCTGTGGTTAGCCAGTTTGAGTCGGTGGAAAACTTATCACCATCAGAATGTTGGCTGACAGGGTAGAAGAGGTGGTCATGTACAGTTTGTGATGGGTTACCACACCCGCCTTTTCTGCTGTACCTAAGCTTCACCTTCTCTGCCTAACATTTATGTCACTTTTTAAATTTATTATTTATTTATCGTATGGCATTTTGTACTGAGTGTGTCCGAGGACACTTTCAGCTTTGCCTGGTTCAGGTATTTCTATTTAACACCCATTCGTGACTCGTGCATGTGGGTGTGAGATGATAATGAGGTAGGGAGAGGGTGAAACCTGCTGTCAGCACATATCATACTCCTATAGAATAACACCAAGGGGTTTGCTAAAGGCTTAACGTCCTCATCCAATGCATGAATCACCTTCAACAGCGTCACATGCCTTCAGTCCATGTGAACACTGCCTGATAGAAGAGCAACCGACAGGCAAGGTTTGTAGAAGTTTATTGTTCTACAGGGGCTAACTCACAAGTAAGTACTGACAGGTGATTGCAAGACAAATCTTTATTTTAAAACTTCTTATGCAGATGCTTGGGTTTTTTCAAAAATTCATTACTTCTAACAGGATAAATATAGAACTATGATATTTCATATCAATAAAACTTAAAATCTGCTCTTTTTGAATAAATGGAGGAATCAGAAGGAATATTAACAACAGTTCCATAAATAAATGAAGTATGTAATAATAATTTATTGTTACAAAAAATATTTGTACATCATCAACGGCAGTGGCAGCTGCTACCCATTTCCAGATATACAAATTTTCCTGCTTAAAATTCACTAGCACTCCGTGCTGTTTGTGCTTGTACTTTTCTTGACTGTGCAGGCATGAAACATGTGTCTGCACAGATTGCACTCGATGGATGTGGGGGGACAAGGCTACATCTGGTGGAGTATCTTACAAAATTGTACAAAATTATGTTGGTATCCTCCTAGTCAATACTATAACATTTTATGTCCAATTAAGACTAAACTGGTGGAGTATGCGTACCTATCGTTTCAGATATGAAAACTGTTCAGAGACTCTCCAGATTGATAAAACCCGACAACAACAGAGTTTCTAATGGAAAGAACCATAGAAAGCATCCGATGCAGGTCAGACTTTGGCCATATGACCAAATTACCCACTCCATCTCACTCAGCATTAGGCTGAATCATGTTAATCCATTCTTTAGTTCAAACCTTCCTAACAAAACCTAATAACTTATGAAAGGAATTCCCCTGTAAGTAGGAGCATGGAATATGTCCTCAGTATCCCTAGCTTGCTATAACAAATGACTAAAGCCAGGATGAGTGGCTCAGACAGTTGAGGCACTGACCTTCTGACCCCCTACTAGGCAGGTTTAATCCTGGCTCAGTCTTGATGATGATGATGATGGTGATGATGATGATGATACTTCTGTTTAAAGGGGCCTAACATCTGAGGTCATCAGCCCCTAATGGCTCAGTCTGGTGGTATTTTAAGGTGGTTTCCCATTTTCACACCAGGCAAATGCTGGGGCTGTACTTTTATTAAGGCCACCGCCGCTCTCTTTCCCACTCCTAGGCCTTTCCCGTCCCATCGTCGCCATAAGACCTATCTGTGTCAGTGCGACGTAAAGCAACTATCAAAAAAAATGGCAAGTAAAAGAACTCCTGTGGGACTAAATTCCAGCACCTCGGCATCTCCGAAACCTTAAAAAGTAGTTGGTGGGACGTAAAACAAATAACATTTTTATTATTATTCAAATTACTAAAAACTAAGCCTCCCCAGCGACTCTCAACTTGGGAGCTTGAGCTTGGCAACCATGAGGCTCTTGGCTGTGTCTGATATTCTTTGAACTTGATTGCACCAGGCTCCTCACTTTCATCTTCCTTTCCTATTTGACCTCCCATGGTTAAATCTTGTTCCCATTCAACCCCAGTGATATTAGGTATATGAGGCCTAAGGAATCTGTGACCCTTCCCATTCTTTGGCCGATTCTTCAAAGGGTCGAAACTTTTTTTTTCACTTCAGGTTAGAGTTAAGGTTGAATGATTACCTACAGTAGTTTTACTTCCACTTAATACAATAAATACCACCAACACCAAAATTGGCTAGTAAGTTTGAATGATAATATCATACTGATGTTTGTATCATAATACTTGTATTAACAGTGTTAATTTAAGTTTGTTTATTTTACTTTTGTTTAAGAATATTCAATAAAATAAATAAATAAGAATGTCTTCCCTTTGTTTTGACAGTGCATTCATTGAAGAAAATTTAGGTGCTAAGTATGTTGAAGTGCGTGCAGTGGAATTTGCCAAATCATTTGAAGAAACTAGTCCTTCTACTCCTATATTCTTCATTCTATCTCCAGGAGTTGATCCTCTAAAGGTAAGAATAATGGATTTCCTTTTGCTTAACCTCTATGATGAATTCTCCTGAAGAAGAACTCCTGTGTCTCTCTATTAGACAATCTTTCTCATCGTCCCTCAACTCTAAGGATCATAATCTCAAACGAGGGTATCATACAATCTTCTACATCTCTTGTAGTCCTCTATAGGCATGCTGCACCAATGACGTTCAACCCAGTTACTTTCTTGATAGTGTTGGATGAATGAGTGAGAATTTGCCCACTATCTCTCTTCCTGCAAACATTTCCATAGATCTAAGCTGACCTTACCATGTTCCGTAGTGTGTCCAAAGAATTGTAAAACCCTTTGTTTACACATTGATGGTAATGTGATTCAGAGGTTGAGCCTTTTTAACAACAAACTCGTTGGTGCAAAATGCTGTCCAAAGTATGTGTAACATATCTTTATCAGCACTAGAATCAATTTTTCTTCAGGTCTGTAGCCTAAAGTGCTGAAGTCTCGACTTCATAAAGGAAAGCTCATCTTCAGTGATAATGAGGTGGAGCAATCCTTCCACATAAGGGACAAATACATCATTACAGTTTGCCTGTAGGAGTTTTTCTCTTAGCCTGAAGAGTTAAGTTACCAGAATTGGAAACAACTGAACCAAAAGACGATTTCCATTTCCTTGAAGATGTCTTCGCTCGAACAACAGTCATTGTTCTTATTTTTGCTCATCTACAGTCTCATCAAGCTCTCACATTTTTTTACCAAGATAATGGACGAAGTCATTTTTGTCTCATCAGTGAAGATGAGTGCAGTACCGTATTATCTGCATAACATAGAATGGATAACTTCTTACCACCAACAGGAAATCCGCCATACCATTCCTCAAGTGCAGCTCGTGGCACCAGTGATGGTATCTTGAAATTTCCAGACAGTTCATCATTTATTCTGACCCTGGCTGAGTTAACTTCTACAAATGTCTTATCAACCAAATTTGATGCCCAACAAGACTTTCCTCATTTTCTCCAAATGAACACCGTCAAAGACCTTCCTGATTTTCAGTCAAACATTCAAACAACAAATTACTAATATTTTACTACATGAATAAAATATGTTAAGAATTTTGGTAATTGATAAGTGTGTATTTCATATTCTTGGGTATATCGCTTATCATCCGATAAGAGGTGACCTTAACCTTCATTGGATAAGTTGAGGGAAGCAAAGTTTGGAAGGAAAAAGTTGAGAAAATTTTCATGGAGATGTTCTTTAATATTGATTCTGTTTTAAATTTCTATCTTTTAACTGTGCTGTTACATCTGATGCAAATTGCCATTTCTAATTAATGGATAACATTAATTCTTCTTCTTCTTCTTCTTCTTCTTCTTCTTCCCCTTGCTGGCCTTTTCCCAATTTTTTGGGCTAGATGCCTTTCCTGAGGCCAACCTTTTCTGGAGGGATGTATCTACCATTACAGTACGTGTTTCTGTAGTGGGTGGCATTGTAATCTGTTGTATGTAAATAAAGATATATTGCTCATGGGCTGCAATAGTGGCACAGCTCAAAAAATACAAGTTTGGAGTTAATGCACTCTCCAGCATTAGTCTGCCTTCTGGTAGCAACATCAGCATATCTTGTAGTTCAACATTCCATCAGAAAATGGCAGAAATGCCACTGTTGTATTTTCTGCAACATTGGCTGCAATACTGGTGCTTCTCAGTTTGCACCTGGAGCTCGGCAGTCGTGTAGCCCATTCTTTTCATCAATAGTGACACACTAAGTTGAGCCAGTGTTGCAGAAGAATTTAATTTTTCTCTGCAGTCCGTCCAAAAGTTTAAACTCGTTCATCTCAGAACTTTTTTCTTTTTGTTTTCTTTTTCTTTTCCTTTTTGAGTTGCAGCACTTCTGTAGCCCACAAGTGAGATATTAAAATGAACACAAACAGCCAATCCCAGATGGTTAAAATCCTTGGCCAAGATGGGAATGGATACTGGGACCCTCTGAACTGAAGGCCAGTACACTGACCATTCAGCGAAGGGAGATGGACTTGTTTTGATAAACTTAGATGTATGCTTGTTTCAGGGATACTAGATTGATTCTCTTGTAGACAAGCAATTTAACACATTGGCAATGAGATGGCTCATTGTTTGATCTTGTGCTGCATACTGGCTGAGATATCTAGCGGAAGATACAGGCTTGAGTAAAATGTAATAGCAATGTTTACACTTGAGATCAGTTAATGATACTTGCTGAAGGGTCTTTCTTCTGATACGAGTATTTCTTCTTGGAACATAAGAAAAAGTTGAGCAGTTTGTGAAATACAGTAAAACCTCATTAAGACATTTCTGCAAGGGACAAGGAAAGAGAACATGTTAAGCAAGAAATTATCCAACAAGGATATGTAAATATTTGATATGATTTTTCAACAAGCATCCATTTTACATCATATTACAGATACAGTGTAAAATATAGGCTATCTACTCTTTCTAAAGTTGAGAGTATTAAAAGAAGTGAAAAAGATGAGAGAAAAAATACGATAACCTTTTCCAGTGGAGCTTATTAAAAAACAGTGTATTAAGAGGTGTATAAAACACCAGGCAACAAATATGAAAATAATTGTACAGGGGCCCATAAAATATCAGCATATTATTGCAGATCATACACTTTCTAAAACAAATGTTATCTGATGCCTTATATTTTGGAACAAGGGGTGACTAAACATTGTTTTCTGGTCACACTCTTCGTCCATGAATTATTTTGAGATTAAACTTGGCCATGTGCGAGGGAATGACTTTGACCATCTTCTTGAATGCGACAACACTTCATTCGACTCGAGCATAGGCTATAACTCGAGTCGCAACTCATGTGCCACCACTGAAATTTGCAGATGCCTGTCCACTTCCTGGTTATTAATTTCATCTTAATTAGTAGGGGATTTCACAACCTTTTTTAGTATCCATAACTGGACTACCACAAGATAAATATGCACCACACTAATCAACTTTGCACGATTTTGTTCCTGATCTGTGGATATGCTATCACACAACAAATATTTGCTACCCTTCACTGTATGATTAAACGCTGGCCAGAATGAAATAATTTCTAACTTCTGAATTGAATGCAAAATACAAGTACAAGCAAGCTTACTGGGTTATTCAGCAATATCACTGAAGACCAGCAAGTATAAGTGAACTTTCCTGGGGCTCATGGCTTGTTCGCTGAAAGTGTAATTTGCCCTGTAAAGTTCAGGAATGAAAGAAGTGAATAGAAGAGTTCAGTCTGTGTTGTGTGATAAGAGGATGCCAACAAATCTCAAAAACAAACAAATTGTTCACTCCTCACTCATACATGCATCAGAAATAGTGCCTGTGAGCATAGCACTGAAAAGGAAACTAGAGGTTGTGGAAATGAGGCCAGTAAAATGGGTTCGAGGAGTGACAAAATACAGTGGACTGGGGAATGATTTGGTGAGGTATAAGAAGCATCAGTAAGAAGTCCGTGTCTCGATTATGATGATCTGATCACATAATGAGGAGAGTTGACAGTTACATAGGAAAATGATATGACATTTATGACTGGATGAAGTGAGTAAGACAAAATCCACATCAGCAACCATGCAACTCACAGGACTTTTTTTTTTTGCTAGTGGCTTTACGTCGCACCTACACAGATAGGTCTTATGGCGACGATGGGACAGGAAGGAGCTAGGAGTGGAAAGGAAGTGACCGTGGCCTTAATTAACGTACAGCCCCAGCATTTGCCTGGTGTGAAAATGGAAAACCACAGAAAACCATCTTCAGGGCTGCCGATGGTGGGGTTCAAACACACTTTCTCCTGAATATTGGACACTGGCCACAATTAAATGTCTGCAGCTATCAAACTTGGTACTCACAGGACTGATTAGACTGAAAAAGATGAAGAAGTATTCTGTTTGCAGAAATCTGGAGAGTAGAGGATGAGGATGTATGTTTGGAGCTCAAAAGCAATCACATTTTTATCTCTTGTTTCTCAGATACAATATACAGTACTGTAGTATTGCTCTACCATGTAGTTACTGATTTTTCTGCTAACTCATTCCTTAATATGAAGTCCTACCGGGCGAGATGGCCATACGGTTAGGGGCACGCATCTGTGAGCTTGCATCCAGAAGACAGTGGATTTGAACCGCTCTGTTGGCAGCCCTGAAGGTGGTTTTCTATGGTTTCCAATTTACACACCAGACAAATGCTGGGGCTGAACCTTAATTAAAGCCACGGCCACTTCCTTCCCACTTCTAGGCCTTTCCTATCCCATCGTCGCCATAAAACCTATCTGTGTCAGTGCGACATGAAGGAAATTGTAAACAAAACAAAAATATAAAGAACCTAATAGTTAGTTTGGCTCGTAACTCTTTTACAATCTTAAAAATAATTTCTCAATAAGTCTTTCCCTTTTCACCATTGTGATCTATGTACCTTACTATTTCTCCTTTAACACATGGGTGACGGACCCCGAGAAATCTCGGTTTTATTCACGACATTGTTTTCGGTCTTCCTGTGACATCTCTTGACCATATATTGAACTACTTCGAACTTGCACATTGAGTATAATAAATCGTAGATGTATATCTGCCACTTTTATTTTACTCACGGCCTCTTTTATTCTTTCATTTAGTTTCGAAACGTCGACTTATTTTCTGCCGGTTCAGTCAATGACAAGATGGAGCGCCCGCGGAATACGATGTTAGCTGACGACGATAAGAATTATATGCTGATGATCGTTCAAATGGATATAGTGATAATGAATTAGTGGAAACTGAATGTGAGAGTGATAGTGGAAGTGATATTCAAGCCTCTACACGCCATAATTTACCTAGTGTGCTTATTTATTTCAATGACTCTGACGACGACAAAGATGTAAACATTAATGATGTGTTGTTGAATTAACACACATTTGCTTCCTTATCTTAGATATGTTTAAGTACTACTTGGGGCATTGATGTGTACTCATACCAACTTTAAAGATAAAATCTTGACTGGTTTAATATTTATCTGCATTTTATAATCAAGTGCATCCTAGTATGCTTAGTAGAAAAATATCCGGTCCACAGGGTATGTGACAAGCTCAAGCATCCGGTCAGCAATGTGTTAATATTCATTGTCAGCAGAGAATGCAGTAGCTTTATCTGTGATGATGATAACAAATATAATACAAGAATCATGGCACAATAGCCCATTAAGACCTTGGCCTTCCAGGACAACTGCTGCTCAGCCAGATGGCCGGCAGACACTAGAATGCCATGTGCAAAGTAATGCAGCTCATGCCAGCTCAGTTCTGGTGAGCTAACTTGTCATCATGACACCTGTGAGACCTACAGTGTCACGTGCACCACATTGTGGCAAGCTGAATTGTAGCTTGCCAAGTTGGACTAGCCTGAATCCAAGGCTACAGCATGTGATATGACTATTAGACTATGTGGTAGCCATGCTGCCAGTGTCAAGCCATTTCAGTTGTGGTATGACAATAGACATTTCGACGAAACTGCCGAAGTTTGGCATGAGTTCTGCTGAAAGATTTTTTCAGCAAAACAAGACCAGTCATCACTGAAAAAAGAAGTGCAATTAGTCCTCAGGCTGAATGGATCCTGTTCCAGACCTCAGTTCAGAATTGAAATCCTTGGACTAGCTGGGAATCAAACCCAGGATCTTTGAGTATGAACCAGTGCACACACTTATTTTGAAAGGCTATTGAACCTCACTTTTGTACTGTGAATCATTAGTATGTCCCTGTGTTCTTATGTTACAGTGTTTACTCACATAGTTAACACACTGTCTAGAGTAAAAAATATAGGTGATAAATCCAGCATGCAATTCTGACAAAGAATTTAATTGCTAAGAAAGGAGATCAATTAAATATATGCATAATAATTAGAAAAATCATAAATTGATCATCATTTGGTGTAAAAATATCACATCAGTTTTCTTCTAAATGCTCAAGATCATAAGCTTACATCTTGCAAGTTGAACACACAGGTTTGAAGTATTCCTTGGGTGTGGGAAGAATTTTCTTCCCATTGCAAGCTGATAATAGCACCTGAAGCAAAATAAATACACATTAGCTAAAGTATCAATGGCATCTGTACACAATGGCATACCAGCAGTATGCTATTCATCATCGCTACTGCAGGAAGAACTGTTAATCTTATTACTATGGCATCTTTTCACAGCAAATTATCTTCACTCTCATCTAATATATTCAAGATTCCTGTTTTCTTCAAACTGTTTTCAATTACCTCAGAGGAATTCATTTCATGAGAAATGCCATATCCAGCATAATCCAACAACACTATGTATTCCAGAAATTTGGCTTCTACTTGTTGAAACTTGCCAGGCTAGTCAGCACATTAGCTCGCTGCTCTATTCCAGCTCACCGCTTGGTGGGATGGGCTGGATTAGCTCAGATGATATGACAATCCGCCAGCTCAACAGATACAAGTCAACTCATCAGAAGTGTGTAGGGATGAGCTTCAAAAGCATGATACATGCCTCTGGCCTCATCGTTAGTGTGCCATCCTCAGCCATATTAGATGGCTTTCTTGATTGGATCTACTGCCTCTCTTATCAGACAGCCCCTCAGTTGATCTCATGAGGCTTGAATGAACACTGTTCCAGGTCTCAGTTCAGAATTAAGATCCTTGGATGGCTGGAAATTGAATCTAGGACCTCCAAGTAAGAAGCCATCATGCTTACCTTACACCATGGGGCTGGCTATAACAACAACAACCAAGTGCTTTATCCAAACCTGACATTGGTTACATAGTCACCAAGCAAGTTGGCTTGCGGTTAGGAGTGTGCAGCTGTGAGCTTGCATTCGGGAGATAGTGGGTTCGAACCCCACTGTCGGCAGCCCTGAAGATGGTTTTCCCTGGTTTTCCCATTTTCACACCAGGCAAATGCTAGGGCTGTATCTTAATTTAGGCCATGGCCGCTTCCTTCCCACTTCTAGCCCTTTCCTATCCGATCGTTGCCATGAGACCTATCTGTGTCAGTGCAACGTAAAGTTTTTAAAAAAGTTACATAGTCATTGCTAACAGCTAATCCAGGGGCCACTGATAAGGCATCCTGAGCTGGAATTTACATGTGGGAGGGTCACCAGTTCCTTTCCACTCCCTCTCAAGCAAACAACACTCAGGCTACCGATCTGAGTAATAACCACATCTAGTGTTGCTAAAGTTTGGAGCTCTGACAAGACACAGTGATCCAACCTTTCTACATGATGAATTTATTTTCAACCCTTTTCACAATATTTATTAAAATTGTAATGCTCTTTTTGCAATTTTTGCAGGATGTTGAAGCATTGGGATTCAAGTTGGGCTTTACTATAGATGTTGGAAACTTCCACAATGTGTCCCTTGGGCAAGGGCAAGAAGTTGTAGCTGAGGAGGCAATGGATATTGGAGCAAAGAGTGGACACTGGGTTATATTACAGGTAAGCTGCAGTTCTATCTTTTTATATTATTTTATTGGTAAATTTCCAGGACCCCAGGGCTCTCAACTTGGGAGCATGGGTTGGCGACCATTGGACCCTTAGCAGAGTCCTGGCACTGCTTCCACTTACTTGTGCCAGGGTCCTCACTTTCATCTATTCTGTCCGACCTCCCTTGGTCAACTCTTGTTCATTTCTGACCCCAACGTTTTAGAGAATTCAAAGTCTAGTGAGTCTTTCAATTTCACACCCTTCGTGGCCCTTGCCTTTCTTCATCCATTAAATCATTTTTTGAAGTGACGGACCCCTTCTTTTTTCTTCTTTTTCTCTCTGTCTACCCCCTGGGGGTGGGGGACACAGACGAAAAATACACCCACAGTATCCCCTTCCTGTCGTAAGAGGCAACAAAAAGGGGGCAACAAAGGTATGATTGTATTAGAACCATCAAACTAGTACCATCACACAGGGAATACCATGGGTTGCCTTTACTTGCGAGTAGTACCACTATGTTAGGTACACAATAGACTTTTGATAAGTAGCAACAGAAGGTGAGTTTGTATGGGTTTTCCAGTACCCGTGATTAGTACCACTATATCAGCGACACCATGGGTCTGCATTGCCTATGATTAGTACCCACTTTATGAGAAACACCACGGGAATACTGGCACCCGTGATTAGTATAGCTAGGTGAGGAACACCATAGGTTTGCGTTGCCTATGAGTGGCGCCATTATGTGAGAAACACCATAGGTCTGCATTACCTGTGCGAAGTACAATACTTGTGAGTAGTACCATAATGTGTGGAACACCGTGAGTCTACGCTAGTTTTGATTAGTACTGCAACTTGACAAATACCATGGTTCTACTTTACTAGCGATAAGTACCATTATGAGGGGCCGTTGACCTGGATTTTGGACCCCTTGAGACAACAAGCATCCTCATTTCAGGATTGTGCTTTAAAAACAGTCCCTTGGTTAGTAATACTATTGTTTATGATAGTTTCTGGGTCGGATCCACTGATTGTTTTAAAACCATATCCATTCATTCACTCTACATCATCACTTTTTTTATTCTGGTCAGGGGATGATTTTGAACTTTTAAACTGTCATTACATTTTGTACGATTAGAGGCCAATGACATAGATGTTAGGCCCCTTGAATCAACAAGCATCATCATCATCATCATCATCATCATCATCAAATTTCCAGTAAGAGATGATGTTCATCATCAACATTTTCCCTTTATACATATGACCTAGTTGGGTCAAATATCTGTCCTCTTCATTTGATTCTTTCTTTGCCACTCTTGAAGCCAGGTTGAGAAGCTCAGATGTTAGAGTGCTGGCTGATCTGAGTCTAAGTTGGTGGGCTGCCATTTTTGATAGATAGGCTCTCCCCTTATTGATTCAGATTCTGTCCTATGTTCCTGGCCTTTTTTCCACCTATATTCTCTTTATCTTTTTGTTTGGCTCTTTACTTTTCCCAACTTTCTTCTTATCCTACACTTCCAAAAAGCAAAAGATTGGAATCGCAGGAAAGAAAGAGCTGGAGCAATGAATGGTGCTCTCTTACGATCCTCTGCTGTTAAAACTAGAATGTGCTATCACTGCTACAGAGTTTGTAGGTCTTGAACTGGACTGATCAGCCATTTGAGAAGATATATTTGATTCACAAACAACTTATTTATGTTCGTGTGATGAATAAATGCCTGTGATGAGATGATGATGTTGACACTTTCCAGATCAGGTGACCCCTCAAGGAATGTTGAAGCTTGCCCTGCTGACAAAGATGGAAAGAAGAAAGGAGCTCATTATGGGCTGAGGAGAAATGAATTAAGAAGAACTGGGATTACGAGTGGTGGTGGTGATTATTGTTTTAAGAGGAAGTACAACTAGGCAACCATCCTCTACATAACACTAATCAGAGAGAAAAAATGGAAGGGTTTCGACACTTCAAAAAATGAAGGTATCAGCCAAAGAAAGACAAGGGCCATGAAGGGCGTGAAAATGAGGGACTCCCTAGCCCTTGCAAGCTAATAGTGTCAGGGTCAGAAAAGAACAAGAGTTGACTTAGGGAGGTCAGATAGGATAGATGAAAATGAGGAGCCTGGCACGAGTAAGTGGAAGCATTGCCAGGACTCAGCTAAGGGCCCTGTGTTTGCCAAACTACTTCCCCAAATTACAAGCTCCTAGAGCCCCATTTAGTTGCCTCTTACGACAGGAGACTGAGTGAGTGTTATTCTACTGCCCCCACCCACCAGGGGACTTACATTCTTACACTACCCAGGCAAAAAAATTGGCTAGAACAGGGGTTTCCAATTAGTAAGGACTTAACACGTTCAATACCTGCTTCTGAGTGGGGCACTTGAATGCCTGGACCAGCCATTTTGATGCCCGGCCCTCTTGACGTGCATCACTTAATACAATTTACAATTACTCCTAAACTATAAATGTTAGAAAAATGTTACTTTGTGCTTACCTCTAGTAAATATTTAGGGTGTGATATCTGGTGTAATAGGTTTCAAAATATGTCTAATTTTACACAGCCTATCTGTACTGTCGGCATAATGATTACTGTCACCGAAGTGAAGAAATGAAAGAATATGAAGGAACCGTGTTCGGAACATCGTATTAGAAAATATCGGAGTATGAAAAACAGAGTCTTCGGTCCAGTACATATTTATATCAGGATTTTGGACTAATCGGTTTCCACGATTGCATGATCGAATTATTTGTGAAAGGCCGGAAGCGCCACACTTGACTCGCGTAGAGATTGGTCAGCTCACAAACATTCTGATAAAATTCGTCATTCAAGAAAGTACTCACGTAACTCATAATATCCTGCTCATTTTCTATTTGAACCTTTATACCTGAATTCTCTGTAAATGGTGGAACGGGTGGACAATAACTAGGATGATATGTATCAGGCACTTCACTTTTCTCTATAGGCCTATCGGATTCGGGAATCGGAATTTCCTCGTCACTCTCACTTTCACTATCTGAGTCTATTTCAGGAATAAGTTCATCACCAGAATATTCATTGTGAAAAATATTTAATAATTAATCTTCCGTAAGAAACTTTGTTTTATAAGCCAATATACTACACTTGGTAAGAACAACACGCACTGCATTGGAATCTCAAGTACCGTCTTGACGCGCGAGGCAATGCTGAGATATTCCCGCTAAAAAAGCTAAGATAAACATGAGCCCACTCAACACGAGGGTCAAACACATTCCTGCTACAACCAGTAACGCTGACTACGATGTAAGAATCCATAGATGACGAATATAAACAGCATTGCTTCGCGCGGAATATTAAACGTCTTACGCCATCCACGGCCTGCAGCATAGGAGCAAGCTTAAACGTCTTACGCCGTCCACAGTCCGCAATGAGTTAAGGGCCACATTGGAAATGGTAGGCAAGATCGTGGGCTGCACTTTAACAGTAGGCTAATTTTTGTAAAATTGCGCAAGAAAAACAGAGGTACCAGTATGATATAACATGCATAGTTCAAATGAAATGAAGGTTTAATGATTATAATTGCTTAAAACGTAATTGCATAAAAGAGTGAAATTAAACACTGTTATACCCAGGGCAATTGAATTTGAAAGAAGAACACCAAACAATGTCAGTTCATTTTAATTAATATTTGACAAATTGCAAAAAAGTAATAAAAAATAATATAAACAACGGGTGAGTTGGCCATGCAGTTAGGGGCGTGCGGCTGCGAGCTTGCATCCGGGAAATAGTGGGTTCGAGTCCCACTGTCAGCAGCCCTGGTTTTCCATGGTTTCTCCTTTTCACACCAGACAAATGCTGGGGCTGTACCTTAACTAAAGCCACGGCCGCTTCCTTCCAACTCCTAGGCCTTTCCTATCCCATCATCGCCATAAAACCTATCTGTGTCGGTGTGATGTAAAGCCACTAGAAAAAAAAAATAATAAAAAAAGATACCAAAAGACAAACTGAAATTAATAATGTAATCAAAACAAAACTTAAAGGAGGACAATTTAGTGGGAGTAGTGTGAAGGGAACAGCGATATACAGTTGTAAGAGCCAGGAGAACTTCCCTGAAAATTTCCTCAAGTGTGCATCCGTGTGTACCAGTCAGTACTGCCAATGAGAGAAGACCAAAGAATTGAAACCGCTTCTTACACCAACGGCAGTTAAAGTATTTCGTGGTGTTCATTGCATGTTACGTTGCATAAAATTTCCACAGCAAGGTTGGTGTGGAGTTCAAGAATTGGTATGGATCCAATAGCCATTTTTATAATGGTTAAGACCCAGCACTGGCATTTGTGAGGACTCATTTTCTGCCAAAGTTTGGATTAAAATTTTTTAAATAAAAAATAATCTATTCAGACCAAGTGAATAAATGAAAACAAGAAATAATGTTAAAGAATGAATTAGTTGTGACTTTGGTCTATAAAGGGCATTAACATTAATACATTTTTGAATGAGCTACGAAATATTTTTGTAAATTTTCTTCACATTTCTTAAAATATTTCTTTTAAAAACACTCACGGGTTGCCATTTGGAAACCCTCAGGCTAGACAGTAAGAGAAATGAAATTTAAGAATGTTAGAATAGAAATGAAGAAAATGGAGCACAGACACCTCTCAGGCAACTTGGGGGACACTTTGTTAGTCTGGCTCTACACCGAGACCAATTCAGCATGGATAATCCTGAGCTGGCTCAGCCCTCAAGAACAACAAACACATGAGCCCCCACACCAACATCCTTGGTGTCCCTAGAGGGGGTTGATGAGAGACCCTGTCTATTGGATGATGTGGAGACTGTCCTTGTCCTACTGTGTTTTAACTTCCTCTTCCAGTGCTGACTTCTCTTTGTATTTAATTTGTGTTTCTGTTGATGATGTTCCTATCCTTTAGTATAACTGTTGAATTAACATAGTTCATAAAATGTGTTATTTTCTAGAACATTCATCTTGTCAAGAAATGGCTGCCACAGCTAGAAAAGAAGTTAGAGCTTTATGGTACTGGGTCTCATCCTGATTACCGCATGTTTATGAGTGCTGAACCAGCAGCAACTCCTGCTGCACATATCATTCCTCAGGTATGACCTTTCTACTTGTATCATGTGCACCTTAAAAACCAAACTTATTGCCTCTTGAATGATGATGCTGTTTTTGTGGTGTACTCATTGTCAAACATAGGAGACAAATGATAGTCTCCATTTATACAGTTCTATTCTGCTTCAGAATGATCATTTTAAATGAAAAGTTTCTTATTCATTTTGTCAACATTTTGATTTTTCTGTCAATAAAACACTGTGTCCAAAGTAAGTAAGTATTTATTTATTTATTTATTTATTTATTTATTTATTTATTTATTTATTTATTTATTTATTTATTTATTTATTTATTTATTTATTTCCATGAGTAAATAGTCAGTGTCATGGCCTTCAGTTCAGAGATTCCCAGGTTCATTTCCCAGCTGAGTCAGTTTTAGCTACATCTCGTTAATTCCTCTAGCCTGGGGACTCTGTGTAAAATGTTTGTCTTCCCCATCACCCTCCAACCACTACAGACACACAAAGTAATGAATAAGCCTACATCATCCCTCCTGGCATCGGGAAGGGCATCCAGCTGTAAAACAGGACCAAGTGTACAGGTGTGACACAATTCACATCCACAACTCCTCAAGGTATTGGATAAACAAGAGAGAAAGAAGGAAATGCATTAATTCACTTACTTAGTCAATTGTGGTAGGGACAAGCAAGTTACATAAAAGTAAGTGGTATAGCAGTACAGGATGTAGTTAACATGAAATTTTGTACACTTAACATGAAAATAATTTAGGTGTGGAAGCATAGTGCTCTAGCCATTCATCTTCTGATGGTGTCCCATGTTTGAATCCTGGTGGCTTCTAGTGGGAATTTTGTGGGCTATACCATGTCTCAAGATTTCCCTCAGCATAGTTGTGAGGTACTTCTTTTTCCTCTTGTTTTACGTTGCACCAACACAGACAGCTCTTATAGTAACAATGAGATAGGACAGGGCTAGGACTGAGGAGGAAGTGACTGTAGCCTTAATTAAGGTATACAGACCAAGCATTTGCCTGGTGTGAAAAACGGGACACCACAGAAAGCCATCTTCAGGGCTGCCAACCTTGGGATACTTTGAAAGATAGAGGGTATTATCTGCATCCTCTCAAACAAATCCTATGGTGCAGTAGCCCAAAGGGGCCCTAGTAACTCCTCATTTGTTCTTATGTAGACTAAGTGGACTTCAAACCAGCTCTCAGATCCAGGTGAAAATCCATGATCCGGCTGGGAATTAAAGTTGGGAACTTCTGGTAAGAGGCTGGCTTGCTACCCTAGATCATGGGGCCGGCAATTTCTCACAAACTGCAGGAACTAGATGGTAACAACGAACATGAAATTACCAAAATTTCTCGTGCTGGTTGAGATGTGTAAACAAGAACATATGTGTGATATTCTGCTTTTATGAGAGATGAAAGCTTATACTGTATTTCCAGCACATGATTCAAGGCAATACCTTTATCTTTTTCATTTAATTCTGCTATCTTGAAAATGTAACAATATGCTGAAGAACATCTATTTCTTCTCAGCCTCACTTAAGCTCATCTCTGCTACCCAGCTTCATCAGGAATATTTTGAGAGCTTCATTCCTGATGTAGGAAATGTGTGATGAGTAAATAGACCAGACTTCATGGATTAGGTGGGACAGTCCCACTTTTAGGCATTTTGTCCTGCTGTCCATCAAAGAGCTCAGTGAATGTCTAACCCAGGGCCTCTCAGGGTGTATGCACCAGTGTATTGCGTAGTGCAAGGTGCAAAAAACAACTTCACTTGGTTGACCAGACTGCAGACCCCCACTCCTTGATTTGGAGCAATAACACTGTCACTCTCTTTCCCCGCGTCTGTCTCGCTCGCTCCGCCTGTCTCCCTCTTCCTCACTTGTTCGGTAGCGCTCCAAATCCGAGTTGAGCCAAACTTAGCAGAGTCGCCCCGAGACGAAGTGCTGGTCCGAGCCGAATGGGAACAATGCACTGTGCACAGGACCTCTGCACCTCAGTTTGCACGCATGAGATTTTGGGCGTTTGAGAGGCCCTGGTTTAACCCGTTCCCTGTTATGGACAATAAATTGTCATCAAACAGGAGATGCCTGCCACATGTTATGGATGTAGATTTATTGCAAATTATTTTGATCAAATGTGCATTGTATTTTACTGAATGTTTTGGAGAAATACTTTTCTTGAAATAAAAATAAAATGTATTTTTATCTTACCTTTTTAGTATGGTATGCCTCAAAACAGGGATTGAAGCACAAGGGCACATTTCTGCAGGCAGCACACATTGTTCTTACATCTTTCCTAACACCTATTTCCTGATACAAAACAAATCGCCAACTAGCATATTTTTTCTTGCCTGTGGATGGAATCTTGGAGATAAAATTTCTCTCTTTTAGCCTATCACCAAAGATGAAATCAATTTCATTGTCTAGTACATCTTCACCAAAATAATTTCTGCATCACTAACATTTACTATACGTCGCGAACCACTCGACTCAACATCTTTATCCATTTATCGTGCTGACTTGTCAAAGACACACTTACAAGTGATAGTGATCTGATTTAAATTTTCAAGGCATATTATTTGTATAATATCATGAGCTCATTATAGGTATGTATGTTTATTTTTGTAATCTCATATGCCATATTACAAGATAAGCAAGTGTGTCAGATAGCGTCTGTCTACACTTGAAATTCATAGTGAGAGCTAGCAAGCATATCTAATTCAGAATGAGGAAATGATATTGCTGACATTCAACTCCATATAGGTTTCTTCCATAAGGAAAACAGAAGTGTTTGGGCATGTAGATTATACAGCTGAACCCAAATTTTTAACTACTGTTAGTATTTTCTTGCATACAATTTCTCGAATAGAGAAAGATAGAAGACAGTGGAGAAACATACATTCTCAAAACATGTTCGAGTAATTATTATATATTAAATTTTTTTATTAGTATTTATTTATTTTATTTATTTATGACACATGTCTGTAACAGAGTTGCACTCCAATTACAACCGACATTACAAAATATAGTACAATAATATACATTGCAAAACAGAAAAAAGATCACAAAAAATTAACAACAGATTTTGAAAATTTATAATAAACAAATTTAAAAGAAAAAATGATAAAAGCAACAATAGGTTATATACAGATCAGGATTAGATATTGCTGTAATTACTGGCTCCTGACTGCATAAGTAGGAAGAGCTAAAACTTTATGTGCAAGCACACACATATGTGAACAGGTCAGGTGCATGATTAAGAGTGTAAAAATAATATCTTGGATTTTATAGACAAATAAATTCCATTTGGGTTATTGACAAAGAGATAGTGTAATGAATTCTATTTTCTTTTTGTAAGATGCCATTTGTTAAGATTTTTTAAGCATATTCACTAAAGAAAATCCAAGGTGGATAAGTGACAAGGTAGATTCTTTATCTCCTCTTCATCACTGCTGAAAACCGTTCAAGACGATAATGTTCATCATGTGGTTCTGTGTCCTCACAGAAAGTTGGCAAATGTCATGGATTAACTTTTCCTATTTTATGTTTACCATATCAGAGTTAATTGATGCTTAATCCATGCCAAATTTTAGGCATCAAAGTATTATGCAAACATTTTCAGGTTTTATGTCATTCTGAAGGTACCACTGCATATAATTAAGGTTTTGAATTTTTTCAGGGCATTTTAGAGTCTTCAATCAAGATAACAAATGAACCTCCTACAGGAATGCTAGCCAATGTGCATAAGGCTCTGGACAACTTCAACCAAGACACTCTTGAAATGTGTAGCAAGGAAGCTGAGTTTAAAGCAATCCTCTTCTCTCTCTGTTACTTCCATGCTGTTGTGGCAGAACGAAGAAAGTTTGGTCCACAAGGCTGGAACAAAGTTTATCCATTCAATGTTGGTGAGTAGTAGCTTGGTGCCTTCTACTGTATTGGAATTTGAATAAGAGTTGGAGTTCGACAGCAGACTGTGATCATCCAGCAACACACACAACTCGTCCTGTAATTCCTGATCATATAACATGCTGACTAGCCTTTTACTCTTTTTTACAGATTTGCTCTAAGTACACCATTGAGCAATGAGTGTTTGTGTTTGAAACACATGGATTATTATTATATTCACATAGCTGTCAGCTTGCATTCAGGAGATAGTGGGTTTAAGCCTCATTGTCAGCAGCCCTGAAGATGGTTTTCCATGGTTCACCATTTTCACACCAGGCAAATGCTAGCTATGCCTGTACCTTAATTAAGGCCATAGTTGCTTCCTTCCCTCTCCTAGCCCTTTCCTATCCCATTGTTGCCATAAGACCTATCTGTGTTGGTGTGACATAAAGCAAATTGTACTACTACTACATACTCTTAAGTTAACGGATAAACAAGAAAAACCTTTGCTCTTTAGTGGAAAATATTGTTGCCAACTCTGTAGCAAAGAGTTATTTTTCCTTCACCATTCAAATATTTCCTGGAAAACAGAATAATATTTTTAAATGTACAAATTGTACTTAGGTATGAAAGAAATTGAAAAAATGTAACAACATAATTTAGATATGTTTCCAAATGTTTATTTTCTTTGAAGCCCTATATAACTACATTCCTTTCACTACACATGAGAAAAATGTAATTTTAGATAATAGTGATGAAAAATATTGGAGAGAATAATAGAAAGGAGGGTTAGAGGAAGGGTGGAAAGAAATTTAGAAGAAGATCGGTATGGATTTTGACAGGGCGGTGTCAACAATAGACCCTATATTTACCATGAGATTACTGATGGAAAAACAGTGGGAAAAAGAAGATCTGGTGATGATATTCCTTGATCTAGAGAAGACATACGATAGTGTTAATAAAAAATAATTTTAAAAGGTGTGGGAAATCCTGGAAAGAAAAGGATGTTGAAGGCAATCAAGGGAACCAGTGAAAGCAATGTATAAGAATTGTTCCGGTTGTGTCTATACTCCATTGGGGAGAACAGATTGGTTTAGGAACCAAACTGGACTAAGACAGGGAAGTGTATTGTCTCCACTTATGTTTATAATGGTTATGGATGAAATTCTAAAGGAAACAAAAGCAAGATATGGAGGGGATATGAAAATATTGTTGTTTGCAGATGACATAGTTATCTGAGTTAACAATACAGAACAATACAACAATACAAATACAGTGTGAAAAATCAGTGTGGAGAAGAGCAAATCAGTGGTGATGACAAGAGAAAGAGAGGGAAAAGGAATCATTAGTATCAGTGGACAAAACCTTGAGGTTATCGAATACTTCAAATATTTAGGAAATTAAATAATGCAGGATGCAAGGTTGGATAAGGAGGTCAGCAGAAGTGTACAAGCAGGAAATACGTTCTACTAGATTATAAGAAACCTGGTATGGAACAGTAAAGTTCCCATGAAATGTAAAGAGATGATGTACAAGATGTATTATATACCTATATTAACGTATGCATCAGAGACTTGGACTTCGACCGCAAGAAATGAGAGTAAAATTCGGGCCAGTGAGATGAAGTTCCTGAGCAGTATGGTAGGGAAGACAAGGAGAGACAGAGTAAGAAATGTTGAGGTCAGAAAAGAGATAGGGGCAGGAAAACCGAGTGATAGAATGGAGAAGAATAAATTGAAATGGTTGGACATGTTATGAGGATGGAGGAGGGAAAGATACCAAAACAAGTGTTGGAGGATAAGATAGAAGGAAAGAGGGCAAGAGGGAGTTCCAGAGCAAGATGGATAGAGTCTGTCATGAGCAGTATAAGAAAAAGAATACTGGACTGGAATAGAATTACTGAAGAGGAGTAGTGGAAGGTGAGGCAACAGTGGAGAAGTGCCATCAACACCTCGACCTGGCAGGAGCTGGACAAGGGGAAATGAAAATTATGATGATGAGTGATGAAAAATAGTCAAGATAGGTAATATTTATAGTACATAGGGAGGACAAACGTTATTTTAATTTGTATGACCTAAGTACTACATTTATTTCAGCAATAATTATTGTTTTGACATGGACTTATTCTAATAGAACTGACAGACCTGTTAATAGTCTGTAGCATTGTGCAAGTAGTTATTGTAGGTGAAAATTGATTAGATGACTCATATCTATTAGAAGAAGCCAGGTGTTCAGGCATAATTATTTTAGCTGTAGTCCTTTCCTCGCCTTTGATATTTGGTGGGTAAAATATTGAAAATATGTGGTAAGTAATAATGAAATTTATCAGAACATAGATAACATATCTATAACAGTACGGAAGAGGAGACTGCTATTTTTTGGACATATTTACAGAATGGACGACAATAGACTAACCAAAAAGGTCTTCCCATATCTTTGGATGAAAAAGTCAACAACAACCTGGATTCAAGAGATCAAAAAAGACTTGGAAAGAAACAACATCAGAGAGGGAAGAAGTAATAGAAAGAGGAATTTTCAGGAAGAAAGCTCTAAAGATAAAAGGATTCCAAGGGAGGGAGGCAAAGAAAACTGGCACTAAGTGGTGTGAAGAAAGAAAAAAGAAACATAGTGAAACAATGAAGGAATATTGGAAGAAAAGGAAAGAACAACAACAAAAGATGAGAACTGAAATGGGAATGTGGTCCTAACGTAAGAAGAAGAAGAAGAAGAAGAAGAAGAAGAAGAAGAAGAAGTGTGGTTCGAGATGTGCTGCAAGTCTCTCTCCAAGGAGTGTGTTTCTGCTTGGGATTGGTAATACAGATCTTATCTGTAGTCTAGTGCCATGGCATGTACGTTCCTGATCCTGGAATCTGTGGTAGTTCTCTACAAAATGTCATCAAACTTTTGCGTATAACTGTCATATGCTGGGTTGAGTAGCTCAGGTGATAAAGCACGGCCTTCTGAACTCAAATTAGCAGGTTTGATCCCGGCTCTGACTGGTGGTATTTGAAGGTGCTCAAAGACGTCAGCTTCATGTCGGTGAATTTACTTTCACATTAAAGAAATCCTGCAGAACAAAATTCTGGCATCTCTGAGAGCCATAAAAGTACTTAATGGAATGTAAAACCAATAACAAGTACATAACTGTTGAATGTTTAAAACATGAACTAAATTGAAAAATTTATCAGAAGAAAAATATTTTCATTTCCTGTGCATAGTTCGTAGTATCTGTTTATGGGTGATGGAGAAAGGGATTATATAATTGTCTAGTGCCCCACCCCATCCTATAATACCGTATTGTAATACATAATTCACAAGTGTTTAGTAAATTATCTTAAGAGACAAAATTCGACTAAGCTGGTAGAAGATATATAGTAGAGTTAGTTCTCGTCTCTTCACGGGACGTATGATAATTCCATTTCACATAGTTGTGAATCATTATACCTAAGTTTTTAATGTGGGTTGTTTTCGGTACATTGTTGCAATTACAGTGATCATATCAACATTTGCTCTCATGGAGTTTGATTTTAAATGGTCTGGTGGTTGCAATCTTTTATTGTGAGAAAAGGTACCATAATAGGTCTTATTTACATTTAGAGTAAAAAATTTACTACTCAATCATTTGTTTATTGCTATTATATTTGGTAAGTCTGGTCCCAAGATGCTTTGTTAAAAACTATTACTTTGTCATCAACACATGAGAAAATTTTAGCACCTACCTGTATATCATAAAGGTAATTTCTGTACAGTAGGAAAAACACTAGTATAAATACTGTTCCTGTGGTACTTCTGTTTCAAGAAATTTTTTATTTACTTATTTTATACTGTATTTGAACTCTTTGCATTATATGCTGTAGAAAGCTGCTATGAGATGTTGTGGGATCTACTGAATACCTACCTCATCACACTCCTGTAACAATATTGTCATTAATGCTTTCACGGCCCGTACTTAAAGACATGATACTCTATAGGCTTTTGGGCTTATGCCCTGTCAAGAAAATAAGGTGAAATTCTTAACGTTCCGCAGGGAACTGTGCCCTGCATCCTCAGAAGAAATCTCGACTGTCCGCAAGAAAGGCTTCTTAAACAATGACACTTTAAATTTGGAACGTTATAATAGAAATAGAAAATGGTACATTCAATCACCACCAGGTGGCCCCCAGGACATAGCAACACTAGCGTTCAAAGCGGAAGCTGGCCGAACCATCACAATCAGTCCAAGCGGTTCACATAATGTGTTTGCGTAACACATGACGTTGGCAGGTGTATGGCATAGATACAAGCCTGGAATGAAACATCTGGCGACGAGGAATGTACAAATTTGGAAAACACCGAGACGAAATAACAATAGTGAAGGGACCGGGAAGGGAACTACCTACGTAAATTCTTAATGGCTGGCAACCAGGTTTTACTAAATTGATAGCCGGTGTCCCTGTTGAAATTGTTAGGATTTCTACATATTTCCACAGTTTCCCGTATAATCCTGGACCTGTAGTGTCTAGTGTGGGTAAGAGCTCAAGCATCTTGGAACATGACATCATGACCCGACGATAGAGCCTGTCAGCATCGAGAAGGAATTGGGTGTTTCACACTGAACAATTTCTAAAATTTGGAAGAACAGAGAGAAAATATGATCTCATTCCAAAGAAAATTCTTTAAAAATCAAGTGGACCATGTTATCTGAGCACCGAGATAATCAATGGACCTAACTCGTCAGGCAAAAGCCAACAAAATTCCTCACAGTCCCACTCCACTAATACTGTCCTGTAAAATACAGAACTTATTTCAGTTACCGGTATGTTTTTTGAAGTTTTAACTCAATTCTGTTAATTGTAAGTGTACAGCCTAAAATTTACAGATGTGACCCTCTCTCTCTACAGTCATCGGCCGTGAGGCTCGTTGCAGCAGCTCTCCATTCTTCACATTTCTCTGCTTTCCTTTTCAGTTCGTACTAGCAGTCACATCTCATGTCATCTAATATTTGTGTCATATACTCTAATCTTGGTCGTCCTCTATAATTTTTTTCCCTCTATGGAACCCTGTATTATTTTCTTCAATAACACATTATGTCTATGTATATGGCCTATTAGATGATCCTGCCATCTTTTTATTTGTGTCATAAAACATCTTCTCAATCCTGCTCTTCTAAATACCTCTTCATTCATGACCATTTCTCTCCAGCTAATTTTCAGTAATCTCCTATAGCACCAAGCTTCAAACAGTTTCATCCTCACATTGAGATTTACAGTTTTTGCTGCAAACAGGTTCATCTTCTTAGCATTCTTAGCTTGAGCAATCTTACTCAATATCTCATGACCAACTGTTTCCATCACTCATGTTTTTACTTCCTAAGTATGTAAATTCAGACACCTCCCGCAATGTTTCGTTTCACAATGTTATCTCTCTATGTTTTATTTTTCATCTACTGCATAATGCCTTCTCCAGATCAACAGATGCTATAAACGTTGGTTTATACTTTTTATTTTGTTTTTCTATCACTTGCCTCAATGCTAATATTGCTTCATGTGTTCCCATTCCTTTTCTGGGCTGATGACCTTAGATGTTAGGCCCCTTTAAACAATAAGCAACAAGTATTCCTTTTCTAAAACCAAATTGATCTTCAGATAATTACAGATATAACATGTTTAGCAAAATATAAAAAATCAGCTTGTGCGGCTATCGCCTTTAACCACCATTGATTGGCAGTCTGTTCAGGGTTGTTATGACCGATTTTGGCTGTAGTTACTGAATATAGCATCTATTTATTTATTTATTCATTCTTTTAAATAAATTGTTGTTCTTTCAACAGGTGACTTGACAATAAGTGTTAATGTGCTGTACAACTATCTGGAAGCTAACCCAAAAGTGCCTTGGGAAGACTTGCGCTATCTGTTTGGTGAGATAATGTATGGGGGCCACATCACTGATGACTGGGACAGAAAACTGTGCATAGCCTACCTCGAGGAGCTCATGCAGCCAGCTCTGGTGAGTAGCAAATACCTTGTGATTAAATCCGTGATCATTGGTACAAATATCTCTCTTATAAACAGCTGTAGGGGAGGCACGCGCGTTGTTCTTGACCTTGCAAGGAGCACGCACATGTTCGACCTAGCATCAATAGCCAGTCTGAATCTCAGCTGTTAACATGGTGATACAGTTATCATTGCAACACCATATTTTTGTATGTAAAAGTTATTTTAAGTACGAATCGGCTGGACGGATACACGATGCATTTGTTCAACAATTTCTGGAGAAGTGCCACCTTCATGAACACAGATTCATGTAATTGTAAAGAAATTTGGAACTACTGGCTCAGTGTTCAATAAAAAACGTGCGCTCACGAACAGTTTTAACAGAGGAAAAACTAGATGACATTGGTGCGCGTCTTGAATGGTCATCGAGAAAATCACTCACAAAATTAGCACAAGTACGGATTTTGATTTCTTCTGCACACAGAGCTACAAAGTTGTTACACATCAAACCGTACAGGTTTACATGGGCCCATTGTTTAAAACCTGCTGATCCATCCACAAGGCCGGCCCCTTGGTGTAGCGGTAGCATGCCTGCCTCTTACCCGGACGCCCCGGGTTCGATTCCTGGCCAGGTCAGGGATTTTTACCTGGACCTGAGGGCTGGTTCGAGGTCCACTCAGCCTACGTAATTAGAATTGAGGAGCTATCTGACGGTGAGATGGCGGCCCCGGTCTAGAAAGCCAAGAATAACGGCCGAGAGGATTCGTTGTGCTGACCACACGACACCTCGTAATCTGCAGGCCTTCGGGCTGAGCAGCGGTCGCTTGTTAGGCCATGGCCCTTCAAGGGCTGTGGTGCCATGGGGTTTGGTTTGGGTTTGGTTTTTGGATCCATCCACAAGAGTGAGATATTGTGAGTGGTATCTTGCATCATTGAATGATCGTTTATTCGACCCACAGCTTGTGTTCTTTCCGGATGAGGCCTGGTTTCATCTTAAGGTCGTGTGAACAGTCATAACTCTAATCCTAATGGTGTTTATAAAGTCCCTCATTATGAAGGATGACACTTCCAGCATCTTTTATAAGGTAAGATTTCATATAAGATTGTATACACGCTCAAAGCAGGGCGGCCACACGTGATGTAAGTTGGGCTGAGGCAGCTGCTGTAGCGCAGAGTACAAAAACAGTGTGCTCAGTCTGGGTTTATAAGAGAGACTCTGTACACCAGGCAGAAATCAAAGGTTTGAATTTTGGTTCTTCAGACTGCTAAATGATATTGGATATCATACTTTCTCTATTCAGAAGAAAGATCAGAAGGGAGATTCAAACAGCTCAAATGAGGATTATCAGGAGCATGGTTGGGAAAACAAGGTGAGATAAGATCTAGAACAGGGATTTCCAACTTGTAAGTGTTCATGGGCCACATTGGAAACCTTATGCATGAATACAGGCTGCACTTTAATAATAGGCCAATTTTTGTAAAACTCTGCAAATAGAGCAGTATGAAATAATATGCATACTTCAATTGAAACAAAGGTTTAATTATTTTGATTGCTTAAAACACTATTTTACAATTGCATAACAGAGTGAAATTAAAAATAATTACTAATATACCCAGAACAATTGAATTTCGAAGAAGAGCACTCAACAATGGCAGTTTATTTGAATTAATATTTGACAAATGGCAACAATGGAAAAAAATACCTAAAATTAAACTGAAAATTAAAAATATAGTTAAAACAAAACTTCAAAAAGGAGAATTTAGTGGGATGCAAAGTACTCCCCTGAAAATTATAATGGTTAAAACCAAGCACTGACATCTGTGAGGAGTCACTTTCCCTAAAATCTTGGGCTTAAATAGAAAAATCAAGCAAATATTCTCTATTTAGTTCAAGTAAGTACTTAAAAATAGGAAATAGTAGTAAAGAATGAATTAGTTCTCACTCCGGTTTGTATTGGGTATGAAAATGAATTAAAAATTGATGAACCATGAAATATTTTTTGTAGATTTTCTTTATATTATAAAAGGCTTTCTGGGACTACAAAATATGACCTTACAAGCCACCAATTGGAAACCACTTATCTAGAACATAGAGGCCTATATTGTCAAGGTACATAATAGAATATCTCAGAGACTTGAATGCTAGGAGGATATAAGACAAATGGAAGTGGGACGGAATCCTCTAATAAATGTATAACTTACATCTGAAAGACAAAAGAGTATGAAGAAAACCCTGACCAAGGTCCAGTGACAGTGACACAGCCAAAACTAGAAAGATGTCAAGGAAGAGGAGAAATATAAAGGCCACATTTGGTGGAAGCTGCCTTTGCTGGTATGACATATTGTTATAGGGCACTCTGTCTTTTTGTATGGACTTGAATAAATTTGGTACTTTCATTGACCAGTCTTAATCTCATCCTTGGCTTTGGTGGTGGTGGTGGTGATGGTGGTGGTGGTGATTATTGTTTTAAGAGGAAGTACAACTAGGCAACCATCCTCTATATAACACTAATCAGAGAGAAAAAAAGGAAGGGACCGACCCTTCGAAAAATGAAGATATCGGCCAAAGGAAGACAAGGGCCACGAAGGGCGTGAAAATGAAATACTCCCTAGCCCTTGCAAACCTAATAGCGTCAGGGTCAGAAAAGAACAAGAGTTGACCAAGGGAGGTCGGATAGGATATATGAAGGTGAGGAGCCTGGCACTAGTAAGTGGAAGCAATGCCAGGACTCAGCTAAGGGTCCCCTGGTTGCCAATCCACGCTCCAAAGTTCAGAGCCCCTGGGACCCCTTTTAGTCGTCTTTTACAACAGGCAGGTGATACCGTGGGTGTTATTCTACTCCCCCACCCACAGGGGGCCTTGGCTTTGGAAATATGAAAATGACCAAGGTATGAACAATGCTAGTAATGCCATTCCTTATGAAGCTAGTCCCTGTTATGAATGGTGTGAAAGTATTGCTTATAGGGTCGGTTGGTGCATGCATTTCAGTGGGCTTGGCAGACTGGTATGCCGGCCCCGCAATGTAGGAGTAACTTACCTGCCTCTTACCCAGTGGCCTCAGGTTTGATTTCCAGCCAGGTTGAGGATTTTTACGTGGATCTGAGGGCTGGTTCGAGATCTACTCAGCTTATGTGATTACAGTTGAGGAGCCATCTGATAGTGAGATGGCTGCCCCGCTTTAGAAAGCCAAGAATAACAGCTGAGATGATTCATTGTGCTGACCAAATGACTCCTCATAATCTGCTGGCCTTCTGGTTGAGCAGCGGTCGCTTGGTAGGCCATGGTCCTTCGGGGCTGTTGCACCATGGGATTTGGTTTGGTTTTGTTTTGGCAGACTGGTATGTAATAACAAGTTCTAGCAACTGGAAAATACTACCTTGCTGATATCCATAGTATGCCTCTTCAGTGATACCTAAGCCATCTATGATAGCCAATGGTGGAGCTGTTGGGAATCCAACAGCCTTTTGGCTGAGAACCCAACATACATACCTTGTGGAAGGTCCTTATTGTCTAGTCCATTGAATAGATGAAATGATATGTGGATAGATCAAGCATTTTCTTTTCGCACATGCATCTGGAACTGAAAACTAGAGAAGTTCCGAGCTCAATATAAAATGTTCTTTGTGTGAAATAGCAGCACTACTGCGAGAGTCAATCAGTTTGTCAAGCAGGCTGTAAGAAGTAGGAGTGGAGTATCTCATGGTGTATTAATCATTAGCCGACCCCGTGGTGTAGGGGTAGCATGCCTGCCTCTTACCCGGAGGCCCCGGGTTTGATTCCTGGCTAGGTCAGGGATTTTTACCTGGACCTGAGGGCTGGTTCGAGGTCCACTCAGCCTACGTGATTAGAATTGAGGAGCTATCTGACGGTGAGATAGCGGCCCCGGTCTCGAAAACCAAGAATAACGTCCGAGAGGATTCGTCATGCTGACCACATGACACCTCGCAATCTGTAGGCCTTCAGGCTGAGCAGCGGTCACTTGGTAGGCCAAGGCCCTTCAAGGGCTTTAGTGCCATGGGGGAAGGGGGGTATTAATCATTAAGTGTGTTTGCCAGTAGCGATACCACTGGAAGTTATCCTGTGATGAGCACAATGCAGTACCAACGTACTAGGGGAGAATTACATCTCCATTTGCTACTGTATATATGTCCTCCTGGGCTAGCATGACCAGCGTGCTAGCTAGCCGGTGTCTTGGGAAGGTGTGGTATCCAACTGATGAGCCCATGCCGACTGGGGTAAAAACTGGTAGTTTTTGACGATTTTATTTTCTGAATTTTATTTAATGGCCACCTTGGTGAGAAGCCAGCAATGAGATCACACATTTATCGTACTCATTGTTTTAATTAAGTGGAAGGTCTTCCTTCAAGTGGACTTTCCAAGCATCTTTGCTGCTCTCCAAGACCAATCCAAATTGTCAATATTAATATTTATTCAACTGATTTTTCTCTGTACCTGTGAGCTTTCAATCAAGGTAGATTTATGGCTTTTTCCACAAAGACCATGCCCTGTCAGTATCAGATTTTCAGTTGTTTGAGAAGCCCTTCAAAATAACACTGACAGCACCTTCAGCAATTGAAAACACTGTTGCCTAAGGAGTGTCAGCGATTTTATGATGATCTGCCTTTCATGAAGTAATTTGATGTGATGAAAGAAACATCAATTTTAATAAAATGTGTATGTGCATTATTTGTTTTCTTGAGATGGAAATATTGCATTCCATTTTGTTCTCGCAGTATACATATGTGTTCAGTGATAAGATAAAATAATTTTTTGAAGTTTACATTTTAATCAGTACTGCATAACCACAATCAAGACACCTTTTAATCAAAGGCATTACCATGTATATGCTCTAACACTCAAAGTATCTTCATTAAAGTTATTTGCGCTAGCACACAACATTCAGAAGACAAACATGAATGAAGTTTTGACCCTTTATTTATTTTATTTTTTTTTAAGCAGAGAAAAGTTGTTTACTGTTGCTGCTATTAAATGTGGGAAAGGTCACAAGTGTAGTATTGCTGTCACATCAACGATATATTGGTGTTGGAGTTGTACTTTATACTAACCCTCACATATTTTATTAACAGGTTGATGGTGAACTGTTTCTGGCCCCAGGATTTCCAGCACCCACCAGTACGGACTATGCTGGTTTTCACACCTATATTGGTGAGTGCCATATTATACAGCACATTCCTCGACAAGAGTTAAAGGTGGTGATGGTAATAATTAGAAATAGATTCTCAGCTGATTTGGTCATGTCAAGTAGTGACTTATAGTATGATAAGCTGGAAATCTATTTCAAGTGGAATGCAATCATGAAAGCTAAATGTTCAATAATAATAATAATAATAATAATAATAATAATAATAATAATAATAATAATAATAATAATAATAATAATAATAATAATAATAATAATAATAATAAATTTATTCAATTAGTTTTTAAGTCCATGTTACATCCAATGATTCTACGCATTTGTATACACACTTCTTGCACACCATTTACGGTACCAGGACCGCCTCCATCTGGTCCATCATTGTTTGCAAGTCCTCCGTCCACAACTCGTTATCCAAGCTGCCTCGTCTGAAATCGATTAGCACACTCTCGCATGTTCTTTTTAGTACAATGGTCTGTAGGTAGGCCTGTAGCTGTTTGCTCACTTCCAATTTGTCCATGTGCTTCTTGAACAAGTTGGTAACTAGCCCGTCCCATGTTATTACCACAGGGACCATCGTCACCTTGGCCCCATTGTACATAAGTGAGAGTTCGTTGGCTAGCATCTCGTACTTTCTTCCTTTAGTGGTTTCAGTCTGTTTTAGGATATTTTTGTTTGTGATTCCAACTTCAATTAATAGGATTTCATTCTTTACAAGGTCATGTATCATCAGATCCGGTTTATTGTGTTCAATGCGAAGCTCAGTCTGTATGATGACGTCTGACTTTATTCTAATTCGCTGATTGGATATGACATTTTCAACTTTATAGTTCTTTATTTTCTTAGAATTATTCACCCCATACTTTTTGGTGAACATGAAATGCAAGCATCTGACAACATCATTGTGGCGTTTCTTGTAGTCCAAATTAAGCATTCGTCCACATTGTGTTGCCAGGTGATCTAGTGTCTTATTGCCCTGGTTGCAGTGTGGGCACCTCTGGAATATACTCCCATGACTAAAGAAGATGTTTCTGTCTTGTATCTTACAGAACATTCCTTCTTCCTGTGGAGATATATTCCCCCTCATTAGCCATAACGATGACTGTTTTACGTCAACAAATTTCTCCTGTTGTTCACGGAACAATGTGGAATGCATTGACTTAGCCATGATTCGATCCATTCGCATCTGTTTTTGTTTCTGCTTAACTACTTTTACCGTGACATCGTTTCCTTCCTCAATTAGGTACTTCCGTTTCAAATGTTCTTCAATCAGTCCAAGATGGGTTGCATTTCTTCTTTCACTTTCTGCGATAAACTTCGTTCTTGTGTTTGTTGCCAAATATTTACATAGTTCTAGTAAAATCAATTCGGCCTTCTCAGAAATATTTTGTAGTCCTCTTCCTAACTCATGTCTTTTCAGGTACAGTCGTTCCATATTACCTGCTGTTCTGACGATATTATGCTCTCTCAAGATTCCTCTCACCTTCAGATCAATGTTGTTAAATTCTTCGTGCTCGTACGGGATCAGGCCAATATAATAGTTAATAGTTGATAACGCATACTCATTTATTGCTGCAAACAGGTTTCTCGCGTTCAACTTTGTTTGGCATACATTTGTTACCCGTGATTCGATCTTGTTGGCTATGATAACTTTATTCTCGGGTTTAATTACATTTCTCGAGTCTTCTAATATTCCTAGGTATTTGTATCCTTCCACGTCATTTACCTTCTCTCCAAAGATATGGTTCGAATTGATATTGTTCGCTGACTTTTGCTGATTGATTGTAAAACCCATGTTGTTGAGACATTGATTCGTCCACTGGCTCAGCTCGTTCAATGTCTGCACATCTTTGGCGAACAATTTAATGTCATCGATGAAAATGAGGTGGTTGCACTCAATTCTTCCATGTTCATCTGCTTGGATCTTCTCGCAGTTCTTATTTAAAATTCTGCTTAACGATTCCATAGCAATTACGAACAACTTGGGTGATAGAGCATCTCCTTGTAATATTCTTCTATTTATTTTCACGTCACCGACCACTTTATTTCCACATATTAATGTTATTCTCTGTTTGTCAAGTGTTCAATAATAATAATAATAATAATAGTCATAATAATAATAATCATCATCATCACCACCACCACCATTGTGCCTGTCAGCCCCTTCCAAGTCGCATCACCCACGGTCAAGCTTAGGTGCATAGCAGTGAAATTAAAACAAGACCCACGAGGAAGGGCCTTCCTTGTCTGGAGGTTTCTACGGGGTTCAAGTGACCAACATATCTCAAAGGGCCGCCCAGGTGTATATAAGTCAAGCATGACCTGCAAGGTTGGTTCAGTTCATGTTGCGAGTTCATTGTGAGCTAGTGGAGCAGAGACGGTGCGAAGAGGCAGTCAGTCTGAGTGTGAGTTACAGTCTGAGCTGAGTGTACTAGTCTGTTAGAGTGTCCGCCTGTAAAGCTGAAGATTTGTTCTGTTGCCTGTTATCATGGGTCGTATCTCTTGGACCAGCTGCTGTGAGAGGACAGAGTGGCCCTGTCACTGCTATGCACCAGTTATCGGCATGGGGCTGTGAACAGAGTTCTACCGGAGTGTGTGGACAACGAATACCATCCTGAGCTGTGAGACTGACATGTGCAGGCTGTGAACTGTGAATTGTGACAAAGGCAATGAAGTAACTGAGTGAGACTAATGCTAGTGACAAAAGTCTGAGTGAATTAGTGTGAATGAACAGTAAGAATAAGAGAGAGAGCATGAACCGTGTAATTGTATGTCCTGTATTATGAACGTAAGTTGTGATCTCGGCATGACTGTGTGTGTTAAACTGTAGACTAAGTAATTAGCTAATAAGCTTGGAAGTTAAGTGCTACCATTTTCTGTATTTATTTAGTACCTTGCCAACAGGTTACAATAATATATATTAACTAGCAAAACCCGACAGACGTTGTTCTGCATGTGTACATTTATATATGACACTAATGTTGGTCGTTTTTGGTTACTTTTACATTTCATCCTCTCCCCTTGGACTGGAAGGGGTGTCCTGCCCCCACACTATTTGATAAAAGCAGAAATAAGTTTTAAGGAACACATCATAATCTTCACATACTGTTGGGTAGGCAATCCGCTGATCGGACTTGTCTTGCGGTTTGCTTATCTTCCCCTATTTTATTTTTCACCCCTTAGTGCCGAACTACCAATCAGATTTCTTTCAAACCACTTCATAATCCCTCTCAGATGTAATAAGAACAGACTGTGAAAATTTCAGCAAAATCGGTCCAGTAGTTTTTGAGTCCATTAGCTTCAAACATACCAACATCCAATTATATATATATAGATATACAATGCACATATATCTGTCATGCATCCTTAACATGCTATTCTACAGCAGTGAGGCCTGGATAACATTTGCCAAGCATGAAAAGCTGCTAAACCGTTTTCATCTTTGTTATCTCGGGAGGATCAAATAGCTGGCTCATGCCAGAAGAATGGATAGCAGTCAGATCCCCCAGGGTGTTGTACAGGGAACTAACCGAAGGCTCAAGACTGTTAGGTAAACCTAAAGAGCATTTCAAGGATGTCTGTGAAAATGATAGAGGCAAGCTTCAGTTGATATCAATGAATGGCAATGCACTGCAAATGACAGTTATGCCTGGAAGATAGCAGTTTGGTGTCCAGACATCAAAGAAGATCCAAAATAATGCATTTTTTGCAAAAGGAACTAAGTGGAAGCTTAGAGCAGCTTCTGGTTGGCTCCCTCCTCCTTCACTGTCACTCCAGAATAGAACTTTTCAGTCATTCCTAATATTGTAAATGAAGCAGGGTACACCACCGTTGTACTTAGAGGTCATATGGCTGCCTACCATTCATGTGTAATATCCCTACATTATTTAATATGGACCTGGTGAGTTGGCTGTGCGGTTAGGAGTGCGCAGCTGCGAGCTTGCATCCAGGAGATAGTGGGTTCGAACCCCACTGTCGGCAGCCCTGAAGATGGTTTAGCATGGTTTCCCATTTTCACACCAGGGAAGTGCTGGGGCTGTACCTTAATTAAGGCCACAGCCGCTTCCTTCCCATTCCTGGGCCTTTCCTATCCCATCATCGCCATAAGACCTATCTTTGTCGGTGCGACGTAAAACAAATAGCATTTAATATGGAAAAGCATGCTTTCATGTACCAGAAAATCTACTATAATGAATCCTCATATTTAACCTGTTCCTCTATGATGTGAGCTTCAACTGTTATTAATGATGCATTATTTCTCGCATAGTGACGGATTCACGCATTCTTGTGTATTGAAATTGGGAGTGTATTTTTGCAACAACTCATTTCAGTTATGATTTTTTAGCAAATTACATTTTCAGGTAACATTAGTGTATCTAGAGTCCATGCCATTTATCTGTAGGCCATTTCTCCTTTCTATTATGTTGCATCTAAGTCATGTTGTTCATAGAGGAAATGCTAGTAACCAAAATGTCATACCATTATGAGGAAGAATAAAGATTTTAGTATTATCTTCTTGATGATGAACATGGTAAAGGATGAGAAATATGTGCTAACATACTGAGCAACCATAACAGTTCTAATGATATTCAAGTCAACATTTGAAATATCAGATATCTCCATGATCTTGAAGAAAGTTTCTCCTTTCTTCTGATCATCTATGTACAGAAGTCTTATCATTATATTAAAGGGGGAATGTGAGATACCTCCCAGTAGGGTGTACTTGCATGTGATATTGTTATACATCCGGGTGTCTCCTGGGCAACGGACTAGGACTCTTCCTAGATGGCTGATTCTCTTATACCAGAAGCAGAACTAATCAATCTTAAAATGTATTTTAAGAAACAGCTCTTTTCAGAGCCATCCATGACAATAATATCCATAGATATTGAAGGCTTGACAGCTGCCAAAGAGGAACTCTTGCAAAAACTATGCCAAGATCAGAAATGTGACGTCTCGTGCATTCAAGAAACGCATGGGGATGAACATCAGAAATGTCCAAAGATTTCAGGAATGATTTTAGTTGCAGAAAGGCCACATGCGAAATATGGCATTGCTGTATTTGTAAAGCCAGACCTCCAGATCAGCAGTACACATCATACTGAAGATAATGACATAGAAATAATCACCGTGGTGCTAAGCAACATGACCATTACATCTGTGTACAAGCCGCCAAATGAAAAGTTCTCTTTCTCACCACCTGCAAATTTTGGTAATCAAACAAAGTCAATAGTAATCAGTGACTTTAACAGCCGTAGTCACGTCTGGGGATATGCTCAAGAAGATGAGAATGGAGAGATCGTCATTTCATGGGCTGAAGCTCAGGAGCTTTCCTTTATTCACGACAGTAAGCTTCCCTCATCCTTCAACAGTGGAAGATGGCACTGAGGGTATAACCCAGATCTTCTCTTTGTAAGCAACTGCTTTGTGCAGCAATGTTCTAAAGAAATGGGTTCACCAATCCCAAGAACACAACACCGGCCACTAATATGTCACCTCTCTTCATCCATAAGACCAGTCCGACTCGTTGGCTGAATGGTCAGCATACCTGCCTTCGGTTCAGAGGGTCCCGGGTTCGATTCCCGGCCGGGTCGGGGATTTTAACCTTAATTGGTTAATTCCAACGGCACGGGGGCTGGGTGTATGTGTATGTGTTGTCTTCATCATCATTTCATCCTCATCACGACGCGCAGGTCGCCTACGGGAGTCAAATAGAAAGACCTGCACCTGGCGAGCCAAACCCGTCCTGGGATATCCCGGCACTAACAAAGCCATACGACATTTCATCCATACGACCACACGAAGTTCGGTTCAGATGGAGATATAACTTTCGGAAGGGTGACTGGAAAAGGTTTTCCAGTATGTTGGATGAGAGGTTAAAAACTGTCTCTCCTATACCCCAAGATTATGACAAATTCATTGATATCGTGAAATTCTGTTCACGGGCATCAATTCCCAGAGGCTGTAGGACACGTTACCTTCAAGGTATAACTCATGAAACAACTGCTCTGCTGCACGATTACTACAGGCTTCACGAAGAAGACCCATTTAGTGAGCAAACGATTTAAGCAGCACAAAGTGTTCTTTCCTCTATCTCCCAGGCAAAGAAAGAGACATGGATGAAGTTGAAGTCTGAATGTACAATATAACTATTTATAATAGTTTATTTAAATCCGCCTTGATCAATACACTCATTAAATGAAAGAAACATTATTTATTAAACCATACATGTTTCGGGAAATCTCAACCATTCCCTAAGTGTTCTTTCCTCTATCTCCCAGGCAAAGAAAGAGACATGGATGAAGTTGAAGTCTGAATGTACAATATAACTATTTATAATAGTTTATTTAAATCCGCCTTGATCAATACACTCATTAAATGAAAGAAACATTATTTATTAAACCATACATGTTTCGGGAAATCTCAACCATTCCCTTCATCAGTGGTTAGGGAATGGTTGAGATTTCCCGAAACATGTATGGTTTAATAAATAATGTTTCTTTCATTTAATGAGTGTATTGATCAAGGCGGATTTAAATAAACTATTATAAATAGTTATATTGTACATTCAGACCAGTCAATACGGACCAAACACAATATTAACCTATCATGGTTAAGTTTATTAACAATTGAAGTCTGAAGTCGATATGGGTAGGAGCAGTCAAGAAGCTTGGAGACTTTTAAAATGCTTGAGCAATGATCCTACGCAAGCTAACACACATGCCAATGTGAGTGCAGATCAAATAGCACACCAACTTTTGCTTAATGGAAAACCAAAACATTCCATGAAAGTAGGGAAGATTCCTATAGTCAGACAACCAGACGAGAGCAATGAGTTATCTAAGCATTTCACACTAACTGAACTGGAATTAGCTCTCAGTAAGTATAAGATTGGGAAGTCAGCAGGACTCGATGACCTTCGAATGGAACAAAATAAGAACTTTGGTCCTACTGCGAAGTGCTGGTTGGTAGAACTCATGAATAACTGCGTTCAGTCTTCCATGATACCTAAAATATGGAGGAAGGCTAGGGTCATAGCCATTCTAAAACCAGGCAAAGATAAAAATGACCCTAGGAGCTACAGACCAATCTCATTATGCCATCTTTTTAAGATTCTGGAGAGACTAATCCTCAATAGGTTGACTGATGCAATCGAGCCACTTCTGATTCCACAGCAAGCTGGTTTCTTCTTCTTCTTAAGCCGTCGTCTCCAAACGGAGGTAGACGATCCACACGGCCAGCTCCAATCTTGACGTTGCAGCCATGCCATGTGGATTTATTGGAATATCTCTCAGGATCTTTAATGCAGTGGTTTCCCGTTGCCTTCTGCATCCTAATGCCGTTGACCAAACTGGTTCCTCTGCCTTTGGGAACAATTTCTTGTCCCCAGGACAATAGAGTGCCCTTACCCATACCCGCTCATCCACTCTCAAAGAGACTGTTGGCACTTGGTATAGGGGATCTCCTTATACCGGGAGATAATCAGTCCGTTCATTCGTTAGCCGCCTGCATATAAAATATTATTTTTAATGCAGTCGTTGCCCCCTCTCTACCGTGGGGAGGTGAATGTCAGGATTTCACCGTCATTGAAACGGACCAAATGGCATTTCCTTGTTTCTCTGGTTCTTTAGAGAGGAAGCTGGTTTCAGGAGAGGGAAAGCTGCACATCGCAGGTGTTGAAATTAAGTCAACACATAGAAGATGGTTTTGAAAGCCGGAAAATCACAGGAGCTGCATTTATAGATCTCTCAGCAGCATATGATACTGTTAATCACCGAATTCTCCTAGGAAAGGTATATAGCATGACAAAGGACTTCCATCTGACTTGTGCCATTAGAAACCTACTTCAAAATCAAAGTTTCTTCATTGAGTTCCAGGGAAAAAGAAGCAGGTGGAGGATACAGAAGAACGGACTACCTTAGAGAAGCGTGTTGGCACCAATGCTTTTCAATATTTACACAAATGATCAGCCTCTTCCTGCTGGGACGAATAGTTTCATCTATGCTGATGATTGTGTCATCACTTCTCAGGGGGATAACTTTGAGGCGATAGAACAAACATTGTCCAAAGCTCTAGACACTCTTGCTGGCTATTACAAGAAGAATCAACTAACACCAAACCCAACTAAGATGCAAACCTGTGTTTTCCATCTAAACAACAGAGAAACTTCCCGAACTCTGAAGGTCAATTGGCAAGGCATAGCATTACAACACAATCTTACCCCGAAGTACCTCGGAGTCACTCTGGATCGTGCCTTAACCTACAGAAAACATTGTTTGAACATCAAGCAGAAAGTGGCTGCTAGAAACAATATTGTGCGGAAGCTAACTGGAACATCTTGGGGAGTACAACCAGACACAGTGAGGACATCTGCCCTTTCGCTCTGCTATTCCACAGCTGAATACGCATGCCCGGTGTGGTACAAATCTTGCCGTGCCAAAGCAGTTGATATAGCACTCAACGAAACCTGCCTCATTATTACTGGATGTTTGAGACCTACACCTTTGGAAAAAGTGTATTGCCTTGCAGGGATAGCAACTCCCGATATCCGCCGTGAAGTGGCAGCCAGGAAAGAAAAGAGAAAGGTGTTCACATCAGAAGCCCATCCTTTGTTTGGATATGAGCCACCACGCCAGCGGCTTAAGTCTAGGAAAAGCTTCTTGAGAGTAACTGAAACACTTGCAGAAACAGCGCAGCAAGGAAGAATTCGAGAATGGCGCGTCAGGAGTCAAGATACGAGGATCAGTCAATGGATGACCCCAAAAGAGGAACTTCCTCCTGGCCACGTCACAGATTGGATGAATTGGAAAGCACTGAATAGACTGCGCTCTGGTGTTACGCGGTGCAGGGCAAACCAGAAGAAATGGGGTTTCGAAGTGGACAGTACCTTGTGTGTATGTGGAGAAGAGCAGACCACTGCCCATTTGTTGCAATGTAGTTCATGTCCATTCAGCTGCACAACAGAAGACCTGGTTAAAGCGAAGCCAAATGCACTTGATGTTGCAAGGTTTTGGGCTCACATAGTTTAATGAGGCTCTTCGCCATTGAAGTATTTATATTATGTTTTATGTTTTTCATTATCTTTAATTTTAAACTTATGTATGCTTCTGACACGATATAAATAAAATAAAAATTATATTAAAACAACTTCAGTTAAAGGTAGGAATGTAAGATGTAAGATTATTTGCTGCAAACTACCATTTAGACATTTCTAACATTCATAACTTATAAACTGTAAAACACAATTCATTTCCAGGTGGTTTTTCAAGCAAAATAATAGTATGTCAAAGGGTGAAACACACTTAAATTCCATGTCAGGATTTCATTCCACATCTGAAGTGTGTCAACCAACACTGTATATGAAACAACTGGTTATAAGGGAGAACTATCACTAGCATGGATATTTGAGATACTCTTTCAGCTTACGATTAGGTCATGTTTTGAGTATATAGCACATGCCAAAGAGATATTAACCCACGAGGATTGGCATATGGGGTATTTGACCCGAGTCATTAAAATAACTTCCTACCTCCTATATGTACAAGTCTTCTCTCTTATAGCTTTCAGTACTTTCCTTATTGACCTTGAACTACACACTGCACTTGTTGGCAGATCAATTCTGCTTCCTGAGATGAAGTTATTTTGTTCTATTTCCTCCTGAGTCAAAAGTACGCACGGTGGCAGTGCTTGCATAACTTCTTCTTGGTGACAGGCGTTCTTATCTCCAGACTCTGTCGCAGGTGTTGCTTCAAGTGGTAATGAAGTTGAATTTGGAAGAGAGACAAGCACATATTAAAAGTATAATTGATCAAAGAGCAATCGGAAGAAGATATTGGCAATGTTGTTGGATGCATGAGCAGACATTGGTTGCTTACAGAATTTTATGCCATGCTAAATGTAACTGATATAAACTCCCTCATTGTCTATCAATTGAAAATCCCTCAGAAAGTAGACGAGCATTTCTGAAACAGTTGCCTGAGGAAATGATTCTCAATCCTATGAAACACTGAGCAGTTATGAACAGCCTTCCTCGTTCAGTTGAAAAAGACATTTCCTTGCCTGGACCTCCACGCAAAAAATTCTGAACAAGATGTGCAGACAGGAAAGTAAGAACTGAGTGTCACACATGTAAACTATGATCTGCAAATAATACAAGACTCCAATGTGTTCAACATGCTATTATAAATGACGAGTGACATAGTGAACTTCCTTTCTTGATCACTACTGTGAGTTTTAAATTACTGAGGTGTTTCTTCTGTTCTTATTCTTTATAAATATAGTGATGTTACCATGAAATATTGTCAACAAACTCTTAATTTTTTAGTTAAAACTTGTAGGTCTGTTTTTAGCCAAAAAGTTTTGATTACCTTTTTTTAGTGCTTGAAGGAGTTAACCCATGAGTGGTTGCTATAGATTTTCTCTCACATTATTTTTTATTGTAATATTACTTCACAGTGATGAAAGGGAGGTGACTTTTCCCTCTTCTAGCTGAGTTTATAACTGTCGTGAGTAGAGCGATTCACATTTGAAGGGTAAGCAATCCTTCCCCTAGTCAGAACAAAGGTTCCTATTTGTCCGTGCGTGCTGTGTGAGAGTTTTTCTCATCGCGCGACTAACGACATTGGTGTTATGTTAAAGTGGAGCGGGAAACTTACTCCTGTTGTACGCGTTAGTATTTGTATTATGAGCACTTCTTGTTTTTGAAAATGTTAGTGTGTTCAGAAACCTTGCTTTGTACGTAAATATTACTAGATATAATGCACGTGTGAGATTTTCTTTTTTACGTCAGGACGGAAGTTATTTTTATGTACATTGCATATGTTATTTTAAGTAGTAATCTGCGTCTTTAATAAACAGCTAATCTTTTCATTTTTATCTAAAATACATAAGGTAGAACTTGCGTTTTATTTCAGTAGTAAATTTCAGCCTTACGCCCCTCAAAACTGTGTCATATTTATTTTAATGTGAGAGAAAGTCTCACGCGCGCCTCTCACATTACGTTTCAGCTAGCGACCCCTCGCAGGTTAACAAATCATCAAAAACAATGTATTCTGACTGCAGATAGATTACTGAATAAAATGCAACCTTGATTCTTCAAATAAAAGTGTTCAAAATTTAGGAAAAGACAAAATTAAAAAATGGGTATCACATTATTCAGTTTTGCGCCAGCCTTCACGGGTTAAGTGCAGAACAAAAGTGCAACCAGATATCAGTAGAATATAAACCTGTACACTTCCAGTTTTGTGTCAGATGCTCTACAGTTGAGCTCTGGTGTCCTAGATTATATTTGTTATGTTGGAATAAAGCTGAGCTCAATGTCTGGAATAAGCGCGTACTTTAGTTGTACTGACAGTATTGCCAGTCCTGTTGCTCAGATCCTTTCCAACAGAACAATTATGATGCAGGCCACCATGACTCAACAGGTTGAGTATTCAAAGCAAAATCAGAAGGTTGTGGGGTCGGATTCCATCGATGTCCAGCTGGCCATTTTGGTCTGTACTTAACATCTCTTAGGAATGTCCTTTGTGTACAAAAAGTTATCCAGTAAGTTGAGGTGGTCATGAAAATGAAATATTCACCTGAAGTATGGATATTTTATTATACAACACCCCATAATAAAAGCTACCAGGTCACCTCATAACTGTTAACTGATATCAGATAACAAATACTGTAACATGTGATTTACCCTCTCCTGGGACTTAAGAGCATCTCATGGACCTTGCTTTTGTGCCACCTAGTGTAGCTCACTTGAACGAACAGCCAAGATAAATTTATGTCCTGGATTGGCAACTCTCCAGAAAAGTTAGCACTTTCAACACTACCATATTTTAACACGGGCCCTGGCAGAGAACTGGGTTCATTTTCCTGAATTTTAACACATTATTATGCAACAACTGAACATGGAGGGTCACCAACCTCGAGGGCGACCTCAAACACGCTGGCTGGTTAAGGTGAGAGATGACATGCGGCTCACCATACTTGGCCCTTAGGATGATATTGAAGTGGAGAAAACATTGCAAGAAGGCAGACCCCACATAAATGGGAAAACGGAAAGATGATGATGATTATGCAACAGCAAAACATATTACATAAGTAATTTTTGTATCATATGACTGTGTCAGCCATCCAGAATGGAGATATTAATCAGCAGATGCATATCTATATAATTTAATTCTACTAGTCTTATGAAGAACATAAAAACAATGGATGGAAAAAACTTTTACATTCAATATAAACATGCTCAAACAATAAAAGTGATTCATTTAATGTGTTTACTTAAGTCTAAAACGGTCTAACACCGAGGTTAGCCGGTTCGAGTCCCGTTGGTCGAAAAAATTTTCACCATCAGAATGTTGGCCGGCAGGGTAGGGGAGGTGGTGGTATACAATTTCTAATCACTAGATTGCGTGCCAAAAGCCTGGATTAAATTCCAAACCTCTCCGCAGTGCTCATATGGAGTGAGGGCATATGACGCTGTTGATGGTGATTCGTCCGTCGGATGGGGACGTTAAGCCTTGAGCAGACCCCTTGGTGCTATTCGACAGGAGTAGGCTATGTGCCGGCACCGGGTTTCACCCTCTCCCTACTATCATATATCACGTCATTCATTTCATCTCTCATTAACTCCTCTGATGAGGTTGACGTCAGGAAGGGCATCCGGTCATAAAAAACCGCCACGACAAATTCATCTCACCTCATACCCGACCCCGTAGGGAAACGGGACAAGGGCTGGACAAACAAACAATTGAAATAAAATACTACTTATTTAGAAATAGTCTGTTTTGGTATGGTATTCCTGAAAACATTCAGCTATACACAGTCCAACCTTGCACTCCTGGCACCACCGGGTGAGTTGGCCATGCGGTTAGAAACACGCGGCTGTGAGCTTGCATCCGGGAGATAGTGTGTTCGAATCCCACTGTCGGCAGCCCTGAAGATGGTTTTCTGTGGTTTGCAATTTTCACACCAGGCAAATGCTGGGGCTGTACTGGTACTTTAATTAAGGCCATGGCCGCTTCCTTCCGACTCCTAGGCCTTTCTTATCCCATCATCGCCATAAAACCTGTCTGTGACCTAGCAAAAGAAAAAAAAGAAAAAGGCACTCCTTTAACTACCATCTACTCTCTTTTCTGATGCTCATACCTCTTTCCTTCTTAGCTATTCCTGAACAAACCTTGCAATAATGCAAAACAGTAGCTTTTTTGAATGTTGGAGGAACCTATTCTGGAAAATGGTAAGCAAAAGTCCTGTCAACACTTAGAGAGGGAGTAGGTTTCAGCATTGAGATGTCTCCTTCTTTAGCTGATAACCTCAAACTGATCACTCTCATATAATCCACAAAGGACATCTTTGATCTTGATATATCTTTATACAGAATGAAGCCATTCTCTATCACTATCATTGAGCCAGCATGAAGACATGTTTTTACAGTAACACCACTAACACATCAGATTTGACATGCACAGCACACGGCACATAGAATGCTTCAGTAGAGGTCATGGTAAGGAGAAACTACCCTTTCAAACAATTCAGTTTGAACTTCCCGACAACTGCTGCATTCTAGTGGACACTAGGTAAACTACTGCCTTGAAGCAAGGGATGGGAAGCATATGGGATACATGCAGCTGCATGTAAACACAAAGGAAAATCATGCCCGTATCATACATGGGCACCGTCCACAATAACGAAAGATGGTGGTGTTGATTATTGTTTTAAGAGGAAGTACAACTAGGCAACCATCCTCTGTATAACACTAATCAGAGAGAAAAAATGGAAGGGGTCCGACACTTTATAAATGAAGGTATCGGCCAAAGAAAGACCAGGGCCATGAAGGGTGTGAAAATGAAAGACTCCTTAGCCCTCGGAAACCTAATAGCGTTGGAGTTGGAAAAGAACAAGAGTTGACCAAGGGAAAATGAGATGAAAGAGAGGAGCCTGGCACTCAGCTGAGGGCCCCGTGATCGCCCCAAGTTGAGAGCCTCTGGGGCCCCTTTTAGTCACCTCTTTTGATAGGCAGGGGATACCGTGGGTATTGTTCTACCTCCCCCACCTGCAGGGGGAACCAGGATAGCACATACCAGGCATAGTGTTGAAAGTGTTAGGGTGGTATTTATTGTGTCAGATCATAAGAACTTGCCAGTCAGCTATTCAGTACAGTGCTGTATGTCCTTCAGTATGTGGGAGCCTTCTTGCGGATTTTTTCTTGTGTGCATTGAGTGAGAAAAGGTTGCCAAGAATGGCTGGTGGGTGAAGAAGGCATTCCACTTCCTAATCCCTTACAACTGTCAGTAAAATTCATAGATACTCTTGAAAATGTGTACATCCTCATGCGCACGACACTCTTTGCCGTAGTAATCTGAACATGAATAATATTTGGCTTTTATTATCAGGTGTTTCCTTTTGTTGGTTGCTCTAATTCCTTACAGTATTTCTGTCATCTTGTGCAATGATACCCTCAAGCCCCAAATGTAGAAATCCAATTGGGATAGATCAGATGACTGAGGAGGTCAAGTTACTGGTAAGTGATCCTATTCATCGGTTGGAAAGCATCACATTCAGCAGATCAGTTACATGTTCTGCCATCCACCTCGATAGCATAACAGTTCGCACTATTAGTTGCCCTCAGGGGCCCGGGTTTGATTCCCAGTACTGCCAGAAATTTAAGAATGGCAAGTATATGGTTAAAATGGTGTGCAACTCACCTCCATTGAGGGTGAGCATGAAATGAGATGCACCACCTCAGGATGAGGACACGAGTTTACATTTTCATGTTCTGCTGTAAGTGGTGGAACTCTGTTGAGCTGCAATCTCTAGCTGCTGTTTGAGGACAGATGTATGAAGCCACATGTGCTTTCAGTCCACAAAGGGCTTGTCAGGATCAGATCTTCAGTATTTATATTTATTATCATCATTCCTAATGCAGTCAAGTTAGAGGAAATATGATTCCCTTATGCTGTTTTTAACCAGTTATTAGGCTTGATTTTCAGTCTCTAACAGGGGGTCTTTATCATCATATCCGTGATCTTGCTAATAGGAAACACCCAAAGAAATAAACTGATTATGACTATAGCTTTTTTTTTCATTTATTTCAGTTGCTTCATAATAATAATTATTATTACACATTGTACCACTGGAAGATCATGTTTGGATGATAAAATATAAATTTGTTTGCTTGTAAATAAAATTTGGTTAACATTTTTACAGTGGAAGTTGACTTACATATCTCTATCCTAGAAATGAAAGCTGTAGAATCTATAACCAAAGATTCAGATTCCTTGTGATGAATGTTTAGGATTGCAAGATGGTTTCAGCTTGTATAAGCTGGTGACATTAGGTAGGTTTTCAGTTTTCTCAGATTTGAAAATAACCTTTCTGCTGTGAAAGTTGATATAAGGATCATTTGTATGAGTCGAATGAACTTCAACAATTCAGGATGCATGGTCTTCAATTTACTTAATTGCCCAGTTTTGACGGGGACCTGGTCCTTCCCAAATATTTTGGTCCAGTGAGGGGGAGGGTCAGATTGACTTCAACCCCATAGACCCTGAAGTAGATCAGTTTCAGGTTAGTGTCAGTAGTCTACCTGTACAGTATACAAAAAGTATGTGTGACTCATTATTTTATTATTATTAACAACTTTATTGGCCATATTGGACCACTTGAGTCTTCCATGTATACTTTTTCTTTGCAGGTCGTACTGTTTGATTCTTATCTGCCCAGTACTTCTTCATTCATTCTGATTGCAGTATTCTTAATTTGTCTGAAATCTCACAGGCCTTCTGTGCATCATTTCAGTTGAAAATTTGTGATTTTTAAGAAGGGTGGTAATTTTATTTATGTATATGTACATCTGCAAAATAACGAGAAAATGTCCATATTGCAACCAGACATTCTTTGTCCAGAAGCAAGCCACTTCTAAGGCGTTCTTACTGAAAAGCATTAAATCCTGCTCAGAATGCTAAAATGGGCAAAGAAGGCATTGGCACTCATTGTTGGCTGTCTTCTCTTCACCGTAGTCATGCCTGCTATTCTTAATGAAACCCCATAGCTCAAGTGATGACTTAGACCTACCAACTCCAGTTCGTAGGCAGATGAGTGATCTCCACACATCCCAGTCCTCATTATGGCCAGCTGGAAGTTCTCTGATTGGCTCAATCCTTAGATTTCCACAAGGAAAGCTTATAGCTATATCTGGAGATTTTTCCAAGGACTGTAATGTCTGGAAGAAATTCTTCCTAGATATTTTACCCTGGACTGAGGCAAATGATAGACGTATAGAGGATGAGCTTGGATGTTCTCAGACTCAAGTCGTTCATGGTCATCTTCAACTTCACGACAAACTCTTACAGGTGCAATTCCATGAAGATAGTAAATCTTATCCACAGGAGTTTGTTTTAGGCATGGCATGTCAGTGTTCTCCCCAGAAATTTTCGTCAGCCTGGTGTCAGGAATGAGTAGCCGGCCGGAAAATAGGGTGTGAAAAATGGATATGATAAAGTTTCACTTTTTTCCCCTCAGGTAAACATTAACTGCAAAACTGAACTATTTTAGTGTTATCACAAACAAGACATAATGGAGTATTTTGAACTTCTAGTGTTCTACTGTTAATTCATAATTATGTAACAGGGGAGGACTTACCATTTCGTTGCTGTGGAGTGCCGTACGGGTTTGTGACGCTAATCCAGGCACCGCTCACGCATGACACTGTGTAGTAGTCAAGCTAAACACTTAAACTCTGATATAATTGATGCAATTATTCTGACGATAATGGAGATTTGTCATTAAATAAACAGTTTTATGGCATTTAAATTTAAACTTGGAACACCCAACAACTCATATATATATTAATGTTATGGAACTAGCACATATCTAGGTCATGCTAGCTGAGCGGTCTGTAAAAATGGCAGGGTGGTGTACCCATGAAAAAGGTTCTAAGGAGAACACTGTATGTTATGTTCAACTGACAATCCTCATGCAGAGCTGGGTAAACAGTTTTAGCATGGGATCAATCAATCAATCAATCAATCAATCAATCAATCAATCAATCAATCAATCAATCAATCAATCAATTACTACTGATCTGCATTTGGGGCAGTCGTCCAGGTGGCAGATTCCCTATCTGTTGTTTTTCTAGCCTTTTCTTAAATGACTGCAAAGAAATTGGAAATTCATTGAATTACTGAATGATTGGATGATTTATGCCACGCAGTCTCTAGCAGAGGTCTTTGTCATCTTATCTATAATCTTGCTAATATGAAGCACCCAAGGAAATAAACTAATTATGACTTCAGTTTTCTTCATTTCTCTGCAGCGGAATAAAAGGAAGCTTAGGTTGTGGTTCTGAGCATTTGTGGCTGTATGCATCAGCTTTTACCTCTTAATTTTTTTAAAATGTTCCTAGCACTGACCTTTTGCTGGACATTATAGTGTGTTCTGAAGGTTAGATAATGGTCCAACATGACTCCTATTGTTTAGGGTGGGAATAAACTTATGATGTATATTGTGTTTCATAAATCTTGAAAATTCTTGTTCCCAGATGAAATGATGCCACCTGAGTCACCATATCTCTACGGTCTTCACCCAAATGCAGAAATCGGTTTCCTCACAACAACTGCTGAGAATCTCTTTCGAACAGTGTTCGAGATGCAGCCTCGGGATGCTGGTGCTTCTGGAGGTGCAACAGTTACTAGGGAAGACAAGGTATGTATGTACAGTGAAACTCTGTTAAGAAGTTTTTCAAGGGAGTGCAAAAAAAAAAACTTCTTAAGCAGGAAACTTCTTAAAAGGGGTAATGCCCAAAAACTTATTCTGTACTTTGAAATACATGTGAAACACACAGCCAACAGATTTTCTTGTTTGTGAAAAATACCGAAATAGGCCGATATATAAGAGCTGCTAACAGAAAGCCACAATAAAAAAATTTGATTATCATGACAATATTTTTAGAGATAAAGTAAAATAATTGAACATACTGTATTATAAATATATTTGATAAGAGAAGGGAACATATTCAGTTATATAAAAACGTTGCAAGGTTTGATTATTTTAGCAGGCAGAACCATGTTCTTCCACAATTCCCTTTCCTCCGCACTTACACTCTCTGCTTCGCAACAAATTGTTTTGTAAACGATGCTGGCTCGATTTTTAAAGTGGTCCAGCCACCCGTTCGACACGGTAAAAGGTACCCTTAATTTGCATGCGGCTTTCTCCTGCACAATATTCCCACTGAAAGATATGTTTAAACTTCGCTGCTCTTTAAACCATATTAGCAGAGCTTATTGTATTTCATCGTACTTTTCAGATTTAACTTCCTTACAATTTGCTGAAGTATTCCATGCAGAAGCAGAGGGAAGCAGAGGTCTCTTCTTTCTTTGCTATAATACGGTTCAAAGTAGACGGCGGCATCCCCAGCTCCTTTGCCAAAGCAACACGGGAAAGTGTAGATGACTCTACTTTCCTTATAATCTCCACTTTGTCTTTTATTGGTAGTGCCTTTCGCTTGACCTCTTTCCTCTGAGTTCCGCTCATTTTCACTTAAAAAGCTTGTATGTTGATATTACAAGTACAACTAACTTCACCGACTCCTATTCATACTAATTACGACACTACACTATGCTTGGCAATCCGTAGCTTAGGCTTACAAGACGCAAACACAAGACGTGTACTACAGTTTGTTAGCGTGTGCTTCCTATCTTCCTCACCAAGGATAACGGCAGCAAATGGGAAATCTAGCAAGTTATTCTTAGAGATTCTTAGAACCTAGGCCTAAATTGCCCCTGCATTCCTACTGGTTGTCACGGCAACGGGCGTAGTTTCTGGCTGTTTCACAAGTACCACATGGCCAAGCCAGTATTGAGTTTATTTTCCCGCTTCAATCCTCTTCATGCTATAGGTAATGAAGAAAAGAAACACAGGTTCGAAGTTGCAGAAATGAGTGCATGGAAATGCATCTGGGGTATTACGTGGGAGTGATAAAGGCACAGTAGCAATGCTAGCACATCTGAACGTAAAGTTTCTTTCCCCACGAGAATTTTATTTTATATCTCCTCATCCTTGTGCTACGTTCTAATAATGCGGTGTAATAATTACAAGTGACATGATAATACAATGTTTAGCTCATATAAAGGTAAAATTAAAAATAACTTTCAATTTTATGCCAACACGTGGTATTGCAATGCCTCTGTGTGCCTCCCACCAACACCCAGTTGGCTATCAACATTCGTTCAACTTTGTAAACGATCGGGATCTTTCGGCCGGCTGTTTGGTGGCTTGTGTATCAGCTGGCTGCTGCCAAATCAGCTGTTTCCTGCATAGAGTCGGGAAGTTGTTTTTATTCACCTCACTAATAATGGACACGGAAAATCTTATCAATTTAGTTCAAAAACGTAATTTCCTCTACGGCAAGGCCCATAAGTATTATTGCAACAACTTAAGACAAAATGCCTGGAAGGAAATACGCAAGGGAATGAAAAATCAAACAGGTTAGAATATTCAATTTTGTGGTAGGTTAACAGTAATGTTGTGGACAAATGCACTTTATGGTTTTTAATTAATGTTTAGGCCACCTCGATTAATGACTTCACCCTGTCGCGGCCCGCAAATTACTGCATTAAAGTTTTATCAAATCATTCATTGCGTACTTTATGTTTCTCACGTAGAATCCCGTTCAATTCTAATCCGCTAGATGGAACGGTGGAGTGGAAATTTTGACTGATAGGTTCGATTCAATTCCACAAGGTGAGAGTGAGCATCTGCTGTCCGTATTGTCATAGCGTGACGTCATATGGCCTTGGCAGGCCCGCACATGTTTCGTGACACCAGACACACACTGCGAGCGCGCGAACGGTCTAACACAGGTGCAACTTGCGCGGAGACTGGAGGGTTCTAACCATGAGCTGCTTTGAGCGGACGTTTTCTATCTCAAGGGGCTCTAAAATCTGAACTGTTTAAGCGGGAAATATATTTACAACAGAACACTTTAAACGGGAAAAATATACGTATATCTTAATGAAACTGATCAAGGGACCAAGAATATCACACTTCTTAGGCGGGAAAACTTCTTATGCGGGAACTTCTTAACCGAGTTTCACTGTATGTATGTACGTACTGAAACGGGAACGCCCTACGAGCATTCACGTTTCATTCTTTTATTAAGAGGAGCTCACTAACACCCGGCCGTAAGCATTTAAAACTTGCGCCGAGCGCACAGGCATAGTGGGAACTGCAAGCAAGCTCGCGATGTTCTAGAACACCGGCCAAGGACAAGCGACGTCACGCAGAAGGTTCCTTCGTGTTCCATTGCATTGCTGCATGAACGAAATATAATCTCAATATTTCAATAACGTCACCTTGCAGGCAGGAATAATGAACGCTGCTAGCCGAAATTTCGTGTCAATCGGTGTGAAGATGGCCAAGATATAAAATTTTCTTGGGGCCCACATGTGTAGCCACGCCCACCGGCCTTCGGCAATATAAGCGAGTCGCCAGCCTGGGGTAAGGCAGAATGTGTGCAGTGTGCAGTAGGCAGAGAGTGAGGGAAGTCGGCAGTAAGCCGTGAGTTCAGTGAGTGTGTGCAAGTAAGCACGTCGCGACATAATTCGTCACTCGGTCCGGCTGTATACTTGAGTTCAGAACGTTCGTGTTAAAAGCTTTCTCCGTGGGCTTGATTTCATTTAAAGACTGTGTTCTCGCATAAACTGTGCCAGCCTTGATTTCATTTAACGACTGTGTTCTCGCATAAACTGTGCCAGCCTCAATTTCATTTAAAGACTGTGTTCTCGCATAAACTGTGCCAGCCTTGATTTCATTTAAAGACTGTGTTCTCGCATAAACTGTGCCAGCCTCAATTTCATTTAAAGACTGTGTTTCTAGCATAAACTGTGCCAACCTCAATTTCATTTAAAGACTGTGTTTCTAGCATAAACTGTGCCAACCTCAATTTTATTTAAAGACTGTGTGAAAACAGCGATAGTGTTTCTAGCCAGCCTTGATTTCATTTAAAGACTGTGTTTCTAGCATAAACTGTGCCAACCTCGATTTCATTTAAAGACTGTGTGAAAACAGCGATAGTGTTTCTAGCCAACTTTGATTTCATTTAAAGACTGTGTTAAAACAGCGACAGTGTTTCTAGCATAGACTGTGCCGACCTTCATTTCATTTAAAGACTGTGTCTATCCGTTGAACTGTGTTCATAATAAACTGTGCCAACATTCCCTCTTAAAGACAGTGGAATGCAGTATCGTGATTTCTTTCTGAGGAACCATGCCAATTCCCATCATAACCTGTTCAGAATCACGTATGATCTTAAGTGCCAGTGATAATCTTCTAAAAATTACAACGTAATAGAACTTGGACTGTCATTTATTTCAACAAGTGTATTGTGCTGATGGAGTACAGTGCAGAGACTGTACCCGGTAAATTTAATTTTCTTTATGAAGTGCTTAATCACTGCACCTCGGAAGGTCCTAGATTGTTTTCGTTTGTTTATTATTCCAAATACGATAATTCCTTCCATCTTATCCTCGTGGAACTGTGACTCTAACTTTATCCTTGCTGCTAAAGTGCGTTCAACATCATTGACTGTGGGAACTATTTCGGCGTGCTTCGCCTTAGGGAAGTGTCACACCAGTGTCCCATGACGTCCAATGTGGAAGCTCCACATTTCCCCGTTCCTGCCTCAGGTTCGAGTCATCAACACTAATACAGAGAAAACACCAACGAGGGAAGACAACGCCGACGCCGACCGCAAGACGACGCAGCCGCCGCAGGACGACGTCCTCTCCACGCCTTCAGGGACAACTCCACGATTCAGCTGTAAAAGGTGACATAATTCTTTGCATATCTATTGAATAAACTGAAGGATCCACTTAATCATGAAATTTTTTTTTCACTACCCTTCTCTCTCACTCTCTTAGCATGGGCCGTACACGCCTTGTCGTTCCTCATGCTCTCCGATAAACTGAAGTACGGGCGTTCCTGTTACAGTACGTACGAGGGGTGTAATGTATTGTTTTACACTTTATTTTTTGTACGTCCGGGTATGGTTCACATTTCACTTTTGATGGTGGTGATGTGTAACTAGTGTCGTGTTCCACTGTTTGGTAGCAGCACACCCACAGGTGCCAATGAATGCACTTGTCATAGCCATTTCATAACAACACGGTCAGCGTAGGAGCAGACAACATGGAAAGCAACCGTCAGGGACAGCGCTATACAACTTGGTTCCTATGGAAAGAAGGTGTGACCACTGCAGAAATTCATCAGCGCTTGGTGGCAGTCTGTGGAGAACGTGCACCATCACGGAAAACAGTTTACAACTGGGTGGAAGGTTGGAAAACAGCATGCACATTGGTGGACAAGGGAACCAGTTCTGGAAGGAATGTGTCAGTGTCAGCACCAGCCAACATTGCCCGGGTCGAACAGGTCATCAAAGGAAACAAATGCATCACATTTACGGAAATTTAGGCAGCCATGGAAATTAGCCGAAACACCCTGCAGCAGATCGTGCACAGCCACTTACAGTTGGGGAAGATGTCTTCCACATGGGTGCCTAGACTCTTGTCTGCAGACAAAATGCAGGGACATATGGGCGTGTGCAGAGAATTTTTGCAATGCCATGATCAAGATCCAGCCAACTTCATTGCTAGGCTTGTGACTGGTGATGAGACATGGCTCCATTACCATGAGCCACAAGCGAAACAACAATCGATGCAATGGAAGCATAAGGGCAGCCCACCGCCAAAGAAATGTCGAATAGTGCCATCAGTTGGCAAGCGAATGGCGACAGTGTTCTGGGACACAAAGGGCAATATCCTCATTGACTGGCTGGAATTTGGGGCCACGATTAACAGTGGAGCATATGTGGTGACCCTTAAGTGCTTACGTCGTGCCATTCAAACTAAGTGGCCAGGAAAATGGGCTAAAGGTGTGCTTCTGAAATGTGACAATACTCGGCCCCACACTAGCTGGAAGACCACTGCTGCTATTGATCAAATAGGATTCACGATGTTACCACACCCACCATACTCTCCTGACTTGGCACCAAGTGATTATCACCTGTTTGGGAACATGAAGAAATTCTCTGCGTGGTTGCCGTTTTGTGGATTTTACAGATCTGGACACAGCTGTCAAGGCATGGGTACGCAGCGCTCCGAAAGAATGGTTTGAGGAAGGTCTGAAGAGACTGACAAATCGATGGCAAAAGTGTATACAGTTACAAGGAGTTTATGTTGAGAAGGTGGACGTAACAACTGATGTGTAATGTACTTCGTTTGGGTAGAAAAATAAAGTGTAAAACAATATACAGTAGTACGCCCTTCGTATGTATGTACGTACACTTGTTGGCAAATTTATGCAATCATGAGGCAGTGTCTCTGTTCTCACTGCAAGTTATTTTGTGGAATTTAATTGAAAGTGGAAATTTTGTATATATAAAAAAATTAAGCACTTTATTAATAATTTATCATTAATCATGGTGCACAAAGAATATTGGTCATCTTTTAAGGAAATTAAAAAACACAATCAGAACACACAAAAAAGAAATGTAATGCTGAGTGGAAATGTCTATACTGAGAGTTAATCAAGGAAATATAGACCTTGTGTTGGCAGCAAACAGCTCAATGCCTTTCACATAAGGATTTTCTTTTACGCTCAAAGTTCAATTCTTAAAAAATGCTCAAAATGGATATAACTCTGGTAGTATGATTTTCTGCATTCTAAACTAGACGTGATGTGATCAGTGGCAGAAACTTCCAGACAAATTAACTTGCTATGAAGCAGGACAACACCTCATGACCAGATAAATTTGCCGGTGAGTGTACTTATATAATTATGTATGCATCATCAATGCAGACATAATTGATGCAGAAAATTTTTAATGAACTGTATCAGGTATCGTCATCCTTGGGTGAGGCAGTACAGCTACAACAAAAAGTGATGCAACTTGCTTAATTTTAAACATACCCATTCCTGCCAAAATGTGACTGTCAGTACACAACGCAACTGTCTGCCTATCAGAACAGCATAAAAGAATACAATGAAATGGATGAGAAACTGCCATGAATATGTGAAGTGAGGGACATGCCTGGCAAGTGAAGTTCAATGTGAAGCACTTCATGGCATGTCAGTGTTAGAGTAGAGGAGAGGTCCTTGGTTATTAATCAGGAGATCTGGGGTTTGAATACCTACTCTTTTGTGTAACTGCACCGTACTAACAGTCTTTGCAGTTCCACTCAGACTGCTTGCAATGAGCGCATACTTTATTATCACTCATCCCTCAAAGGCCTGTTATAGAAGTGTAAATATGCTACATGCCATACACAGAGTTGCCGTACAATATTAATCTTCTTCATGTGAATGCCAGTTAGCTCTAAGGAAGCGTTGCCGCCTGTCAAGATGAAAACCAGGGTATGTTGTACTCTATGCAAACAAAACCAAACCAAATCCCATGGTGCAACAGCCCCAAAGGGCCATGGCCTATCAAGCAACCGCTGCTCAGCCTGAAGGCCTGCAGATTATGAGGCGTCATGTGGTCAGCACAATGAATCCTCTCGGCTGTTATTCTTGACCTGGACCACTATCTCACCAACAGATAGCTCCTCAATTGTAATCATGTAGGCTGAGTGGACTTCGAACCAGTCCTCAAATGCAAGTAAAATTCCCTGACCTGGCCGGGAATCGAACCCGGACCTTCGGGTAAGAGGCACGAATGCTACCCCCACACTGCAGGGCTGGCCCTACTCTATGCAGTTCTGTCTCTTGAACTCTTAGAGTGTTTTTTATTTTATTTTATATTTAATATCTAAAGCCATCCTTTGTTCAGTTTCAACTCGGTTAATTTATAACTGTTAGGCTTCTCAGTTTGCCAAAACTAATTTTGAGTAATACATTTATAAACTACCTGAAAATAAATTGGGAACAGTATTATACTTGAAAATAAACAAATTAATTAAAATAGAATTCTGCATTCTAAACAAGATGTGATGTGATCAGAGGTACAAATTTCCAGACAAATTAGCATGCAATGAATAAGACATCACCTAAACTTCATCATCATCTAAAGAACTTATTTAAAATAGAATTCTGTTTTTAATTCATTTGTTTCTTTTTTGAGTATAATACTGTTACCATATGGTTTCTTTTTGAGGTAGTTTATAAATGTATTACTCAAAATTAGTTTTGGCAAACTGAAGAACCTAACAGTGATAAAAAATTAAACATATCTTAGGAGTATTGCATTGACCAAATACATATTGTTATGTGCCAGCCCTGTGGTAGCCCCTTTCAATACTTTCAGGAAGGGGCTAGAGACTCACACGACCTGGGATCTCCCAGCCGGCTTGTAGGGTGGGGCCGGCCTTTCTGTGTACTGTTCTCATCAGCCGGCTTACCTGTGAGTTTTTTGGAGATTCAATGAAAATTTTCTGCCTCTAGTCACCTCGCAAAAATTCTGGCTCAAATCAGCCGAGCTATAAAAAGGGAGGCTAGCCGCAGACAGTCAGTCATAGTTGGGCTCCGTGGTGGAGTCCGTGTGAGACTCAGTGTGTCGGGGTTTGGCGGCTGGGCTGAGGGCAACAGAGGTGTTGACTGTTACTAGTGTCCCAGCAAGGTCTGAACAAGGAGCTGTTGTTGTGGTGTCAGAGAGACCAGTGAGTAGATGGACTGGAATGGAAGACGTGTACTGCCTGAGAGTACTCTGTGCTTGTGTATATCTGGGGAATGAGGGTTGCCATGAGTCAGCGAGGAAACCCACTATTGTGAGTGCGAGGATAAATGGACCTGTGTTAATGTTTGCTGTTGTGAGTATTGTCCTGCTGTTGAAGACTGTTGAGCTGCTTAGCTGTTCGCTGTATATGACTCTGTGAATTACTGGACTGTCTATGGAGTCGAACCAATGAACAGTCATCGTGTGTCGAGTGGCCCGTAGCCCTGTGTTCAGATACAGCTGTCCACACACAGCTGCTGTATGAGGTGACTGGACTTGGGAAAGTGAAAGTAAGGATTAACAGTCCCCAGGTATAGCAACGGGCTGGACCACCTGCTGTGCCATAGGCAAGACCAATTTGTAAATAGACAGTAATTAGTAAGTGTTGCCATTCATAACTGGTTAGAATTTTGTGTGTGTGTGTGTGTGCGTGCGTGCGTGCGTGCGTGCGTGCGTGCGTGTGTGCGTGCGTGCGTGCGTGCGTGCGTGTGTGTGTGTGTGTGTGTGTGTGTGGGTGGGTGGTTTTTTTTTTATATGGTGCTTCCCACCTTGCTCCCACATGTTGAGTGGGTTCAAGTCTAAAGATAAAAGCAGCCATTTGAGCAGTTCAATGGAGTCCTGCTCAGAAAACCACCCCTGAGCACAACCACTCATTTGGATTTGGGAGTTGTCTTGCACAAACTGTACTACTTTATCTGGATAGCACTCTTGCAATCAAAACCATAATATTCTGCAGAAGGTCCAAATATTGGTAATATATCCACCCACCCACCCCCAACACTACACAGATATGCAACCACTGCATGAACACTCGGCTATATAACTTTTGTAGTATCAAGCTCCCGTGGCTGGTAAGCATGAATTGGTCCAACTTCCGCCAGATTTCATGTAGAATTTAATCACTACAAAATATAATTGTATTGAATAGGTGGACACAATAATTTTATTCTTGAAAGAATTTTACTTATTGTATCTTCAATATGGAACATAATGAGAATGGTTGCTTGTAAATTGAAACAAGTCTCATCAGAGAGATCACATGATCCCAATTACGATTTAACTCCATTTCTTCATCAGAGAGAGACTTTTTGGCAGCAGCTTTTCTGCAGTAGAGTCCAGCTTCCTGTAATAGTTTACGGACCGTGTATGGACATCTGGAAAATTGATCAGCTGCATGAACTCTGCTGATTTTAAGAATGGGTTCTCCTGTGAAGACTCAACTAACCTGTTGTCTTCTTAGTGGAAACCCACCTTAAACCAGTGCACGGTAGATGTCCCCTGACACATGCCACTTCTGTATCTGTCTCTGAGCAGCCCTAGGTGAAATGTCATATCAAATCCCTGCCTCACAAATGCTAAAATTGCCATGTTGGATGTGAGCCAACGCTTGCTCTCTTGATGTGTGCGAATAATGTGCCATGCCAGAATGGAGTGAAGCATTTAGCACCGAAGTTAGCTCGGCCAAACATGGTTTGTTCATTGCCTGATGTCATCATGGTGTATTCATTCGAGGGAACAAGAAAGGCATTCACTCCAGGTGACACATTGCGCTATGTGGGATTGTGTCGTCATAGGGTAGGTAAAGTCTAGGAAGTATCCCACATGCTAAGTTTATATAATCATTAATTAAAGATATTTTTGGGGGGGAATACTGCATAGTTGTAAGTATATAATTTTGTAATTATTTTCTTAGTTGGAATATCTTTAATATTGTGTATTCTAAAAAATAAAATGTGTGTATTAATTATGATTATTATGAATTAATACTCTCTCCCCAGTTAGAAGTCATCCATGGCTCATTCATTCATTCATTCATTCATCCATTCATTCATTCATTCATTCATTCATTCTTTCATTCATTCATTATAATGCCATAGTGCTGTATAAAAGTATTGTCACTAGGAGGAGAGAGAAGCGAGAGTGAGAACTGTAGGCTGTGTTGCAAAACGCATCCAGCTGATTGTATAAAACTGAACATAGTCGAAGTGGACTTTCTTATATTTCACATCTCAAGAGATGCAACATATTTTGATTGTTCATCTGTACAATATTCAAAAGCATAGATTCTTTCATACAGAATATAGTATTTTAATGCTTCTCTATGAATGTTATTTATAGCATTGGAAGCAACTAATGGAAATGTTCTGTAGATAGGCAGAAATGCCTGTTGAGCAAGAAATCAGTTAAATAAATAAAAGCATATATAAGTCTTATGCTTCACACATTAACACGTATTTCTAAGAGTTTTAGTGAGTTAATTGTAAGAATGTTTATGTTGTTCAAAAGCTCTCACTTAGTGGGTTGCAGTTAAGTCTTTTTTTTTTTTTTTTTTGCTATGGGCTTTACGTCGCACCGACACAGATAGGTCTCATGGCGACGATGGGATAGGAAAGGCCTAGGAGTTGGAAGGAAGCGGCCGTGGCCTTAATTAAGGTACAGCCCCAGCATTTGCCTGGTGTGAAAATGGGAAACCACGGAAAACCATCTTCAGGGCTGCCGATAGTGGGATTCGAACCTACTATCTCCCGGATGCAAGCTCACAGCCGCACGCCTCTATGCACATGGCCAACTCCCCAGTACAGTTAAGTCTTAAAGTAGTGATTTCTTCAGAAAAATCCTCTAAAAAACTACAAAAACTGCTAATTCTTTAACCATTAAAAGTATCAAGTATGTTAGGGCCCTTTTTCCGCAACCCATGAAAGGAGAGACGTGTTGTGAAAAAACATTAATTCCATAAACCTTACTACTATTAATTTCTTGAAGTATCTTGTGTTGGTAACGGCTGATTTGAAGAAAGGTGCTAAAAGCATTCCCTTTGTTTTCAGCTGGTAGCATCATGAAGACCAGTTTAAATATGGAAAAAGCTGAAAAGGGGATCCATATATTTTTCTGTGTTGGGTAAACCTACAACTACTTGCACACTTTCATTGTTCAGTTAAAGAAATCGTCAAGAACATTTTGTCCTAGAGCCTGATGTATTTTTTCATGCAATGGGCTTCTTTGCTTGAGTATGTATATTTTACATGTATTACTTCTGAACTAAGACTCTAGGAATCAACTGTATATTTT